>NC_090811.1:49319938-49639938 GCF_036512215.1 Solanum lycopersicum
TGAGCACTAGTTTACCATCATGAACTCTATCCTGGATCGCGTAGCCAAAGATTATGGTAGACGGAACAACTCAAGTGTGTATAGTAGTGGGGACGTCTTTGAGCCTTTGTCAAGTGGTAATGGTGAGGATGAAGGGACAAACCATTTATTCCATATAGGCTGATCAAACTCTTGATCTGGCTAATTCCCCTGACTGTGCTTTATTGTTTCTACAGCTAAGCAACGGGCAAAATTGGTAGAATGGTTTAATAGTGTTCTTCCTCACTTGAGTTTGCCAATAAATGCTTCTGATGAGGATTTACGAGCATTGTTGGTTGATGGTTCTGTCTTATGCCAATTATTGAATAAGTTGAAACCAGGTTCTGTACCTGAGGTAGTTTATAATATTTTGATTTTACAGTATGCTGGAGTAATTATGTCTTTGTTTGTTGATTTAACTCTATCTTTTCTTCTAGTGTGGTGGTACAGTACATTCTCCACAGCTACGTTCAGAAAATATTAGAAGGTTTTTGTCTGCTATGGATGAAATGGGCTTGCCCAGGTTCTACATATCAGACTTGGAACAGGTTCTCATGTCATAACTAACTCATGTAGTTCATTTCTACTTATGATTATAGGAAGTCCTTGTTCTCCCGTTTGGCTATTTGAAGTTAAAACTTGAAAATTTGAGGCTTTAAAGTTGTGTTTGGACATGCATTTTACTTGGGGAAGTCTCAAAAATACAACAGGTCCGAGCCCACTTGAAATTTCATGGTCAAACAAATATTTGAAGATAAAAAAATCTGATCCCGAATATATGGCCAGACGCTAGCTTAACTCTGCAGGCCATTTGAGTTGTATAACTTTTTCCATTTGTAGAAAAGTGTTATCCTGCATTACTTGCATTTAGTTAATTGCCATCTATTTTTCATTTTAGATGTATTAACAATGATGAATTGTCCAGGGTTCCATGAAGATAGTACTGGAAAGCCTTTTAACACTTCGGGCAGAATTTAAGCTGAATGATGGAGGATACAATTCGAGCACAGTATTATCCAGTAAATATGGGGCTGATGCAAGCAGAAGATGGAAAGTGTTGGATGAAAATTCGGGATGTGGTGATGTTTCATACATAGAAGAATTTTCATCAAGAACTCACTCTACCCCATCCCCACGAGAACGGATGAAGACAGGTTCAGATTCAAAATTCCAGCGAGTGTTGAGAAGTCCTGTAGCGACAGGTATTGATGTAATATGCAACATAAAAACATGTCTACAGATTGTATAGCCGTTTGCTATTTTATTTGCAATCATTAATGCTCTTTTGCTCTTCTTGGGTTTTAAGAACTTAAGAAATTGTTAAATTAGGTAAATAACTCTTTGCTCTTGCTACTTCTCCAAACTCCACATGTCATGTCTTCATTCTGAACTTCGTAGAGCCATCAGCCGCTTTAATACACCACGTCGGACATAGGTTCCATGAAGTATTTCAGCTTAAACAAGGGAGCCACTCTGAAATTCCTGCTGCAAGGATTTCGGAAATGATGAGATCTAACAGTTTGAATGTTAGTAAAAAGTTCCACCCTCCCTTTTGTCAATGAAGCTATCTTGCTACTTGCATAAGTTTTATTCATAATTTGAGTTTGTACTTGTTCCACTCATTTCATTCTTTATTTTCAGATTGCCCCAACGCAGTCACTTCTAAGTGTTGTAAATGGGATTCTTGATGAAAGCGTTGAGAGGAAGAATGGAGAGATACCTCAAGTCTGCACTTAATTTGCATATGACTTTTGGAATTTCTATTCTATATGATCTAACATTAATTGGATGTCTAAATCTTTCAGCGTGTAGCGTGCCTATTGAGAAAAGTGGTGCAAGAAATTGAGCGGCGGATATCTACTCAAGCTGAACATCTTAGAGCGGTACAATATGTAACTGACCAGCTGTATTCTCAATTTCTCTTTTCAATGGATTTATTTCATATTATTTTTCTTTCTGTGCCTGCAGCAAAGCAATCTATTCAAGTCTCGTGAAGAGAAATACCAGTCAAGGATCAGAATCATGGAAGACCTTGCAACTGGGACTAGTGAAGAGACACAGGTAGTTATGGACTTCACATTCTAGGAAAAGTTCAAAGTTTGCGATTATTACGCTTCCACAATTACTGCCTTTACACGTCCACCTCTTCTGCATTTCAGATTGTCATGAACCAGCTTCATCAGATTAAGGTAATTTTCCAGTTTTCTTTCCGCCGCATTGCTAGCTCAATGTTCAGTAAGTTCTTCTTTAATTTCGTATGCTTTTACACTTACTATATCACACGAACCAGATATCCTGAAAATTAAACCAGCTATGCTTTATCCTATTTCTTCCTCTCATGATTGAGGACATTATCATTACTTTCTCAGATTAACAGTACTCTCTATTGCTTCTGTATAGAAGTGTCGTGTATAATTTGTTTGTTAATCTTGTCAAGTGAAATCCGTTATTGACTGTGTTGAATGCCTTGAATCCGTTATTGACCTGTCAATTCTGTATGTTGGGCCCAAGCCTGTTAGGGCGTAGCTTAGCAATATATATGTATAGACGCTATGGCAAACCCCATATTGTAATTCTGTTTTTGCCTCTCCATAATAAAACCGCTCCCTCTCTTCCCGTGGACGTAGCCAATTTATTGGTGAACCACGTAAATCTGTTGTCTTGTTTTTCGCGTTTATATTTTCTCGTATTATCTCAAATTCCCCACAACAGACTGCAAAGAATATGATGCTAGAATCTAGGTACTTCCAAAAAATTCAGCTCCATCATTTTTCTCTACAATCTTCAGTTTTACTATTTCTTTGTTTTTGAAATCGCATGCAGAATGAGAAGAGCAAAGCAGAAGAGAAGAAGAAAATTGAGGAGCAGGATGTGTCTATATTGAAAGAGAAGGACGATCAAATTGCCGCATTGAAGCAAGAACTGGAAATGGCTATGAAGTCCTATGAATTGAAAGAGAATGAAGATCATGGTAAAAGAATCACAGCATTGAAGAAAGAGCTGGAAGTAGTTAAGAAATCATATGAATCGAAAGAGAAGGAAGATAATAAAGAAATTACAGCTTTGAAGCAAGAAATGGGAACACTTAAGAAATCATATGAATTGAAACAGAAGGAAGATAATAGTCAAGAAATCACAGCTTTGAAGCAAGAATTGGAAATAGTTAAGAAATCGTATGAATTGAAAGGGAAGGAAGCTAATAGTCAAGAAATCACAGCTTTAAAGCAAGAACTGGAAATAGTTAAGAAATCGTATGAATCGAAAGAGAAGGAAAAACATAAACAAGAAATCACAGCTTTGAAGCAAGAATTAGAAACAGTTAAGAACTCGTATAAATCGAATGAGAAGGAAGATCATAGGCGAGAAATCGCAGATTTGAAGCAAGAAATGGAAATAGCTAAAAGATTGTATGAACAACACACCCTAGAAATGAAAGAAAAGGCTACAAAAGCTCAACAAGAACTTGAGGAGAAGTTGAAGGAGGCCATGAGCCTTTTGACAGAATCAAGAAATAGGATAAAGGAACTTGAGACATTTATTGAATCACAATCTCGCAGTTGGACGAAGAAGGAGCATATTTACCAAATATTTACAGAATTCCATCTGGGCGCACTGCGTGTATGCTTGATCTCATTTCTTCTTTTCAAATTTTTCCTAACATGTCATTTATGTAGAACGTATGACTTGGACCTCCATGATTGTTCAGGAACTGAAATTTTCTTCTCAGTCAATAAGGCAAGAACTGGTGAAAACTCAGCAGAGCTACGGAGAGGAATTCAATCAACTAGGTCATTTCAGCTGCTTGAAGTGTTATACTAATGTTGTTTACTGAAGGCCGTATAAGTATAAGATAGCAAGACAAGTTTTAACATGGACTTATGGATTTTCCTCATGAAATCAAATTTCGATTACAGGTGCAAAAGTTACAGCACTTGGACATGCAGCTGCAAACTACTCTGCACTCCTTGCTGAGAATCGCAAACTGCACAATGAGGTGCAGGAGCTAAAAGGTGTGATAACATAGTGATCTTCATAATTTTGAGGACCGAAAATTAAACACCGTTCTTGTTCATCTACTTACGTTTATTTTCCAATTAGGAAATATCAGAGTATATTGTCGAATTAGGCCATTCCTTCGTGGACAGAAGGAAAAGCAATCAGTTGTTGAATACATTGGAGAAAATGGAGAGCTGATTATTGTAAATCCTTCCAAACAAGGAAAGGAAGGCCGCAGGTCTTTCAAGTTTAATAAGGTCTATAATCCAGCTGCAACACAAGGTTTTCAGATTCTTCCATATTATGAATTCTTATATCTCTATTCTGCATAATGAATTCCAATATATATTCACCTTCCTACTCTTCTACAGCTGATGTATATTCAGATATTCAGCCATTAATACAGTCCGTGCTTGACGGATATAATGTGTGTATATTTGCCTATGGTCAGACTGGATCAGGGAAAACATACACCATGGTAAATGAACTTTGGTATCTAAATTTGTTAAATATGTTAAAGTTGTTTTACTTTCCTGAAGTCAAACTTAATTGACCTACAGACTGGCCCAGACAAAGCAACCGAGGAGAATTGGGGTGTCAATTATCGAGCTTTAAATGATATTTTCAGAATTTCTCAAACGAGAGTGAACACCTTCACATATGAAATTACAGTTCAAATGATGGAAATATATAACGAACAAGTTCGTGACTTACTCTCAAGTGATGGTTCACCAAGGAAATATCCTTTTATATTCTGCATGGTATCTACTTTGTTACTTTCAAACATCAAATGATCGACCAGTCTGAAATCTTCTACAGTTTTGATTCTTCCTTCCTTCCTCTTTGCTGTTACTGCTTTGTCTTGCATTTTCAATTTATTTCCAAAATGACCATCTCAGATTTGCTTATAACATGCATCCGGTTAACTGTTTTCCTTGATTTGCACACACTTGGGATAGTGTCCGCCCCCCAGCCTAACGGATTAGCTGTTCCAGAAGCAAGCATGCATACAGTAAACAAGACCTCTGATGTCTTAAATTTGATGGATATTGGACTAAGAAATCGAGCAAGAGGTTCCACTGCAATGAATGAAAGAAGTAGTCGATCGCACAGGTTCCGTATAACAACTCTACAGAGTTCATCTACATACTTTGAAGTTTGAAGTACATATCTTGTCTTTTTTGTTATGAGTGATTTACTATATCATACTGAGATTAGCTGCAATATGTGCACAGTGTTGTCACTATTCATGTTCGTGGGATGGATATTAAGAGTGGTTCATCCATGCGTAGTAGTCTTCATTTGGTGGACCTTGCTGGAAGTGAAAGAGTCGACCGCTCTGAGGTGACTGGCGATAGACTGAAAGAGGCGCAGCATATAAATAAGTCATTATCTGCCCTTGGAGATGTCATTTATTCTTTGGCACAAAAGAATGCCCATGTCCCATACAGAAACAGCAAGCTGACTCAAGTCCTTCAGACTTCATTAGGTACTCTTTTTTATTTATCCCCTACCTGAATGTTAGTGCTATTCTACAGAATTAATTCATTCCTGAATAAAGTGATCCATGCACAATCAGCAAACAAGTGGGAGCTAGTCTCCGAAGTCTCTGAGACATATCTCACACAGACAGACTGTGGAGGAACAAGAATTTTCACTAGTAGGGGTCAAAATATAAAGAAGTAAATCCTCGAAGAAGTGAAGGGACGTCAGTATGTCAGATATATACACTAAAAATATTTTTACCTGGTCACAAAGTTTAATTTTCTGAGTTAGGGTGTCGATTGAAACCCCTTATGTACATGTGACGCCAGCACTGCAGACAGCATCGATCATCCACTTGCATCTTTAGTATAACGAGTCTAAGCAGCATCCCCTAAAGTGCTAAACACAGTATAACTTTATGCCTTGGCTGGGCTACATATGTCCACACAAGATCTGCAACGTCCAGATCTTCCTTTGCTCCCCCATAAGATGTTAATAACTACTAGTGATGAAGAATAGCAGAATACTCCTTTAGCAGTTAATACCGTATGACCATCCTATCCTTCAAAGAGTTGATTTTCCTCCGGTAAAAACTACTACCCAGTGGAGCTTTATGTCCCTAGATACTATCGTCATTTTTCATATAAATCACATAGACAGCATCTTATCCATAGTGCATTCTTACCCACAACTAGCTTCCAAAGTAACTTCCCCACTGAATCTACATTCCAAGTTCTGCGTTCTTTCACATTTAAGTCCTCTATTCTTTCGTAGACAAACTTTGTCCCAAGAGACGACACATGGTTTCCTCGGTCCTTCTGAGATCCCGCACATATATTCCCTGCACTTTCTATCCACCTATTTCAATATGCTCTGCGGCAAGATAAAGGCAGATCCCCAAAGCTATGTATAGAGAAAAACGCAGCATTCAGAACTTGAAATCTTCCTGCATAGGATAATTGTTTAGCATAAGCAGTACTAAGCATGCTTGTAATCTTGTCAATTAGTTATTGACACACTAACTGTTTACACTTCTTAGAGGATATAGGCAGTGCCAAATATCTTATTGGAAATAGCCCTAGAGTGTAACCAGCAATATATCCTTGATTTGGTCAGTAGATCCCACTATATAGATACTAGACTTCTCAAAATTTGCAATCAAACATATGTAACCAGCAATATATCCTTCATTTGGTCAGAAGATCCAACTATAAAGATGCTAGACGTCTCAAAATTTGCAATCAAACATATGGCTGCACTCAATTGTTCCACTGCTTCCCTCGCCCTTAGCATAGAGTGTTCCTCTCTGTTGCAAAATACCATTAGATCATCAGCAAAAATTGAGTCAGTTTTACAATCTTGCACATGGGGTGATATTCAAGTCAGGCAACTGGTACAATACATTACAACATGAAATTGGTCTATGTTGGCTAGCACTGTCAGGACAGTCAACCTTTGGAATAAGGGCAGTATTAGTAGAGTTAATCAGGACAGTCTTTTGATTGCTTCAGAAACAATTGAGCATGAATCATAAGCAAGTGCATCGGAGGTATTTCAATGAAAAATAGAATATGTTTTGGTTGAGAACCTCCAATATGGTTCCGAAATAGATTTTGGCCACACTAGGTAGTTTCTATCTCCCTGCAATATTATCTTTTACATCTCGGGTACTTATCTGATGACTAGTCTTGCTTATTTAGTACTGAACTATTTGTTGGAATTTTGACCCCCAATTTTTCCTAAGGAATAGGTTTATTCTATATGTTCCTTTGCATATGAGTTACGTTTTGTGAAGCAAATAAAATAATAAAATAATATTTTATCGCGGAAAACCGCAACTCTCAAGGGTAAAAACCATGACCTACACTTCTATAGGATTTAACTCCACTTTACTAAACTTCAAGTCTCAACAAAAGATTACAAAGTTATGTAACCTAAGGAACTATAAACTATAATTCCTAAAGGAATTATAAACTCTAATTCCAAGCTAAGAAATTATAAACTCTAATTTCTAGCTACCCGAAAACACAAAAAACCCCGGTTTTATATCTTCTAATGTTCTTCAAGTTCCACAACTTGTCGAACAACTTCTGCTCACAAGACTCAGATTATAATCAAAACTCTTAATTACAATCTTACAATTTTTTCTCACAAATTGCAATACTCCCAATAAATCTCAAGAGTCTCTCAACCTCTTGATCGTGTTTTGATCTTCTCTCTATGTAAGTGCGCAATTATTCTGAAGCGAGGCGCTATTTATAGATTTGGACTTGAATCCAAAACCTATTTCACCTAGAAATCCTATTTGTGTCTGCTTCCTTTTTCTCATGAAACTTAGAAGCTCACGCGTAGGATTCCTACATTGTGCGGAACTCGTCTTCGCCGCATCTTCAACTCCTTCTTCAACTTTAACTTTGCTGCATCAAATCTTTGTTGAATTGTTGAACTCAACTTTGGACTTTGTTTCCACCCTTTGTCGCTGGAAAATTGTCACTGGAACAAAACCTTGTAGCATTAGGTCTTCTCTTTGTACTTTACATTGAAAGAAAATTCCTTGCGTGATTTTCCTTATTTAGCTTAGGAAAACAGATTTTCCTTATTTAGCTTAGGAAAAAGTCTGCATTCTACATAGTTTTCCTTAGTTAAATAAGAAAACATTATTGAACGCTAACGCTTTGTTTCACTAAAACGTGTAATCCTATTCAAACTTAAATTCGCTGGAACATATTCGATGGAACATGTTGACGTTACCTTTTCGATACAAATTTGCCATCTTTCAAAATACCATGAGTTTAACACTATTTATTTATGATGTTTGAGTACCCTCTAGGATATAAATTTATCCAACATTTGCAATTCTGCAATAAGTTCAAATGGATCGTTATATCCCCGGCTGTTGACACTTGCATATATTTTTATTTTGTTATACAGGTGGTCAAGCAAAGACACTTATGTTTGTACAGCTTAATCCTGAAGTTGGTTCACATTCAGAAACCACCAGCACATTAAAATTTGCTGAAAGAGCATCCAGAGTAGAGCTAGGTGCTGCTCGAAGTAGTAAAGAGGGCAGGGATGTAAGAGATTTAATGGAGCAGGTGTTCTTTTAACTTTAAATGCTTATTAGTAACTGCTAGAACTGACATTATTATATGCTTCCTCGTTAACTAACTTGTAACTATCTCAGTCTAATTATTAAGGTATTGTCTATTTTGGACCTAGACCTGCACAAATTTGTCCCTTCGATTTTAACCCAAAAGGAGCCTCAACAATTTTTTTAACTCATTCTTATAATGTCCTTAACTTTCTACTCCCGATCCACCTAAGGTGTAATGTGTTCCTCAACTTTCTGTTGGGAAAACGCGGACGAGCAAAAAAATATATATGGTAAAAGTAATGGAAATAAAATGAGAAAATAACGACACCAAGAATTTTATGTGGAAACCCTTCTGAATAAGGGAAAAAATCACGGGCCAAGAGGAGCAATTGATATTACTATAGTAAGGAATTTTACACTGTGTAGTCACGAATACAATACTCAAAGTGACTACTACACACTCAAAAGGAACAACACTCTTTTGGTTTCCGTCTTACTAAAATATCGCTCACACTCTATTTTTCTTCACAGACTATTTTCTTATATGGTCTACGAAATACCTCACTTTGCTCTCAAAATGGGTTTTCTCTCTAACTTGGTGTATTCTACAAAGAGCAAGAATGCTCTATTTATAAAAGGATAAAACCATGTCTATGTCACTAATGACATATGTAAATATAGCAAAGTCAAGAATGGTTGCGAATCTTACCAATTTGTCAACCACCAAATCTTTTATTTTCAACTCCAATTACTATTCCTTTTTAACAATTGCTTGTACCAATTGAATAGCTAAAGTTTAATAAAAAATGGGATGGATTCAATAAATCTCCCCCTCTAGTCCTAATTACTGGAAGAAGGTATCTTCAACTTTTTTAGAGAGAGATCATACCCACAAGTTCTTTGCATAACTCAAACTTGTCTTTCGGTATCATCTTGGTCAGCATATCTGCAGGATTTTCTCTTGTGTGAATCTTTTTGACGTGAAATGATTCATTCTCCACATTCTCACGAATCCAATGATATCTGACGTTGATGTGGTTTGTTCTTGCATGGTTCATGGAGTTCTTGCTTAAGTCTATTGCACTCTGGCTGTCACAATAGACAATATACTCCATCTGATACAAACCAAGCTCTTGAAGAAATCGTTTTAGCCATATCATCTCCTTGCCGGCTTCAGTAGCCGCAATACACTCAGCTTCAGTTGTAGATAGTGCAACACACTTTTGCAACTTTGACTATCATGATATAGCTCCCCCTGAAAAAGTAAGCAAATATCCAGTAGTGGATTTTCTGTTAATAAGGTTACCTGCCATATCAGAATCTGTATATCCTTTCAAGATTGGATTTGATGCTCCAAAAAACAAGCATTCATTTGAGCTTCCTATAAGATACCTGAGTATCCACTTCACAGCTTCCCAATGCTCTTTTCACAGATTTTCGAGAAATTTACTGACAACACCAACTGCGTGAGCAATATCAGGTCTAGTGCACACCATTGCATACATTAGACTTCCAACAACGGAGGAATTTGAAACTTTGCCCATGTTCTCTTTTTCCTTCCTAGCTGTAGGACACATCTTCTTGCTCAACTTCATATGACCGGCAAGAGGTATACTAATAGGCTTAGCATTCTTCATATTGAAGTGCTCCAGTACGCGTTCAATGTACTTCTTCTGGGACAAATAAATTTTCCTTTTATCTCTAAGACGAGTAATTCTCATGCCCAAAATTTGCTTGGCATGACCCAAGTCTTTCATTGATAAAGACTTACACAACTCTTTCGTCAGCTCATCAAACTTGGAAGTATTCTTGCCTACAATCAACATATCATCCACATACAACAAAAGGATAATAAAATCATTGTCAGAAAATTTTTGTACAAATACGCAATGATCTGAAGAAGTCTTCTTATAGCCTTGCTCCCCCATAATAGATTCAAACTTTTTGTACCACTGTCTGCGAGCTTTTTTTAGGCCATAGAGACTCTTTTTGAGTTTACATATAAAATTTTCTTTACCATCTAATTTGAAGCCCTCAAGTTGTTCCATATGAATCTCTTCTTCTAGGTCACCGTGAAGGAAAACCTTCTTCACATCCATCTGCTCAATCTCTAAATTAAGACTAGCAGTCAAACCTAGAACTGTGCGAATCGAGGAGATTTTCACAACAGGAGAAAATATTTTGTCAAAGTCAATACCTTTCCTTTGACTAAATCCCTTAACAATCAATCTAGCTTTGTACCTGGACTTCAAGTTGTGTTCTTCAACTTTAACTTTGAACACCCACTTGTTCTTCAAAGCTCTCATTCCCTTGGGAAATTTTACCAACTCATAAGTGTGGTTCTCATGGAAAGACTTCATCTCGTCTTGCATGGCTTCAATTCATTGATTCTTGTGCTCATCTTCCATGGCCTCCTCATAACATTCAGGTTGTCCCCCGCCAGTGAGTAACACATACTCATTGGGTGAATAACGAGAGGAAGGAAACCGCTGTCTTGTGGACCTCCAAAGCAGAATATTTTATTTGTCCACAACTTCATGAGCAACAGGATCATCAATAACAATATCATTGTTATTATCAACATCAACATGTTGATTCGATACATGATTCTGGGTGTCACCATGATTATCAAACCCAACAACATCACGCACACTTGTGTGAGGAACTTCATCATGATGAACTATACTATCAAAACTTGAAGATTCTACCTTCTCCGCTTTGTCAATATCTTAATTTTTTTTCTCCTCCATGAAAATAATATCACGGTTTCTCACAAGTTTCTTTTCAATTGGATCATATATCATGTAGCCAAATTCATCTAGGCCATATCCAATGAAAGTGCATTGTCTTGTCTTGGCATCTAACTTTGACCTCTCATCTTTTGACACATGTACAAAAGCTTTGCAACCAAATACTCTCAAATGGTCATAGGAAACATCCTTTCCATACCAAACACTATGAGGTACATCACTTTGCAAAGGAACAGCAAGAGATAGATTAATAACATGTGCAGCGGTCAATAAAGCCTCACCCAAAAAATGAGTTTGGCAACTTTGCTTCAGAAAGCAAAAATCTAACTCTTTCCATCAAGGTCATGTTCATCCTCTCAGCCGAACCATTAAGCTGAGGAGTCTTGGGAGGAGTCTTCTGGTGTCTAATACCTTGATGCTTGCAGTATTCGTCAAATGATCCACAATATTCACCACAATTATCAGTACGAATAGATTTCACTTTCTTCTCAGTTTCTCTTTCAACTGAAGCATGAAACTGCTTAATGACACCTAACACTTGGTCTTTAGTCTTCAAGACATAGACCCAAAGTTTTCTCGAGCAATCATAAATGAAAGTGACAAAGTAAAGTGCACCACCTAATGTATTTGTATTCATTGGACCACATAAATCAGAGTGCACTAACTCAAGCAACTCTGTCTTTCTCAAAGGAGGGTAGGTTTTAAAGGAAACTCTATTTTGTTTACCAGCCAAGCAGTGCTCACATTTTTCTAATTTAGCACTTTGGAAATTTGACAATAATTTCTTCTTGTCTAGAAAATTAAGTCCTTTCTCGCTAATGTGGCTAAGCCTCTTGTGCCATAATGTTGAAGAACTATCGCTCTCAACCGCATTCACCATATCAACACAAGTAGAGGTTGTAGTCTAGTATAGACCACTACGTTTGTTACCACGAGCCACAACCAAGGAACCGTTAATGAACTTCCATTTTCCATCACCGTTGGTACTAACATATCCTTCATCATCTAAAACACCAACAGAAACTAGGTGCAGACGAACATCAGGAGCATGTTTCACATTGTTCAAAACTAGTTTAGTTCCAACACTAGTTTCCAAACAAATTGTACCAATACCAAGCACCGTAGAAACAGTCTCCTTACCCATACTCAAGGTTTCAAAGTCACCAGGAGTGTAGGAAGAGAAAAAATCCTTCCTTGATGTCATATCATGAGATGCTGCACCAATGTCCACAACCCAGCTTGACTCATCACAAGCAATATTTCATGTTTGCATCAAGAATGGTAAAAGGATCTTCGGTGGTGACTGATACCCTCAAACTTACTTCTCAAATGAGAAGTAAAGCGGTCGTGTCAAGTAAATAACCCAACTAGTGAGGTTGGGATCGTTCCCACGAGGAAATAGTCTAGACTTAACTTCAACTTGTTATTACTATTGTTCGGTTGATGACTTCCTTAGAAAGTAAAAGCATAAAAAGGGGGGTTTGTATTTCCTAATGAGCAAAAATAACTAACAAATTTGAAAGAGACACTTAACAGCTTTTAATGTTGAGTTTTAATCAAGTAATCAAAGTAACTAGGGTTTACGTGTTCCCCACAGGTTCATAACTTGATAATTCTAACTATAACAATTCTTTCCTAGTATCTTGCATGTAAAGTGATAAGTTATGTATTTCTAAATCCTTGGTCCGACATCTAGAAAATCTCACTCCGCACCTTAGTCCGGCTACGTGTGTTGCTTTCCTAACCCTTATCCTTACCTCATATTAAGCATCGTATTCGATATTAGACTAAGTTATTACCTCGTACCAATCAATACTAGCCTATTAGATAGTATACACTAAATCTATGTTAATAATTCTTTTCCTATTATCTACCTCCTTGGTCCGGCAAGTAGCATTAAGGCGAGTTCTAACGTTGATCATCCGTTAAAAAGACTTCTAAGCGAAAGAATTATTAATACATGCAAGACACGATTCTAGAATTGTTATTTTAGCTAGGGTTTATCTCATTATTTGCCTATGGTTCCCACAACCCTAGTTATGGAGTTTAGTTCCTCATAGCTATAAACACAATATTCAAATATGGTAAACAAGAATTCATGTACTTACTTCGATGAGAAAGAATAAAGTTCAAAAATTTGCTTGATTAATCACCAAAAATCACTTGGAAGAATCTCTAACAATCAAGCACTCAAAACACAAAGTCTCACAATATAATGTTTAATATCACAGAGTCTGACCTCAAAAATGAGGTTTTTCGAACTATTTATAAAAAAATAAAAACCTAATTAAACAAGGATTCTAATTACTGGAAATCTGCCAAAACGCGGCTGGGTCGACGGACCACGCGACGGACCGTCGTGGTCATGACGGACCATCGTGGACTCCATCGTCCCATACTTGGTGCAATTCTTCTGCTGCTTTTTTCATTCCCCTCGACGGCAAGTGTGACGGACCGTCATAAGCACAACGGTCCATCGAGGGTCTCGTTTCAAAATACTTCAACTCTTGGAATCTGGGTACTGGGATCACTTCTCTAATCTTCACGATGAACCTGCAGGACGGACCGTCATAGCCATGACGGACCGTCATAATCTTCGTAACCTCACACTTGTCAGACTTCCCCATCTTCCTTCAGCAGCTTCTCTACGCTGCCACCTACGGACCGTCACAAGCACGACGGACCGTCATAAGCTCCGTAGGTGGTCTCTTCTGCAATTTTCGCTCAAAATCTCTGCGTTCAGCTTTGGACAGATTTCCTGCAAAACAAAGAGAAAATTATATTAAACTTAGCACAAACAAGGCTTTCGGACACACTAAACTTAAGGAAAAAGTATTAATTATACCGTGAAACCACGGTATATCAACACCCTCAACTTAAATTCGTTGTTTGTCCTCAAGCAACGCACTATGACTCACTACACAATCTTTGTACAATAGTATTCATGTTTTTATCCCTTGCAATCATTTGGCTATCAATCCCGATTACTCTCATCAAATCTATGTATGCTATCACTATTAGGCTTGAATTTTGTGGGATTCGAACATGACACAGACTCACCACTCACTAACACCTATCCTCTTCAATTTTTCACCGAGAGGCTAACAATTCTGGTATAGCAACTAGTGTCCTCACATTAGAACAAAATCCTCATTTTTCACACAATGATTTCAGTTTGAGTATAAGGATTACATTTCAACACTCGCTCTCAGAACAAAGTCACACTCATTCATAACTATTGCCATAAGCTTGCCCTTATTTTCACTGCCTTAAGTTCGCTATACAACCCTTAGGATCACGATAGGACTTTTTTAGCTTGTAACGTAGGCTCAGAGTCAGGTAGGGTATATTTAGGTATACTTTAGTGACTTTTTTTGCCCTCCTTGACATATCGGCTAAACCTTCCACTTTCTATCACTTTATCTCGCCCAGTTTCTCCTATTCTTTCACCTTGTTGTTTCCCTTCTTTCTTCATTTGTGTAAGTAACTCTTTTCTTTTCTTGTTTGTAATTCTTGAATATTTCTCTTTTTCTTTCCTTTTCTTTCAAAAAGTTCTTGAGTCACTTTACTTTTGTTCTTTCTCTCTCTTTGTTCTTTCAATCCCACTTTCCAGAGCATTCCTCAAAACAGTCACCCCAACTCATGGCTTTTCCATGAGTCAAGGTACACAATACCCAAAGTCGGGTCAGGGCCATAACGAAGGTTGTTTATACATTAGCCACCCTCAACTTATGCTTTTGGCATAGGCTGAGGTGCACATGTCCAAGGAGGGACCAGGGCCAACATATTGTTCCCAGAAAAGATCAGTTGGGATGAGAAAGAAAGGTCAAATTTTAAGCTCAAATTATTTGGATCAAAGAAGGATAACTTTCATTTGGTTTCTTTTATTTAGGCTAGAAATGGCTATATTGAATAAGGGCCTATGATCCTTTCCTAATTGTCTGTTACAACTTACTTTTAGCAGGAATAACCAGGCAAGTTCTAGCTCAATACCAATAGTGGACTATTTAACTTTCCTCACACTCACTTGACATTTCATCACTATACCAGATTATCAGACACCTAGTTTGACTTGAAGATTTAGGGTAATGCAATGGCGTAACTCTATTTCATGTTTAGAGCCACACAATTATCAGTTACTACGCCTAGTCATGCAACATTTTCCAGTTTTATCGGGATATCATTTTAGCCATCATGCTTCAAGGTTAAACTATGTACAAAAGATATAACGTGCCGGTTCAACAGAAAAAGTAATCAGTCTTTTGGGGAAAAAGAACACAGGCAAGAAAACCCCAAAAGAGGATAGTGAGTTGGGCTACTCAGACTTCACCCTAACACTCACTTTCCATTTACCCCACCCCCAACAAAAAAACATGCAATTGTCCCCAATGCATAAAAAAATATCTAAAGATTAGAGGGGTAGGTGAAGCAAACCTGTGGCGCATAGCGCCGTCGATCAACAAGCTGGTGGGTCTGTTTTCCCAGAACCCACATCCTCTGCAATCTAGACACCCTCAGTGATGTCCTCAGCAACAACCGCACCCTCAGTAGTGCCTCCTGCTGTCTCTACAGTGCGGGAGCTAGACGCCCCAGACGCTATCTGCGATGCTCTGATCTGGTGTGCCTCCACCTCAGCAAGTGAGGCTCTCCTCGCGGCCTCCATCTCTCGGCGCTCTTTCTTCCTTGCTCGCGCCTCATCCTCCGATCGACCCCTACGCCTCTTGGCACTCTCTCGAGGGGAAGATGGGGGAATGTCTGGAGTAGGAAACAGGGCCGCTAATACAGTATCCTCAGCCGGCTCGACAGACTCCGACACTCTTGCCCCTAGGATCGTGTCGATGTCTGCACAAAGACTGCCGACTACAACCTGGAGAGTTGACACATCTACCGGAGGGGCTGGTCGAGCTAATACTCTCACTTCAAAGGCATCGAGGCGCTGGTTAACCTCAGCAATCTTCCGCTGCATCTGCCTCTCCATACGCGCCTCAGACTCATCAATAGACTTCTGCATCCACGGCTGGATATGATGCAGAAGAGTGGCCATTTGTGCCTCCAGTTTTTGGACTCGAGCAAGCGGGGCCGGTGTCGGTAGAGGGGCTGTGCTACTACCCGGGATAGACTCGACCGGGGTAGTGTCCGTGGATGCCTGTGTAGCTGTGCGAGCCTGGGCCACCGTATCCGAAAGATCATCAGATAGTGGTGGCAGCTCTGGACGAGGCCCTCGACGTGGGGCAAACTCATTGGCCTCATCTCAGATGAGGCCGACGTCAACGGTACCCGGCGGGGTCCTCAACTGATCTATGTGCCATATGGGCACACCTGTAGACCTGCAAAGGGCAAAGATCATGCACGGAAAGGGGTAGGTGGTGGTGATCTTGAATGCCCTCTCGTGCATGACTGCCTCGAGAAGCCATGCATAGTCCACCTCGAAGCCGGCTATCATCGCCGCCATCAGCACTGCTCGATCCCAGGTGACTATGTTATCAGCAGCTGCGGGGGAAAGGCAGTGACGCACGAGCAGCCACAAGAACTTGGCGATGAACGTGAGGTTGGCCTTCTTGATGGCCCCCTTCGACTCGGTGACCCAATCGGCACCCTCTCCGTCGACTGATAAGTGTAGGGCCATCCACCGCTTGGTGGTCTCCCTCAGTGCTGGCTCTCGCAGGAACTGTCCATCCTTCACTACCTGCCAGCGGTAGTCAAACTCGGCAGTGATGGGGGTCCGAGTAGCATCTACACTCTCGCCGTATAGGAACCGGCAGATGGCGGGCAGGGAAATGTCAACCTGCACGCCCCGGACTAGAACCTGCTCCAATGGGGCCTGTTTCGCGGGAGCAGCCCGCCTGTCAATCTGTGATCGGAGAGTCGCTACGTAGGACGCATAGAACTCTCGGACCATCTCCTCGCTGTATCATCCCAACGGACGGGATGTCCACTCTAGGCGATGCCTGGTGAATATGTTGTGGATCTCCGGCATCGAGGGGAAACTCCCTGTAAGTACCCGTCGCTCCAGGGTGAGTGTTCGAGTCATTACTCCTTTATCGATCAAGAACTTCGCGTCGGAGTAAACCTGAACCTGGCCTTCAACGCACCACCGGTTTGGCTGGTCAGAGGCTGGGGTGGAGACCTGGGCTGGTGCGCCGGATGTAGAGTCTGAACTGTCAGCCTCATCAGACGAGGCCGACGCTGCAGCAGTGGCGGGTGCAGGAACCTCAGCAGATCCTGAAGCTTCCTCGGACCAGGATACTCCGAAGGAGCCAGACGCTCCTTCCTCGTTTATGACCCAGAGGGTGTGCCGGTCAGTGTGCGCTCCTCGTCAGACTGGAGGCAGTGACTACGCCGGACGCCACCATCTTAGGTGTGGCTCTAGGGGCACGTGTAGTACGGGAAGGGGCGGAGGTGCCTGGGGGCATGTATTCAGGGTGCCACTCATCATTAGAGCCGATGACCATGCGGGCAGACGGGGCGACAGACTTAGATCGCCTGCGTGCATAAGTGTGGTCTTGCTTGGGTGCCATAGTTGATAGTACCTGTAAAGGGGCAATATTAGTATGAGTAGTGGCAATCAAAACAGGCAAGATCACATGACATTAAACTTTGAAAAAAGTGTGTTAGTAATATTGAAACTGTATCACACGACGGGACCTATGACGGCTCGTCGTGACTATGACGGACCGTCATGAGGTCCGTCGTGTTATACTTGGTATATGTATATTTAAGGAACCCTGAAGGAGGGGTCTCTGACCATCATGATGGTCAAGCAGGACGGACCGTCGTGGGTATGACGGTCCGTCGTAAGGGTCCGTTGTAGGATACTTAGAAAATGATGGGAGACCCTCAGAAGAGGGTTCTCTGACTATCATGACGGTCGTGCAGGACAGACCGTCGTGGGTGTGACGGTCCGTCGTAAGTGTCCGTCGTTGGACACTTGGAAATTTTTTGGAGACCCTTATCAGAGGGGTCTCTGACCATCATGACGGTCGTGCAGGACGGAACGTCGTAGGTATGATGGTCCGTCATAAGAATCCGTCGTAGGACACTTAGAAAATGATGGGAGACCCTTAGAAGAGGGGTCTCTGACCATCATGACAGTCGTGCAGGACGGACCGTCGTGGGTGTGACGGTCCGTCGTAAGTGTCCGTCGTTGGACACTTGGAAAATTTTTGGAGACCCTTTTTTAGAGGGGTGTCTGACCGTCATGACGGTCGTGCAGGACGGACCGTCGTGAAGACAACGGTCCGTCACAAGCATCGTTGGGGAGGGTGCTAGGGCTTATGCGACGGACCCTACGACGGTCCGTTGTATATACGACGGACCTTCATCAGGGTCTCGTTCTAAATATCAGAGACAGAACTGTAGGTACCCTAAGCAACCCCAATGAACCCACATGGTCTTGTAGTGTTGTGGACCTATATGTGTCTATCCCAACTACATAGGAAACTATTAATGTGAAATCACCTATGTCTAGGGTTATTAACATGGCAAATTCAAACATTTAGAGCCTAGGTCTAGACATAATCATATAAAGGAAATAAGATACGACTAAGAACGAATCTAATACTAACTAATAAATAAAAATACAAGAGAAATGAGTATAAATTTAGAGACACATACCTTGGAAATGGAGAAAACACAAGTGGGGAATGATTCAGGTGGCAAGGTAGATACCAAAAGCAGCAGCACCGACAAGTAAATCATAGTAATAAGGTTTGGGGAGATTGTGGGAGTAATGATCAGTGGGGGAAGTGTGGAAGTGGAAAAGAGAGGGGGGAAGAGAGGAAGTTGGAAGTAATGGGGTGGAATATGGAGGGGTGGGGAGTATAAATGGTCAAATTTTGAAAAGGGGTCCAGCCGGGTTGGGTCGGGTTAATTTCATTAATCGCGTGACGGTTCCCCGATGACGGTCCGTCGCACATGCGACGCCCCATTGTGGTTTCCGTCGTATGTGCCCTAATTTCAAAAATGACAGAAATACGTACCTGGTGTGATGGTGCATACAACGGTCCGTTTCAGTAGCGACGGTCCGTCGTTGTATCCGTCAGTGGCTACTGTGGAGTAGTTTTCTGCAGAATTTCCTGGTGATGTGCCTGCAAATTTAAAACCCATTTATAGAAAAATGCTACCATTATTAAAAAGACGATAAGTATTGGGTTGCCTCCCAACAAGCGCCAGATTTAACGTCGCGGCACGACTGGGGCCACTTGATTACTCAGACTTCATCAAGATGGCATGCCTCTATCACTTTATTCCCCGATGCTTTATGCCAAAAATAGAGTTTTATTCTATCTCTATTCTTCTTAAACTGCACTCCCTCCTTGGCTTTTAACTCAACTGCCCCATGAGGGAATACTTGGGTAATCAAGTAAGGGCCAGTCCATTTGGACTTGAGCCTACCTGGAAGACAAGGCACCCCAGAACTGTCTACAAGTACCAAATCCCCAACCATAAACTCTTGTTTTGCAAATTTTTGTTCAGTCCCCTTCTTCATCTTTTCTTTGTGGGATATGACAGATACAGATTGGAGCTCACCACTCTGCCTCATGGTCCTACAAATGTTGAAGGTTGCTTCTTCATTATTCAACCGAAATGTCATCTGTCCCTTCTCCATGTCAACTAAGGCTCTACCTGTAGCAAGAAATGGCCTCCCAAGAATAATGGGCACCTCGAAATCGACTTCGCAATCAAGAATAACAAAATCTGCTGGAAAGATGAATGACTCCACTTTTACTAGCATATCATGGAGTATCCCTATGGGCTTTTTCACAGTCCGATCGGCCATCAGTAGCCGCATCGCAGTGGGTTTTGGATCCCCCAAACCCAACTTCTTGTAAATTGAGAGGGGCATTAGATTTATGCTTGCCCCCAGATCACATAATGCTTTCGCAAAATGTAATGACCCAACTGTGCAAGGAATAGTGAACGCACCCGGATCTTCTTTCTTTTGTACTAGGGATCTTGTAGCGATAGCACTACAATGCTGCAATCTATCATCATCCTCAAACATGACCGATCTTTTCTTGGTGACCAGATCTTTCATAAATTTGGCATAACCAGGCATTTGTTCTAGAGCTTCTACCAAAGGGACATTGATAGAGAGCTGCTTCAACATTGTTATGAAGCGCCGGTATTTACCATCCTCAGTCTTTTTTACTAATCTCTGAGGGAAGGGTGGTGGTGGTCTAGGCATGGGAATTACCTTGATGGGTACTTCTGCATCTTTTCCATTACTTTCCTCTGCTTCACCACTACCCTTTACCACCTTATCATTATCCTTTCTCACATTTTTCTCGGTAAATGGCATAGGTGGGTCAATGGTTTGCCTACCACCCCGAGTAGTCATTGCCATACAGTGCGCATCATTCTTTGGATTTTGGACAGTGTTGCTAGGAAGAGTGTCCGGTTGCCGTGTGTTCACTGTCGCAGATAATTGGGCCACTTGCAATTCAATTTGTTTAATCGAAATTGCGTGTGTATCAACTTTTTGCCCAATACTAGCTAAATCACCCCCTAATTCTTTAATGTGCTCATCACTAGCATCGAACCTCCTCATCATTTTGTGCAACATATCCTCAACTCGCGCCATACTATCTCCACCATCCCTAGGAGAAACTTCACGATTTTGAGGAGGAACATAGGGTCCACTCCTGTCGTTTCTATTACCATAGTTACTCTTGTTGAAATTGTTGTCGCGGTTGTAGTTACCATCTCGGACATAATGACCCTCACGGTTGTAGTTACCATAGTTCCGACCTTGGTTCCCTTGACCTTGGCGCCAATTATCCTGATTTGAGCCTTGGGCGCTTGGTCGGAAACCCCCCATTTGTTCATTGACTGCATAGGAATCCTCCTCATAGTAACATTCACCGTTAGGGGGTGGTGGTTTAGCCAAGTAGTTGACTGCATTAATCTTTTCTGCACCCCCAGTGACATGTTTTAGTACCAACCCGAGCTCAGTTCTCATCTGAGCCATTTCTTCACGAATATCATCTGTGGCTGGGTTGTGAGTGGACTGCACTGCGAAGGTGTTTCTCCCTGTATCAGACTTCCTAGTACTCCAAGCTTTGTTGTTACGGGAGATTTTCTCTAATTTCTCAGCGATCTCAGCATAAGGGCATTCTTCATAAGATCCACCTGCTATAGGGTCCAACACCACTTTATTGTTATCATCCTGTCCCTATAGAAGTATTCCTTTAGTGACTCATCATCAATACGGTGATTTGGGACACTTCTCAAGAATGAGGTGAATCTATCCCAAGAACTACTAACTGACTCTCCTGGTAGTGCCACAAAGTTATTCACCCTGTCTTTGTGGTTTAATTTCTTAGAGACTGGATAGTAGCGTGCTAAGAAGACATCCCGCAGTTGGTTCCAAGTGAAAATGGAGTTGTATGCGAGCTCAGTAAACCACATAGCAGCCTCTCCCATCAGTGAGAGAGGAAACACTCTGAGACCTATTACATCTAGATCCAAATCAGGCCTCCCCACACAACTTTTACACACTGCCCTTACCTTAGCTATATGGGCATGTGGATCCCCAGAAGGTAGCCCTGAAAACAAACCTTTGGCAGTGAGCATTTGCATCAGACTACTAGTTACCACAAAAGTGTGGCCTGTGGGTAGAGGAGGCAAAACCAGTGGCCCATCCGAATCTGCTATGTTATCATAGCCTCTGTAGTATGCTTGGGGCCGTGGAGCGGGATTCTGTCCCCTCTGTTGATGTTCACCCTGAGCATCGAGTAACATCTAACCATGAACATCAGCCGGAGCTGGGATGTTCTTGTTTGGATCCTCATCATTGATTCCCAAATTACGATTCATGTTTCGCAGTGTACGTTCTAGCTCGTGATCGTAGGGGAACAACGGTTCTCTTCCTCTCCGTGTATTTGGCATACAAGGAGGATAATTCTGAAAAGAAATCAAAAACAATAAAACAAAGTTAAATCAAGAAAATATCAACTAAACTATAGTAAGAAGTTTAAGTTAATCTAAAAGCTAAATTCCCCGGCAACGGCGCCAAAATTTGATACGCTCAAACTTACTTCTCAAATGAGAAGTAAAGCGGTCGTGTCAAATAAATAACCCAACTAGTGAGGTTGGGATCGTTCCCACGAGGAAAATAGTCTAGACTTAACTTAAACTTGTTATTACAATTGTTCGGTTGATGACTTCCTTAGAAAGTAAAAGCATAAAAAGGGGGGTTTGTATTTCCTAATGAGCAAAAATAACTAACGAATTTGAAAGAGACACTTAACAGCTTTTTGAGTTTTAATCAAGTAATAAAAGTAACTAGGGTTTACGTGTTCCCCACAGGTTCATAACTTGATAATTCTAACTATAACAATTCTTTCCTAGTATCTTGCATGTAAAGTGATAAGTTATGTATTTCTAAATCCTTGGTCCGGCATCTAGAAAATCTCACTCCGCACCTTGGTCCGGCTACATGTGTTGCTTTCCTAACCCTTATCCTTACCTCATATTAAGCATCGTATTCGATATTTGACTAAGTTATTACCTCGTACCAATCAATACTAGCCTATTAGATAGTATACACTAAATCTATGTTAATAATTCTTTTCCTATTATCTACCTCCTTGGTCCGGCAAGTAGCATTAAGGCGAGTTCTAACGTTGATCATCCGTTAAAAAGACTTCTAAGCGAAAGAATTATTAATACATGCAAGACACGATTCTAGAATTGTTATTTTAGCTAGGGTTTATCTCATTATTTGCCTATGGTTCCCACAACCCTAGTTATGGAGTTTAGTTCCTCATAGCCATAAACACAATATTCAAATATGGTAAACAAGAATTCATGTACTTACTTCAATGAGAAAGAATAAAGTCCAAAAATTTGCTTGATTAATCACCAAAAATCACTTGGAAGAATCTCTAACAATCAAGCACTCAAAACACAAAGTCTCACAATATAATGTTTAATATCATAGAGTCTGACCTTAAAAATGATGTTTTTTGAACTATTTATAAAAAAATAAAAACCTAATTAAACAAGGATTCTAATTGCTGGAAATCTTCCAAGAACCACGCGACGGACCGTCGTGGACTCCGTCGTCCCATACTTGGTACAATTCTTCTGCTGCTTTCTTCATTCCCCTCGACGGCAAGTGTGACGGACCGTCATAAGCACAACGGTCCGTCGAGGGTCTCGTTTCAAAATACTTCAACTCTTGGAATCTGGGTACTAGGATCACTTCTCTGATCTTCACGACGAACCTGCAGGACAGACCGTCATAGCCATGACGGACCGTCATAATCTTCGTAACCCCACACTTGTCAGACTTCCCCATCTTCCTTCAGCAGCTTCTCTATGCTGCCACCTATGGACCGTCATAAGCTCCGTAGGTGGTCTCTTCTGCAATTTTCGCTCAAAATCTCCGCGTTCAGCTTTGGACAGATTTCCTGCAAAACAAAGAGAAATTTTATTAAACTTAGCACAAACAAGGCTTTCGGACACACTAAACTTAAGGAAAAAGTATTAATTATACCGTGAAACCACGGTATATCAGTGACGGTGGCTAGGCAATTTTCATTCCCATCTTCTTTAGTTTTCTCTTTGTTTTTGTTCTCCCTTTTCAACTTCCTACAGAACTTCTTTGTGTGCCCTTTCATGCCACAATGATAGCACTAAATATCCTAAGTCTGCCTTTAGATTTGCTTCTATTTTGTTCTCTATGCTGAGAACCACGAGTTTTATTTCTCTCCTTGGGGACAGTTATCAGGACATTTGACGAAGAGGAACCTTGAGTTTTTCTTCTCATCTCTTCGTTCAAGACACTACTCATGGCGTAATCCATAGAGGTCACACCATCTGGAGCAGAATTTGACAATGACGTTCTAAATCTTTCCCAAGAATCTAGTAGGGAACAAGTAGAAGCAAGCCTTGAATTTCTTCATCAAATTTGATGCCCATAGCAGATAATTGGTTCATAATCCTCTGAAAATTATTCAGATGGTCTGTCATTGAAGAACCATCATGATACTTCAAACTCAACATCTGCTTTATTAAGAACATTTTGTTGTTTCCAGTCTTTCGAGCATACAAACTTTCAAGATGCTCCCATAGGTTTCGAGCATGTGTTTCCCCAGAAATATGGTTCAACACATTATTGTCGACCCATTGCCTAATGAATCCACAAACCTGTCTATGCAACAAATTCCACTCTTCATCTATTTTATTATCACGCTTTACAGTGGTAAATACTGGTTTATAAAATTCTTAACATAAAGAAGATCTTCCATTTTTCCCTTCCAAATGGCATAATTAATATCATTCAAAGTAACCATTCTACTTGTGTTGGCTTCCATTGTTTTTCCCAAAAAATATAGTTATCGCAAATTAAAGTAAATCTTTTCTGATGTGAAAGTTCAGACTGTGCTGCAACCACAGAGCATACTAAGATAAAACATTGGCTCTGATACCAGTTTGTTGGAAAAACACGGACGAGCACAAAAAAATATATAGTAAAAGTAATGGAAATAAAATGGAAAAATAACGACACCAAGAATTTTATGTGGAAATCCTTCTGAATAAGGGAAAAAACCACTGGCCAAGAGGAGCAATTGATATTATTATAGTAAGGAATTTTATACTGTGTAGTCACGAATACAATACTCAAAGTGACTACTACACACTCAAAAGGAACAACACTTTTTTGGTTTCCGTCTTCCTAAAATATCGCTCACACTCTATTTTTCTTCACAGACTATTTTCTTATATGGTCTATGGAATACCTCACTTTTCTCTCAAAATGGGTTTCTCTCTAACTTGGTGTATTCTACAAATGAGCAAGAATGCCTATTTATAGAAGGATAAAATCATGCCTATGTCACTAATGACATATGTAAATATATCAAAGTCAAGAATGGTTGCAAATCTTACCAATTTGTCAACCACCAAATCTTTTATTTTCAACTCCAATTACTATTCCTTTTTAACAATTGCTTGTACCAATTGAATAGCTAAAGTTGACTAAAAAATGGGATGGATGCAACACTTTCTACTCTCATTCCACCTAAGGTGTAATGTTCTCCTCTTATTCAAAAGTTTACCCGTCTTCATAGGCGGGACATACACTCTTTCTAGGACTCAACATCCTTGTTGAGGTGTTCTCCACCATCCAACTGAGAGAGAGTCCCGATTTAATTCCATGTGGCCTAGGATCAAACTCATACGTTACTTTAACAGATGGAGCTGGGCCGTTACAGATGGTATTAGAGCAGGACTGCCCCTCCTTACAGTGGTGTGGCAAACATCAGTAAGGATGCTAAGTCACAATTGGGCGCATGTGATGCCCATGTTGAAGGACAAACTTCTGAAGAAGAATTGTACATTACACCCAGGCGTAATGGGTGAAGAAAGTTGAGAACTTCATAAGAATGAGTTCAAAATGAATTGTTGAGATGCCATTTGGCTTATGACCCAAGGAAAAATCTGTGCGGGTCTAGCTCCACAGTGGACAATACACTAACAAGTTTGAAGAATCTTTTAGGTCTCTTACTGTGCATAAATTTAATTGCAGTTGCCAATCAGTTGTATATATGATTAGAAGAAGCTTTTAGATGCGCAATCATTTTTATTTTTAGGAGGACATGAGCTTACGAATCATCATCTTCATGTTCATATTTTTGCTATTTTTTCTATTGAAAAGAAACACTAGCAATATAAGATAAGATGAAGTGTTTTTCCTATGACGTTCTGCCTATCTTTTTGTTTGTTGTTTGCAAGAAAACTGAGAAATATGATATGCAGCCTGACTTTACTTTGTAGGGTGTGACTTGGAGTTTCTTGTAATTTTTAATCTTCCAGGTTGGATCTCTCAAGGAAACGATATCTCAGAAAGACAATGAGATTGAGAAACTGCAGCTGATCAAAGATAAAAAATATGCTAATACTGGAGCCGACGGCGAGACAAATAGTACTGATTGAGGTATGGCTCCTCTCCCATATTTTCCTTCTTTTTGAGAATTCCTGATAAAGCCAAAAGTTTTCTGGTAAGTTAAACTACTTAAAAGGAGACTTATGTACCTACTTCCTTGATCCATAGTGATCAATTTAGACTCCGACAGGATACCTATTGCAGCCTGAGTACCGAGAATCAATGCATATATTGTAGAAAAACGGAGTGATATATTAAGTTAGAAATCAACTTGTTTCCCAAGTAAACATTTGTTTGGAAAATATTTTCCTTCGTACCAAACATAGAGGGCCAATTGGACCGTGGACCAGGAGTCCAAATGGGGATGGACCTGATATGGCATCTGGCCTAACTCAACTCCCAAAGCTAGCTCATGAGGGGAGGATTGCCCAAGTCAATATGTGTTTTTGTCCCTTTTCTGATTGTTTTCGAACTTGCATTGTTTTATTACCGTGTTTGTGGGCCTGTGGCCTTGAACTTGAACTAACTGGAGTTCCACAATTGTGCATAATATCCGATGATTGTATTTCAATGGACACATAAACTAATCTCTATGTTGTAAGCTATTTTTGTCCCTGAAGGAGCCAAAAAAAGCAGTGGACATAGATAAGTAAAATCATATCATCTTATTGTGTTTGCAATTAATTATATATATATGCCAGAGAGATTCCTCTTTTTTAATCAAGTACATTATAATACCCACACATTATACATTTCTACACTTTATCGAAACATGATTATCATCTGTAATAATGTAATTAACTACATAGAATCTAGAAAGCGCAAAAAAGTTTGAACTAAACAAATTGGGTAGAGATAAAACTCGGAAATTACATGTTATTGGGAAAAAACTTTATCAATTTATCATCACATTTATGATTAAGATGAATCCCACTTTGATTAGCTTGTATTTTTGAATAGTTTAAATTGATTGACTAGCATATCATATGATCTATTTATGCAGATAACTGAAAAATCTTTGAGGGAGCAGAGACACTTAAGTTCAATTATTATTGATAAGTTTCTTGTATTTTTCTACTAGTGAGTAAAGCTTGTATGAAATTTGTAACATTCAAGTGTTGTATTACTAGTAAATTAGTAACAAAGATATACGGAGAGAATAATGTTGAATAATGTGTATTAGTAATAATGTTAGTATTAGTTATCCAGATATTATAATTTATGTATTGTTTGATTTGTTGTATTGAAAATAACTTGCATTGAATGATTTTTTTTAAAAAAAATATTTTTTAACAAAAATATTCTCTATAAAATACGGTGGAAAGAAAGTATAAATGGTTTCTAGGAACAATTGTATCTTTAACCATGCTAATACAGACATTGAATGCCTTACAATATAAACACTATTGATTTTCATGTAGTGACTATGCATATTTTAATATCAAATAAAGTATATAATCAACGCAAGCTAGTTTAAAATTATATAAAATAAAATACTAATAATACAAAAAAAAAGTAATGCCATCAGTTTTAAAATACTGAGTTAGTCAAAACATTCTATATATAATATAAAGCTTGGAAAATGCACAAGTATTCCCTTAGACTATGATCGAAATTTGTGAGACAAACCTTAACTAAACTAAAGCTCGGTCTTATTACCCCAAAATTCATTTTCTTTTTTAATTTTGTGCACCTTTTGTCTTACGTGGCACACTTTGTGACTCCACGCAATTGAGGCGCATGAGAGATGTTTGAATGTCATGTAGGCCAAAAGGTGCATGCAATTACAAAAAAAAAAAATCAGGGCGCCCCCCCAATCTATATTCGAATTCCCAACTTCACACTCATACTTTACGGGGGTCCTATCACCTCCCTGAATTTTATAAAACTGAAATTATTACCTCCTCGAACGCTTAGCTGACAAATTGAGTGTATCTCACTCTCTTTGAGAGAGTGAGCAAAAAAATTTAATATTAACACTTTATTTTAATAACTATTTTTAAGAATATATGTTTTTTTAGAAATTTATTTATTGTCTTCTTCTCCATAACAATAAAGATCAAATTCCTCCACCATTCACCATCTCTAAACCATCATTGCCACCATCATTTTCACCGGATTCACCATGATTGCTTTCGCACGAGCTTTAAAATTCTGAAGTAAGAAATTTTTATAAACCATTCAAATCAATTAAAAGTAAAATGAGATCTATTTATATCACCTAAAAATGAGATTGGATCATATTTGGAAAAAAAATCAATTTAGGTTTACATCAAACCCAATTGAACTCTCAAATAAGATTTCTTTCTTATTTTATAGATATTTTAATTATCAATCTCAAATCTCAAGCAACCAATTAGAAGTTTCTTCCTCATTTTTTCGGAGAGGATCTGCACTTGTTGTTCCTCTCTATTTCGCTACCCTCACTTTTTTAGTTTTCTTCTCTCCATTGCTACCAGTGAAAAGCTATCATTGTTGCTTCCTCTGACGAAACATCACCATTGTGGTTGCCTCCGATGAAACGCCATCATTGTCACTGCCTCCGACGAAACGCCACTACTGCCTCCGATACGCAACCATTGTCGTTGCCTCTGGCGAAACTCAAAATATCAGCAAAAACCTTCTCACACCTCCTCTCATCTCTCTCTTGTTCCTCATAATCTAATTTAATGGACTTTGGTGTTTAAAGTAATGGTGAAGTTACTTTAGAAATTTGAAGGAATTGAGAAAAAAATTGTTTTAGGATTTGAAGAAATTGGAAGAGTATAGGAAAAAGAGAAAGGAATTATACTATTTCAGTTTTAGACAGTTCAGAGGGGTGATAAGACTCCCGTAAAATTAAGATGTGTAGTTGGAAATTCGGTTATAGATTGGGGGGCTTTTGTCCATTTTCTCCGTGATAAAATCTTAATATAGTTAAGGTGTGTTTCTGAGATTTCAATCATAATCCGTGGAATAATTGTGCCTTTCCCTATAAAGTTAGATAAAGAAAAATGACGTGACATTTCGCTTTAGCCAAAGAACCTATTTATCTTTTTTTCCCTCACCTTTGAGAATTTTTATTATTTATTTATTTATTTATTATTATTGTACAAAAATAAATGTGTCAATTACTACTCAATTTATTCATATCCTTTAATATAAAAACTTGATTGTCTTTATTTCCTTTACTCTCATGAATTTTGATCATCATAACTCTCTATTCATATTAATAGTCGTGTTCATGATATTTTTCGATATTTCGTATTATATCCTATAAATAAAGGCATTAGAAAATTTTGTTATAAAAAATGATAAATTTATGTGTTGTAGAGCTATGGATTAACTAGGTGAAGTCTACTTATCTTTTTTTGCCAAGAATCACAATTTTTTATAGCTTTATAAAATAGAATTTTACAGCTTATATTGCTTTAAGATTTTACTCATATGAAATTTGATTATTCTATTTCATGTAGTTTTTATCTTCTCTTTGATATATGGTAAACGGATCGAATTTCATTCTAACATGCTCCCGTAAAGTTAATGGGGGCAATGTATAATTATTTTTCTTTCTTTTTATTTACATGTAAATCATTATTAGTTGAATTTTATTGTAAGAACTTGACAATAGTTTCATGGTAAGCAAATTTTATATAAAGTGCTCAATTTTAAATTGTCACTTATTATGTCGATGTTGTGATTTGACTTACAAGAATAAGATCAAAGTTATTGAATGATGATTGTGGCTTCTGACTCAAAAATATTGTATATTCATTTTTATTTTTTTTGAATATTTTAATGATTAAGATAGTAAGAATGATGTATTTTATATATATATATATATATATATATATATATATATATATATATATATATATATATATATATATATATATATATTCAGACATACGCCTAAACTGAACTATAGTTTTATTACTCCCAAAGCTAATTTAAAATGAAGTATATATATATTCAGACATACGCCTAAACTGAACTATAGTTTTATTACCCCCAAAGCTAATTTAAAATGAAGTAAATACACCACAAACACTAACTATCATAGAGAGTATGCACACTCTCTTGAAGTGATGAGTGCACAAATTAGACACATGTCATTTTTAATTGACAACTTTATAATTAGTTAGTACACATATTTATGTATAATAAAACTTATCTATATTTAATTGTTATTATCTTTTCACTTTTAATTATTTTTAATAAATTGTGTGTATTGAAAAAAATAAATCTAAAAGTGTCCTTTACATTTAATGTTTTAGTATGTCTATGTTTTATTTGATTTTCTTCACTTCTTTCCATATCCATTAAGAATTACCTTATTTCAAATATAACACATTTGAAATCAAATCAAAATAAAAGACAAAGAAAATAAAATCAATATAAGATAAAAGAGAAAAAATGAATTTCAGTAAAAAAAAAATATTTTCAATACAAGGTAAAAATGTGTATTAACTTAATTTAAATACAAGATAAAAAATAGGATTTTTAAAAAAAATATTATTTCTATAAAAAATTATGAAATATTTTTAAAAAAATTAAGAATATTATTTAACTTTTTAAAAATATATATTTACACACATGGCGGGGAAGTGTGTGCACAAAATCAACTTCGGTGGTTGAAGGTATCACATCATCATAAAAAGGAGCACAAAAATACGAATAAAATAAATTAATGGGAGTATTAAATTTTTTATTAAATTTAAGTGTGTCATTTGAATTTCGATAATAGATTATGGGTAACTTATGCATTATCAAACAAAAAAATCCCCCTTCACGGTAAACAAGGAGGAGGTTATATAGAAAGGGGAAATTGGGATTAGATATTTGAGGGGAAAAGGGCAAACTCAAAATTCCGAATTGATTCTCAATTTGAATTTTTTCCCTCCCAGGACAAGGCAAGCTGGATTGTGCTGGAAATCAACCCCAAATCCCTTAAATCGGGAGGATGCAGGGATCGGATGTCTCAGATTCATTCGCTCATCCTTGAGGTTCAACGTGACTTAATCTTGAAGCTGCAAGGATGCTTCTCCAGCCTGTCATCGCTGAGCCTTTTACTGCATAGCACAGTGTTCAGATTTGGAAAGAGACATTGGGACAAAGAGCAGAGAACCAACACTCAGTCGAGCGTTGAGGTCGCTCACGCGACTGCTCTGGCATTTTCTGCCTGTTTGTGCGTGAAAAGAAGGATAGAAATCGGGGGTCGTCTGGTACACGCCCTGTTGTTGTCGTCATCGTGAAGGACGCTGTGTGTTGGGTCGAACAGTTGGGCTAGGTCCGCGGGGTTATTTAAAAATGGGCTGGATGACTGAATACAAAAAAGGATTAATTACCTGAATATACAACTTAAGTTTACATATTCTCCATATTTCCCTTATTTTTTTAAAAAATACTAAAATTCCTATTTTTTAATAAGTCTAATTTAACAGATACATTATTAAATTAGAATCCTAATAAATCCTAACCAATTATATCTTATCCCTAATTTTACTCTTTATTTTCCCCAAATAAAGAACCCATTTACACCACTCCCAAAATTAATGCGTCAATTTCTCAACGGTTCATCTTCTCAATTTTGAAAATCAAAATTTGTGCTCTCCATCCGTCAGCCTTCGTCTAATCTGTCTGCCATTTTTGTCTACTTTGTCAGCCTTTGAAAATTAAAATTGTGCTCTCCGTCCGTCCATCTTCGTCTAATCTGTCCTCCATTTTTGTCTACTCTGTCCGCCTTAAAAAATCAAATCGCCAATTTCGTCTACTCTGTCCGTCATTTTCGTCCAATATTCTTGAAAGGTATTGTGTTCTTCTTCGATTCTCTCTTTTCATTCTTCTATTTTTCTAATATTTCATGGATCATCTGTCATTTAGTATTGGGATTACTCAAATAATCACTTCAAACTCTAAACAAATCTATATTTTTGAAGATCCGAAATTGGTTGAAAACAAGTCTAAGAGCTTGCATAATTGGTTTGCATTGTGTTGTTACAATTATGTATCAAGCACAATTTATGTTTCATGTATCATGTTAAAGTTTGTCGTTTATATAAAGTATCAAGTAGACAGACTTATAACTATAGTTACACGTATGTATCAAGTACAACTTTGCATTTTTTGTATCATGTTAGTATCAAGTAGACAGTCTTATAACTGTAGTTAAACTTATGTATCAAGTACAACTTTGCATTTTTTGTATCATGTTAGGCTATAAAGTGTCTGTTAAGTATCATTTTGACTGACGTATGATATGTTGTTAGAATTATGTATCAAGTTTATTTTTGCATTTTATGTATCATATTAACAACTTTGCATTTTTTGTATCATGTTAGTATCAACTAGACAGACTTATAACTGTAGTTACCTTTATGTATCAAGTACAACTTTACATTTTTTGTATCATGTTAGGCTATAAAGTGTGTGTTAAGTATCATTTTGACTGACTTATGATATGTTGTTAGAACAGATTGGGCAGCATTGGATGCATATAAAGACAAGAAAACTGGAGAACTTTTGGGTCCACAACATTCGTTTAATGTGGAGTTTGCTTAAGACAACATGCAACAAATAAGTGATAGCCTGTGAGTATTGTTTATTATTTTATTTTATTTTTTGTATCTATTCATCCTTATAATTATTCTTATTGTTTTTGTAGTGATTGTGGACTATTCGTAGTTGTATATGCAGAATTCTGAGTGACAAAATCAACATGTCATGTAATAGTTTTAAGAGTAGCTATCTTCGCAAAAGATATGCGATACTTTTATTGAAGTATGGTCTCGACAAGATGAATGCTGGATATGTTAGCAATAGTGATGACCCTTCAAGAATGAAGAATGTATTAAACCCATCATCTGAAGATGAAATTGTTAATGTAGGCTAGTTAGTTTTCAATGTTTAATTTTTTTGTTGTTTTTTGGAGTTAAACAAGATGTTTGGAGTATTTATTAACATAATGTCACGACCCAAACCGGGTTGCGACTGGCACCTACACTTACCCTCCTATGTGAGCGAACCAACCAATCTAACCTTAACATTTCAATATAATATCAATAGAAAGTAATGCGGAAGACTTAAACTCATTAAATAAAGACCAATTCATGAACTTCTAAAATTCAACATCTATTATTCCCCAAAATCTGGAAGTCATCATCACAAGAACATCTACGATCAAACGACTAAACTAAGAATATTCTAAAAGCTAAAAATACATAAGAAGCTAGTCCATGCCGGAAGTTCAAGGCATCAAGACTTGAAGAAGAAGATCCAGTCCAAGCTAGAAGCATTAGCTCACCCTGAATTTCCGATGTAGTAAGACTGACTTGAATTACTGTTGAGTTGAATACGATGGCACGTTTGCTGCACTCCATAAATAAACAAGAAGAGAACATAAAAGTAGGGGTCAGTACAAAACACGGGAACTGAGTAGATATCATCGGCCAACTCAAAATAGAAATCAATATTTACTAAGTAATATCATAAAATCAACTATGATACTCAACATGTAGCAAAAACAAATACTATATCATTAACAATTACCGTCAAGTTCACACATGAGGACTCAAGCCTCGATACCATACTCATTTGGGAATCATGTTCATTAGATTGAGTATATTAACATCTTTCAATATTCATTATCTTTATTTCTCTTGTGTCGGTACGTGACACTCCGCTCCCTCAATATTCATTAATCCTCTTGTGTCGGTACGTGACACTCCGATCCCCTAAATCTATGTGTCGGTTCGTGACACCCGATCCCCTAATACTACGTGTCGATTCGTGACACCTAATCCCCTAATTCTACGTGTCGGTTCGTGACACCCGATCCCCTAATTCTACGTGTCGGTTCGTGACACCTGATCCCCTGATACTACGTGTCGATTCGTGACACCCGATCCCCTAATTCTACGTGTCGGTTCGTGACACCCGATCCCCTAATTCTACGTGTCGGTTCGTGACACCCGATCCCCTAATCTCCTTCCATCAATTCATCAAGCCTTCTTTCTTACCAAGGCATCATCAATCTCATTACTTTAGTTCATCAAGCCTTCTCCCTTACCAAGGCATCATCATTAAAAAGAGATTAGGTTTTTATCAAGATTTGGGATTCAATAACTTCATCATGCTTAATATAATCACAATTATATAATCACGTTCATGCATGCATACAATTAAGCACATAGCAGGGTTTACAATACTACCAATACATATCATTCTCTATTAAGAGTTTACTATGAAAGCATGAAAACCATAACCTACCTCCACCAAAGAATTGCGATCAACAAGCTATCTTCTCAAAATCCTTGCTATCCCCTTCGTTTCTCTCTCTCTCTACTCGTTCTCTTTCTTTTTCTGTCTCTCTTTGTCCTTTCTTATTTTTCTTATTCCAACCCTCTTTCTTTTACCCTAATTAGTATATAATTAAGAATAAAAGATGTCAATAATGCCCCACTAATTAACTTAAGGTTACCTCTTTTAACCCCCAAGTAATTAGACTTATTAACATTAACCCACTAACTTTATAATTAAGGCAAGAATAGTCAAAAAAGTCCCTTAAAACGTATCAAGAAATCCGACCCAGACTGGGATTGCACAACCTGCGATGGCCCGTCGTGCCTGCGACGGTCCGTCCTGTAGGTCGTCGTAAGGGTCAGAGACTCAAGCTCCACTGAATAATCTGTGACGGTCCGTCCTGCCATTCCATTACGAAGTTCAGAGAGTCGATTTTCAGTACCCAATTTCAGATTTTCTAAGTGTTTTAAAACGAGACCCTGCGACGGTTCGTCGTGCCCATGACGGTCCATCGTGGGGTCCGTCACCTCAGCCTGTTTTTCCAGAAATAAAATCTTCTGCTCAAAACGACTAAACAGGTCGTTACAATAGATACCAATTTACCCATCGTTCGTCCCCGAATGATCACAAGAAGGAAAACAAGGGCGAAAAGGAGTACCTGAATCTGTAAACAGATATGGGTATTTTTCTCGCATATCCGCCTCCTTCTCCCAAGTGGCTTCTTCAACGGGTCGATTCTTCCATTGAACTTTGATGGATGCAATCTCCCTTGATCTCAACTTGCGAATTTCTCTATCTAGAATGGCAACAGGTTCCTCCTCATAAGACAAATTCTCATCAAGCAAAACTGAATCCCAACGGATAATGTAATTTCCATCCCCATGATATCTTTTCAACATAGACACATGGAATACCGGATGCACTCTGGACAGCCCTGGAGGCAAGGCTAACTCATAAGCCACCTCCCCTACTCGCTTAAGTACTTCAAATGGACCAACATACCTTGGGCTAAGTTTACCTCGCTTACCAAACCGCATCACCCCTTTCATCGGCGAAACCTTTAACAAGACTTGTTCACCCTCCATGAACTCCAAGTCTCTAACCTTTCGATCTGCATACTCTTTTTGTCTACTTTGCACCGCTAGAAGCTTTTCTTGAATAGATTTCACCTTCTCCATCGAATCCCTTAAGAGATCCGTACCCCAAGGTCTAACCTCGAACGCCTCAAACCAACTAATGGGGGACCTACATCTCCTGCCATACAATGCTTCAAATGGAGCCATATCAATGCTCGAGTGATAGCTATTATTGTATGAAAATTTCGCTAAGGGTAAGAAACTATCCCAATGGCCACCAAACTCTATCACATATGCGCGGAGCATATCCTCTAACACTTGAATCGTTCGCTCAGACTGACCATCGGTCTGAGGATGGAACGCTGTACTAAGGTCCAACCTAGTATCCAATTCCGCATGCAGTGTTTTCCAAAACTTAGAAGTAAACTGCTTACCTCTATCTGATATAATGGAGAGTGGAACCCCATGCAATCGCACCACTTCCGAGATGTAAAGTTTGGCTAACTTCTCTGCATTGTAAGTCACCTTGACCGGAATGAAATGAGCAGACTTAGTTAACCTATCAACAATTACCCAAATAGAATCAAACTTTCCTAATGTCTTGGGAAGACCAACCACAAAGTCCATTGCAATTCTCTCCCACTTCCATTCAGGAATGGGCATTCTCTGAAGTGTTCCTCCGAGCCTCTGGTGTTCATACTTTACTGGTTGACAGTTTGGACATTTGGCAATAAAATCCACAATGTCACGCTTCATTCTACTCCACCAAAAGTGTTGCTTTAGGTCACGGTACATCTTGGTTGCACCCGGATGTATCAAAAACCTTGAACTATGAGCCTCTGTCAGAATGGTGTTGATCAAATCATCGACGCGGGGTACACATACCCTTCCCTTGATCCTCAAAGCACCTCCCTCATCGATTTGTGCTTCCTTAGCCTCTCCTCGCAACACTTTATCTCGGATCCGGATCAATTTTTCATCATTAAACTGCTTTCCCTTAATCTTGTCAAGGAAGGAAGATCTTGCCTTCACACAAGCTAAAAATCCTCCCTTCTCATTTACTTCTAATCTCATAAGGTCGTTAGCCAGAATTTGAACTTCTCTAGCCAATGGACGTCTAGAAGCTTGCAAGTGAGCTAGACTTCCCATGCTTCCCGCCTTTCTACTTAAAGCATCCGCTACAACATTCGCCTTTCCCGTATGATACAGGATAGTGATATCGTAGTCCTTTAGTAGCTCTATCCATCTCCTTTGTCTCAAGTTCAAATCCTTCTGAGTAAAGACATACTGAAGGCTACGATGATCAGTGTAGACCTCACACTTAACCTCATATAAATAGTGTCTCCATTGCTTTAATGCAAACACTACCGCAGCCAATTCCAAATCATGAGTTAGATAGTTACGTTCATGCACTTTTAATTGTCTTGAAGCATAAGCAATCACATTCTTCTCTTGCATTAGCACTGCACCCAAACCCGAATAGGATGCATCACAATAGACAATGAAATTTTTACCCTCCACTAGCAAGGTGAGAATTGGTGCAGTAGTTAACAGAGTCTTGAGCTTCTGAAAGCTTTCCTCACACTCGTCCGACCATACAAATGGAACATTCTGCTTAGTCAAGTTTGTCAGTTGGGAAGCAATAGAAGAGAATCCCTTGACAAATCGGCGGTAGTAGCTAGCTAACCCAACAAAACTCCTTATTTCTGACACATCAGTAGGTCTTACCCAATTCTTCACTGTCTCGATTTTAGAAGGATCGACCATCACTCCATTCTTAGAAACCACGTGCCCCAAGAAGGACACTGCATCTAGCCAAAACTCACACTTAGAGAACTTGGCATAAAGCTTTTTCTCCCTCAACATTTCCAATACCATTCTCAAATGCTCTTCATGTTCCTTCTTGCTCTTTGAGTATACCAATATATCATCAATAAATACGATCATGAAGAGGTCCAAATATGGCTTAAAAATCCCGTTCATCAAGCTCATGAACGCAGCAGGGGCATTCGTAAGACCAAAAGACATCACTACAAATTCGTAATACCCATACCTCGTTCGAAAAGCAGTCTTTGGCATATCCATTGCCCGTATTTTCAATTGATGATAACCGGATCTCAAGTCAATCTTAGAGAAGACACAAGCACCTTGTAACTGATCGAACAAGTCATCAATGCGGGGAAGAGGATACTTGTTCTTTATGGTTACCTTGTTTAGTTGTTTGTAGTATATACACATTCGAAAACTCCCATCCTTCTTCTTTACAAACAAAACCGGAGCACCCCAAGGAGATGCACTTGGTCTAATGAAGCCTTTGCTCAACAACTCTTGAAGTTGAGCTTTTAACTCTCTTAACTCCGCGGGAGCCATTCTATAAGGAGGTATAGAAATGGGGCGAGTACCCGGTTCAAGGTCAATACATAAATCAATATCCCTATCTGGTGGCATACCAGGAAGATCTGCAGGGAACACATCCAGAAACTCACGAACCACCGAAACTGACTCAATCGAAGGTACTTGGGTAGTGTCATCCTTAAGATGTGCCAAGAAAGCTAAACACCCTTTACTAATCATTTTCTTAGCACGAAGAAAGGAGGTGATACGCACCGGATTGGAAGTGTAGTCACCCTCCCACGCTAATGGATCTGTCCCAGGCTTGGCTAACGTCACCGTTTTAGCATTACAATCCAAGATCGCAAATTGCGGAGAAAGCCAAGTCATACCCAGAATTACATCAAAATCATCCATTTCTAAGATAACCAAATCTACATAAGTGTTGCTCCCCACGAAGTTCACCAAACAGGACCTATATACCTTTTCAACTACCACAGACTCACCCACCGGAGTAGAAACACGAATAGGCATATCAAGTAATTCACAATGTAAATTTAGACCATTAGCAAATGAGGAAGATACATAAGAAAATGTGGATCCAGGATCAAACAATACAGAAGCCATGCAATCACAAACCAGAAGATTACCTGTGATGACAGCATCAGATGCCTCCGCTTCAGACCGCCCAGGGAAAGCGTAACAATGGGCCCTATCGTTTGTCTGTCTGTTGCCCCTACCATGTTGTGATGTAGTGGTTCCAGTTTGCCCATCACCTCGGCCATTTTGGTGACCACCATTACCTCGACCACCACGTCCTCCAGAATAATGGCCTCTACCATGACCACCTCTACCTCTAGCTATTGGGGGTCTATAACTCTGTTTTGGACAATTCCTCCTGATATGTCCAGTCTACCCACATCCATAACACTCTCTGGAGTCAAGCATAGGTCTCTCAGAGAAGTGTTGACCAGTCTGAGGTGGACCCCCAACTACAGTCTATAGTGAAGACTGAATGGGTCGACCTAAGTAACCTCCGGAACCTTGTCCTCTAGAGTAAGAACCATTAAACTCACCTCCCTTTCGAAACCTCTTTGATGTCGATGCCATGGTGAATTCATTTGGCTTCACTCCTTCCACATCTACCACGAAATCTACCACCTCTTGGAAGGATTTTGCAGTAGCCACTATCTGTAAGGCTGAAATCCGCAACTCTGACCTCAACCCCTTCACAAAACGGCGAATCCGCTCTTGTGGACTGAAACATAGTTGGGTGGCATACCGGGATAAAGCACGAAACTTAGCCTCATATGCATTGACTGACATCCTACCTTGCTCTAGGCTCAAGAACTCATCCCTTTTCCTATCCCTCAAAGTCCGGGGGATATACTTCTCCATAAACAAGCTAGAGAATGAGGCCCAAGTCATAGGTGGTGCCTCCGTTGGTTGACACTCAATATGTGACCGCCACCACATTTTGGAATTCCCTTGAAACTGATAACTCACGAACTCAACACCAAACTGTTCTACTATACCCATCTTGTGTAGTAGCTCATGACAGTCAACCAAAAAATTGTAAGCATCCTCAGATTCAGCACCTTTGAAGACTGGAGGTTTCAATTTCAAGAACTTACTGAAAAGTTCATGCTGATCACTTGTCATTATGGGCCCAGTAGTCAGACGTGGAAACGTGTCTATGTCCAATGAGGCATCCATACGAGGAGCCATAGTGGCTGCATGTTGTACCTCTGAAACCGGAGGTGTTGGTGAAGAAAACACTGGAGGTGCCTGACCCTGATCAGACAACCCACTAAGATAAGCGAGAACCTGATTGATCATCTCTGGGGTAGGTTGGGGTGGCAATTCCTCATTTTGCACTTGTTCATTCTCCCCTTCCTCACCCTCTCTTACTACTTCCTCAGTCGGTGGAGGAGTCACTGCCCTAGTATCAGATGGGCTAGGTGCTCGTCCTATTCCCCTAGAGGACGTCCTCCCACGACCTCTACCACGGCCTCTTGCCGCTGCTCTTCCTCGAGCTACAGCCCCAGTGGCTGGCTCAGACGCACCCTGTCCCGCTGGTGCTGGTGTTGGTGCTGGCGTAGTCGTTGCTCTAGTTCTAACCATCTGCGAAATAGAGTGAAGATGGTCAGATACCAATTTGTATCACCTAGATACCAATTGGATCCAAGTAATAGCACGAAAGAAAGAAAGAATGGAATTTTCCTAAAGTCTTGTAGCCTCTCAAAGAAAAGTAAAGGCGTCCCCCTACCATTCTTTAAGACTCTACTAGACTCGTTCTTGTGTGATGAGACCAACGAACCTAATGCTCTGATACCAAGTTTGTCACGACCCAAACCGGGTTGCGACTGGCACCCACACTTACCCTCCCATGTGAGCGAACCAACCAATCTAACCTTAAAATTTCAATATAATATCAACAGAAAGTAATGCGGAAGACTTAAACTCATTAAATAAAGACCAATTCATTAACTTCTAAAATTCAACATCTATTATTCCCCAAAATCTGGAAGTCATCATCACAAGAACATCTACGATCAAACGACTAAACTAAGAATATTCTAAAAGCTAAAAATACATAAGAAGCTAGTCCATGACGGAAGTTCAAGGCATCAAGACTTGAAGAAGAAGATCCAGTCCAAGCTAGAAGCATTAGCTCACCCTGAATTTCCGATGTAGTAAGACTGGCTTGAATTACTGTTGAGTTGAAGACGATGGCACGTTTGTTGCACTCCACAAATAAACAAGAAGAGAACATAAAAGTAGGGGTCAGTACAAAACACGGGTACTGAGTAGATATCATCGGCCAACTCAAAATAGAAATCAATATATACCAAGTAATATCATAAAATCAACTATGATACTCAACATGTAGCAACAACAAATACTATATCATTAACAATTACCGTCAAGTTCACACATGAGGACTCAAGCCTCGATACCATACTCATTTGGGAATCATGTTCATTATATTGAGTATATTAACATCTTTCAAGATTCATTATCTTTATTTCTCTTGTGTCGGTACGTGACACTCCGCTCCCTCAATATTCATTAATCCTCTTGTGTCGGTACGTGACACTCCGATCCCCTAAATCTATGTGTCGGTTCGTGACACCCGATCCCCTAATACTACGTGTCGGTTCGTGACACCCGATCCCCTAATTCTACGTGTCGATTCGTGACACCCGATCCCCTAATTCTACGTGTCGGTTCGTGACACCCGATCCCCTAATACTACGTGTCGGTTCGTGACACCCGATCCCCTAATTCTACGTGTCGGTTCGTGACACCCGATCCCCTAATTCTACGTGTCGGTTCGTGACACCCGATCCCCTAATCTCCTTCCATTAATTCATCAAGCCTTCTTTCTTACCAAGGCATCATCAATCTCATTACTTTAGTTCATCAAGCCTTCTCCCTTACCAAGGCATCATCATTAAAAAGAGATTAGGTTTTTATCAAGATTTGGGATTCAATAACTTCATCATGCTTAATATAATCACAATTATATAATCACATTCATGCATGCATACAATTAAGCACATAGCAGGGTTTACAATACTACCAATACATATCATTCTCTATTAAGAGTTTACTATGAAAGCATGAAAACCATAACCTACCTCCACCGAAGAATTGCGATCAACAAGCTATCTTCTCAAAATCCTTGCTATCCCCTTCGTTTCTCTCTCTCTCTACTCGTTCTCTTTCTTTTTCTGTTTGTCTTTGTCCTTTCTTATTTTTCTTATTCCAACCCTCTTTCTTTTACCATAATTAGTATATAATTAAGAATAAAAGATGGCAATAATGCCCCACTAATTAACTTAAGGTTACCTCTTTTAACCCCAAAGTAATTAGACTTATTAACATTAACCCACTAACTTTATAATTAAGGCAAGAATAGTCAAAAACGTCCCTTAAAATGTATCAAGAAATCCGACCCAGACTAGGATTGCGCAACCTGCGACGGCCCGTCGTGCCTGCGACGGTCCGTCCTGCAGGTCGTCGCAAGGGTCAGAGACTCAATTTCCACTGAATAATCTGTGACGGTCCGTCACGCCTGTGACGGTCCGTCCTGCCATTCCGTTACGAAGTTCATAGAGTCGATTTTCAGTACCCAATTTCAGATTTTCTAAGTGTTTTAAAACGAGACCCTGCGACGGTCCGTCGTGCCCATGACGGTCCGTCGTGGGGTCCGTCGCCTCAGCCTGTTTTTTCAGAAATAAAATTTGCTGCTCAAAACGACTAAACAGGTCGTTACACATAACAACACATATTGTTAAATTATGAAAGTGTTTTGATTTTTAAAATTATTTATTCTATTACTTTAATTTTATTTTTATTACCGTTATGAATTCAGGAATTATGTATACTGTTATTGGGACATGAATGTCATTATTGTATCAAAACTATAATAATAATTACATTAATGTAATTATTGTTGTAAAAAAACACTTATTATATATACGTAAATATATTGCATGATACAAAAAAAGAAAATTATATACGTAATTTTATTTTGTATATGATACATGAAATATCAAAATATATAATATCACAAACAGTGATACTAGTTATTACACTAGATACACGCCAGTTTTTTTTTAAAAAAAAATTAATATCTTTTGTACAAATAAGATATATTCAGTACTATGATTTATATATATTACGAACAATTATTTGTCCTTCAAAATATGAAATTTTTTTAAGTATCTACACACATGATACTATATTACTAAATTAAATTAAATTAGAACTGACAATAATTTGGGTGAAATATCCGCAATTAATATTGATTAAAGTAAGTTTGAACAAAGATTATAAAATAAAGTATTTGATATATAAATATAATATAAAATTTAAATAGTGTTTAACAAAAAAAAAATTAGTCTGCCAAAAAAAAAGGGAAGATCACTAATGAAAAATTATAATTTAATTTAGAGTTTTATATTGGATAAAACTGATTTTGAAACACACAAGTTAATGCTTTTTTTTATGGGATTAATAACTGTAGCATATTAAAAGTAGGAATTAATTCAAATTTCAGTTTTTAATCCCCCAAATCACTCAACAAACGGATAAAATAGCATAATATAGAATGTATCCGACTGTTTTATTATGTATCAGAAACTTCTTAAAAATAAGAAATTTTTTGTAAATTGAAAAAAAGTAGGGATAGAAGGTAATTTATATTTTACACTATGTGATTTACATAATTTTTACTAAAAAAAAGTGGGCTGCAATAATGTGTATTAGAATTGTTGGTGGGTTTCTATTGAAAGCAAATTGAAACACTGGAACAAGCCCAAATTTGGTCTTTTAAAGGATCTAAGTCTGGATTAATGAGCGTAAATTAATTTATTGAGCTTCTTAAACTTAACGAGATAAAATAATTAGCGTAATTATAAAATAATTAATTCAAAAGTGTAAATTATTATATAACTAAACTTATATGAGTCAATATCTCAAAATGTTACTCAACTTTACACATTTATTTAATAAAGTCATTAAACTTTGTTTTGTATCAATAAAGTCACTTAACTTAGACTTTTGTGTCAATAAAATAACTCAATTTATACTTTTATATCAATAAAATCACTCGAATACATTTATCATTAAAAAAATATAATTGTCACGACAAAATAAATTATTATATAATGATCATAATTAAAATAATAAATAAATATTTTAAATTACTATTTCATTATAGAATAAAATAGCAAAAGATAAATAACATATTTTCTAAAATGGGGATTAAGAGAGATCCCAGACCAATTACCCATTATAAGATGATAACAACAATTTTAATTATTTTTTATTGTATTCACATTCTGATTAGTACACGCACAAAAGAGATGTATGATGGACTAAATGAGAGAAAATTTAAAATTTCACATTCTGATTAGTACACGCACAAAAGTTTGAGATGTGTGATGGACTAAATGAGAGAAAATTTAAAATAACTGTAACACAGTGATTTTGTTTGATGGACTAAATGAGAGAAAATTTAAAATAACTGTAACACAGTGATTTTGTTTGAGTATTTCCTATTCCTGTTGAGAAATAATAGTAGGCAACGGGAGAGAATTTTTTTTGAAAAAAATATATTTAAAATTAAATTAAAAACAAGTATATGAAAGTTAAATTTGTATCTTAATATTCATAATTGTCATTCGCCTTTATTATTTTATTTTATAATGAAATAATAATTTTGAGCTTTCTATATATTTTTTATAATTCGTACATCTAAACTTCTTAGATAACATAGTTAAAATTACAAAATATAAAATTAAGATCAGATAAACAGATTAAATATAAATAGAATAACACCTTTTGTTTTCCAAGAATTAAGTATACTAATCTATAACAGTATAAAGTTAAATTGAATTAGATCAAGTTAATATTATAAATTTAATTTATTTATATATATATATATATATAGGCCAAAGTCATATGCGGCCACTCAAACTTGTCCCGATTATTCATTTAGACACCTCAACTAGACGTACTACCTATTGAACACTTCAACCATTCTGAATTTGAACCATTTGAACATTTTTTCGAGAATAAACAAAAAAAGAGGGTGTGTGAAATACACTTGCGCTGACATGTCAATTTGACCAATTAAATAATGACATGTGTTATTTTTTAATCCAAAAAATTATTTAAACATTATATTATAAAGTAAAAAAATTTAAGAAATTATTTTAAAGTAAAAAAAATGAAAAAAAAAACAAAACTTAAACACCACTTCCCTGCCCCTTCAACCGGAACAAAAAATACATTTCCTCTAACTCCATTAATGGTGACCCTCCCCTCCCCTCCTTGTACAGTTCCATCTTTAACCCAACAATTTTTTTTCATCAGCTTTTTTATTAATTATAACTTTTTGCTTCATCTCGTTTTTTAGGTAGAGAAAGATGGGCCAAAAAATCTCTCCAAAAAAATTTATAAATGAAAGAAAATGTTAAGAATTTTAAAACCATTAGAATGGTGGGGGAAGAAGATAAACACTAAGACTAAGAACTTTGAAATCATTAGAATGGTGGGGAAAGAAGATAACCATTGGTGTATGGGTATGAGGGTTGGGTTGAGGTTGATAGGAATAGGGAAGAAGAAGAACTGTTCTTCTTCTTTTTTGTTAATTTTTTTTAAAAAAAAATTAACTTAGGGGTATAAAGGGTATAAATTAAGAAAAAAAATGAAAAATATTATTTTTAATAAATTCACGCGCTCAAGGAAAGTGAAATACATGTTTTTGCCATGTCAGCATTTTGTTTCTAATAGGAATGACTTTTGAACAAATAAAGTGTTCAATTGGCACAAGGATTAGTTGAAGTGTCTAAATGAATTATGCGGACAACTTCGAGCGGCTGGAGATGACTTAGGCCATATATATATATATATATATATATATATATATGTATGTATGTATGTATGTATGTATGTGTAATTTTTAGATAATATATATGTTTTATGTAATTATGTATACAACTTTTAGATGATATATATGTTTCACGTAATTATGTATGCAATTACTTTATTTTATGATCATTCGAAATTCGTCTCAAAAAGATTTTGTTTTGTTTAAATATTCTACTATTATGTTTAGGAGTTAATATCTCAAAAGATCACTCAACTTTGAAAATTTATCTAATAAAGTCATTGAACTTTGTTTTATATCAATAAAAGTACCTAACTTATACTTTCATATCAATAAAATCACTCACCTAAATTTATCATTAAAATAAACTGACATAATAATATATAATAATATATATATATATATATATATATATATATATATATATATATATATATATATATATATATATATATATATATATATATACACACACACATACTAGAATGGTCTTAAGTTCATGATGAAAATATTAGTGAACATGCATAATACTTCCTCCATTTCAAAAAGAATGTCCCTATTTCCTTTTTAGTTTGTTTCAAAAAGAATGACCCCATTTTTTTTGGCAACACTTTAACTTTAACTTTCCACATGACATGTTTAAGAACACAAGATTAAAGGACATTTTGATACATTTGACATATCTTTAATTTAAAACCACAAGATTAAAAAGTTCTTTTTTTTAAACTCTGTTCCAAGTCAAACTAGGTCATCCTTTTTTTAACGGAGGGAGTAATTGTTAGAGGGATATTATCTAAGATTTTATTAATCATTTATTTATGCGAAAATGCACAAGTAGCCCCCTAAACTATGATCGAAATCCCATAGACATTCCTTAACTATATTAAGGTCCTATTACCCTCTTGAACTTTTTTTTTGGTAATTTTGTGCACCTTTTTGCCGTACATGCATTCAAATATCTCCCATGCGCCTCAATTGTGTGGAGTCAGGGAGTGTGCCACGTAGGTGTATAAAATTACAAAAAAATAAGTTCGGGAGGGGGGGGGGATAATAAGGCCTTTGTTTAGTTAAGATGTATCTCTGGAATTTTGGTCATTGTCATTTTCCTTTCTTCATTAATAATACATGCATTTCTAGCCATTTAAATGAACTACATATATATTAACAAAAGTGATTAATTTTTGCAGATTCTCAGAAATGGCTTATTTTTGGGATCTTGGCTCACTTACATCCATTGCAAGATTGCAAGTCAAATATTGTCGAAGAGAACAACATACTTTATGTATCTTTTGTTCAAATTTGATCCAAATGTATATGATTATCTTTTAATTATTGATAATTCAGTTGTCACATATGTCAATCATCAAACTGAGGTACGACAAAATGTCTGGAGAGTTGGTTTGCCTAATGGTCAAAAAATGTTTGATGAATGGATGGAAATAGAACTGGTTAGTTTTTTAATGATAAAGGGAAGGAAAACTCTTAACTGAAGGAGTAGAGTTTCGGCCAAATTGAAGAAGACAAAATTCATTTTTTGCTACGCCAAAATGTGAGTCTCTCTCATTTGGACCATGTTATAGAATCCGTGTCAGATCTTTCAAAATGTACTATTTCGAAAGATTCATTATACACATGACAACTCATTTTTTTCCAACATTGACAAGAAACATGGGAGAGCTGATGTTATATTGATATTAAGTGAATGCGGTCTTAATTTCATATATAGTTTCCAAATTTTATTTCTTAACTGATGAACTTGAAAGCGTTTCATGCCGTCATAATATATTTAGTTTAAAATATTGAGTGCTAAAAATATTTTCTAAAAAGTCTTAATTCAGTTTATTAATATTATTTAAATTTATGATTTTTGTAATTTTAAATTGTCTAAGAGTCTTCTATCTTCTGATGATATTTCATATATAGGTGATTTTTTTTAAGAACGAGAAGTTTGAATTTAGTGTGTATATATAGATAGGTTTTCTTTTGTACGTCAAATATATATATATATACATACATACATACATATATATATATATATATATATATATATATATATATATATATATATATATATATATATATATATATATATATATATATATATATATATACTTTTATATTTTTAGAACTTATAAGTTTTTCATATATATCATATAGTAGAAATTTTCACAAGTCAACACAGGATGTTCTTTAATATTTTAACCTACTTTAGGCAGAATAAAAGGAGGAAGAAACGAATTACTTTATTGAATTAGAAAGACCCTCCTCTAATTACGAATGGATTCGATCCATTAGATTGACTCTTTTCTTTCTTCTTTAGATTGCACGAGTTTTTATGTTTATGTAAGTTTCACGAGAGACAAACGTTGTACTCATGTCTAGTTGAGTTCACAAACTATAACACTTCAAAAATACAAGACGTATTCTAGAGTCTAACATAATAGTCATAAAGTGTAGACATTATTTTAAGGTCCACTTTGATGAATATAAGTCATTTAGGAAGTCTAGAAACCAAATCTTCCGAAAACGTCCATGACGTACGGAAACTAGTTCAAGGAGGTACTAGCGTGTCTTAGCCTATTCGACTAACTTTTAGAAGTCCGAAAATGATGAAAAATGGCGGAAGGGTGTTTAACATGTGTTTAAGTTGATCTATAATCGAAACGTCTGGATACGAATCCCCAAGGACCAACCAAGGGCCCTTGAGGAGGACCCTTTCATTTAGGGTCAAAAGCACTGCCTGGGCAGTGTGCAACCACGAAGGGAGGCAACAGAATATGTGTGGATCGACGGGGCGTCGATGACATCCATCGACCAACAATTAGCCAAATCCCTGAAGGACCTGTTTTGGCAGGTCTCTGAACTCATCGATGGATGAGCAGCACAGAAGGGGGGCAGGTCGTCGACTCACAGATAGACCGTTGGACGAGGTCTCATTTGTGAGGGCTGAGATTTTCTGCACATTTTAAGTTAGCTCCAATTAATTAATTAAGGGGTTAGGTCGTTATTTAGAGGTTAAAGGATCCTAATTAAGTTAATAAACACCCCATATAAAGACCCCAACCCCACTAAACTAACCTTAGCTCTCCTAACTCACAAACCCAAACTCTCTTCCTTTTATCTTTTTTCTCTCTCTAGTGAAGAACTCCATTCAAGTCCAAGCTAGGGGAGGGTTTAAGGTCTGTAAAGATTCAAGTTTCACCATTAATCATCATTAATTAGCAAGGTATAGGATCTCTTTCGCCTTTGCGACCTTTTTCCTCAAATGATCCATCAAATTGATTTGAAAGGTTGAGCTTTCAAATGGGTTTCATCCAATCTCAAAAATTATGTTATGAATTGATTTGTTTATCATTTATTTTCGATATTATGAATATATTAACATGTCATTTAACTCAATTATGATATATCTTGATGGTTTGATCTAGTTTGTAGATGATGACCTTTACCCCTTAACCCTAGGTGATGATCTTAATATGAATTGTATTATATTGGTTCAATTGACATTGTTATTGGTTGAATTACTACTAGATGATGTTATTGTATAAATCATGAATAAATTAGGGTGAATTATTGTCCTATCATGCTAGTTCTTGAGAAGTGATCTAGGTTATGAAGTATGTTGTGAATTGACCTAAGTAGTATCTTATGTTAGTCTATGAACTAGTGATGAATTGTGATATAGTGATTCAATTGGCTTTGTTGTAATTTTTTTAATGGTCATATTATGATACTCCAAATTGGGTTTAGTAAGGGTTGATGGTAAGACCTTGAGGATGAATTATGAAGGAGACTTGATAAGTCTTGTGATCCCTATCCTTTATTTTAAATTATGGTTAATTGTGATTAAGTCATGATGTTGTATTGAAGTATGTCTTAAATTAGGATGGATAGGGTGGTATGATGTTGAATTAAAATGTCTTGACTATGATTTGTGAGGTGTTGGCTTAATATGTAAATGTTATAAGGATGGTGAATGATTTACCAATGTGCCTTATCATGATATGGAATTGTTAATGTGCTAACATCACCTATATGAATTGTAATGAAAGGACTATGCTCATGCAATTATTGTTGAGATATGATGATGATGATGATGATTATATAACGGTTAGACCCTATGACCTACAATAAGCTATGATGATTAATAAATACATTAAAGACATTTCAAAAAGAGACTCTAGCCTAGCACCGAGTGAACTAGAGTGAGGAGTTTCCCATCCCACATTGGAAAGTTAGGATCACTAATGTACTCTTGAGATTGGACGCTACAATGCATGTAGCATAAAGAGGGTCCCAACTATATCTCCTAATTCTTGAACTATGTTTTTCCCATAGGAATACTAGTTAGTGGATCCACATAGTTGCTATGTTCATGTTTTGGTACTACCTAGGCAAGTAGTCAACCTTTTTTTGGTGTAAGGTCCATGACACTGGATTCCACATTAGCTCATGTGGTCTATGTCGGTTAGGGAATGATGTTTCCAAAAGGTAAAATGAATTAAAGGAATGAAATCTAACTAGGATGACCTAAGGGTTTAGCTTAGTCTAGGTAGGGGTATGGAACTCCACCTAAACATTCCACTAGTTAGTCTTGAAGGGAGTCTTAGGAGGAAGTTCTTAAGTATGAATATGCTTATAATTCTACATGATATGAATATGGTGAACTTGCACATTGATGATACTATATGTTGATTGGTGTCACTTATGAATATGTGTTGGTCTATATTGTTAAAGTACGATGCTATGTACTCTTAATTGTTAAGATATGTGAAGTGAAATGTTGGTCATGATTCTCGTTGAGTTACTTGATTCAGTAAGGATTCTGGGGCTTTGCTTGGTCATTGCACTTGTTGACTTGGTAGGTGTTTATGAGTGATTGTCTTACTTTAGTTATGATGAAATGCACTCTTATTCATGCGTGTGGTTATTAATGACTTGATGATAGAATACTTGACTATGGATTCAATTACATGATATACATGTTGACTTGACTAGTGTTGAGGTTGTTGGTCTTGTGATGTAAATGCTTATAACTTTATGAATATGCTTTATTGATTGGATATAGTCTTGTTGAATGTTCATAAATGTTTTCAAAGTAAATTGCATATTTGATGAAATGTCCCTTTTGGCATGTTTTCATGATGTGTGTGCATGTAGTCTCATACTTAATACAAGTGGTATACTAAGTATTTGGAGTTCCGGTCGTTGAAGTGCTTTTGGAGACGACTTGAAGAAGGCTTGGATCTCTTATTCATCCCAGTAGGGTTGGTCCTTACTTTCAGAGGGCAATGCCAATATCAATCTATGAAGTTGTTTTAGTATTAAGACTACTCTTATGTTTCTTTCCATTCATTTGAGTACTAAACATTGTATGACCTATATGTGGTCTTATTACATTGCTGTATGGGTTATGCCCAAATTCTTACACTATTATTAGATGGTTATGAGATGAGACAACTATTATGACTATTTAATATTAAATTCTATATATCTATGTGCAATAAAAGTAGAAGACTATGTAATCTTTCGAGTAGATTTAATGAAAATTTTAAATTTCCGCTAAACTTGACCTATGAATGTAATGATGTAAGATAAAAGGCTAGTCTTAGTCCTCTAAGAGAACGACGATGCTGGTTACGTCTAGGAGGTACTCCCGGATATGACAAACATGGTATTAGAGCATAAGGTTAAATATCTTTAAGTCGATGTCTCTCTCTACCATGTCTATGTAAGTTCGTATTCATAATTGTGAAGCATTCCACACTCATGGATAGGAACCTATGTGATGTTTAGGAATCTCACTTTCTTGGAAGTCCAATATTGTGCCTCTAGAGTTTAGCTCTATGTGCTTTTGGATCTAATCCTTTTAATATGGTTATAGGCAATAAATACTCGAAGGAATGCGGCACGAAGACTTCAAGAAGAGATTGCCAATGTGGGAGTTCCTCCACGTGGTGATGAAGTTCCTCCTCTTTAGGAAGATGTTAATGATGACCAAGCTCCGATTGATCCTCCTGCTTTGACAGATTGTGCCATAAGGGATGCTCTTTTCCAAATGGTCCTAGACATTACTACCTAAGAACAAGCCGCCACTACTAAGCCCAAGCCATGATGGCCCAAGCTAATCAGGAGGCTGTACCCCGAGACATCAACAAGTTGATACCATGGCCTCCCGTCTAAGGAATTTCACTAGGATCAATCTTCCTACTTTCTATGTGTCCAAGGTTGAAGAAGATCCCCAGGAGTTCATTGATGAAATATACAATATACTCTATGTTATGGGCTTGTCTACTAGTGAGAAGGACGATTTAGCCACCTACCAACTCAAAGATGTGGCCCAAACATGGTATGTCCAATGACAATAGATCGTTAAGGGGTGGACCAGTGACGTGGGAAGTTTTCAAGAAGGATTTTCTTAAAAGGTTCTTTCCTAGGGATAGGAGGGAAGCCAAAGTGGTGTAGTTCATCAATCTTCCACTAGGAGGTATAAGTGTTCTTAAATACTCGTTGAAATTCACTCAACTGTCAAGATATGTTCCTTCTTTGGTTTCCGACCCTAGAGATGAAATGAACCACTTTGTGACGTGAGTGTCGGATGACTTGCAAGAATAGTGTCATTCGGCTATGCTACATAACAATATGACCATTTCTTGTCTCATGGTTCATGCTCAACAAGTGGAAGAGGCAAGGGAAAAAAGGAAGAGTAGAGATGCCAAGAGGGCAAGATCTTTGGATGGTGGCTCTTAAAAGAGAAGGCTTGAGATTCAATACAAGACTAGGTTCAAGAAGAGGGTGCCTAATCAATTCCTTCCAAGTTCCCTAAGGCTCATAATGATTGGGTGTCTAACCCTAAGCCTAAAAATGTAAAGAGTACTAGTTCACCAATTGAGAAGCCAACTTGTTGAAGTGTGGCAAGAAGTATTATGGTGATTGTCTTAAGGGATAATTGTTTTGGTTGTGGTAAAAGTGGGAACAAGGTTAGGGATTTCCCTAATGTGTGGGGTGAAGACAACAGTAGTGTTCAAGTTCAAGCAAGTGGTTCAAATGAGGTACCAAAGAAAAATCGATTTTATGCTCTTCGCTCTAGGGGTGAGCAAGAGACTTCTCCCGACGTAGTGACCAGTATGTTGAAAGTATTCTCTATTGATGTATATGCCTTAATTGATCGCGGTGCTACCTTATCATTTGTTATTCTTCTAGTAGTTAAAAAGTTTAACGTTTTGCCCGATATATTGCATGAACCTTTTATAGTGTCTACCTCGGCGGGGGAGTCAGTTGTTACAAAAAGGGTGTCTATAAATTATCCTATAATGTTTCCAATAGAGTTTCTTATGTTGAATTACTAGAAATCAATATGCTTCATTTTGATGTCATTTTGGGTATGGACTGGTTGCATGTTTTCTTTGCCTCTATAGATTGTAGAACGAGGTTGGTGAAGTTAAACTTTCCAAATGAGCTCGTTCTAGAGTGGAGGGGAGGGAGGGAATTCTATTCCTAAAGGTCGTATCATCTTTTGTTTAAAATTATGCAAAATGATCGCTAAAGGGTGTTTATACCATATAGTAAGAGTCCAAGATTTAGACTCCGAAATTCATCCCATTAAGTCGGTCCCCATAGTGAGGGAGTTTAGGTATTTCCTAATGATCTTCCCGATATTCCTCCCAAACGGGAAATTAATTTGGTATCAACTTGTTACCGGATACAACTCCCATTTCAATTCCTCCTTATCGGATGACTCCGACCGAACTGAAAAAGAGTTTAACACTCGGTCAAAGTTAAACTAGACAAAGGCTTCATTAAACCTAGTGTTTCTCTATGGGATGCTCCAGTGTTATTTGTGAAGAACAAGGATGGGTCCCTTTGAATGTGCATTAATTACCACCAACTCAATAAAGTCACTATTAATAACAAGTATCCTTTCCCTTTGATTGACGACTTATTTGATCAACTCCAAGGGGCAATCGAATTTTCTAAAATTGACTTGAGTTCGGTGTATCATCAACTTAGGGTGAGAGGTGAGGATATACCAAAGACCACATTTCGGACTAAATATGGTCAATATGAGTTCTTAATAATGTCCTTTGGTCTCACTAGTGCCCCGACAAGATTTATTGATCTTATGAATAGAGTATTTTGAAACTACCTAGCTTTATTTGTCATTGTCTTCATTGATGATATCTTGGTATATTCAAAAGATGAGGGTGAACATATGGACCATTTGAGGGTGGTGTTACAAGTGCTAAAGGAGAACCAATTGTTTGCCAAGTATAACAAATGTGAGTTTTGGTTGAGGTCGGTGGCGTTTCTTGGTCATATTATTTTTAGTGAGCGAGTTGAGGTTGATCCAAGGAAAACTGATGTGGTGAAAAATTGGCCTAGACCATCGACTCCAAACGATATTAGGAGTTTCTTGGGTCTAGCGGGTTATTGTTGGAGGTTTATGGATAGTTTCTTCAGCTATAAACTAGTGATGAATTGTGATATAGTGATTCAATTGGCTTTGTTGTAATGTTGGTTATGGTTATATGATGATACTACTAATTGGGTTGAGTATGGTTGATGGTAAGACCTTGATGATGAATTATGAAGGAGACTTGGTAAGTCTTGTGATCCCTACAACTTACTTCAAATTATGGTTAATTGTGATTAAGCTATGACGTTGTATTGGAGTAGGCCTTATATTACTATTGATAGGGTGGTGTGATTTTGAATTGAAATGTCTTGATTATTATTCGTGAGGTGTTGGCTTAAGATGTAAATGTTATAAGGATGGCGAATGATTTATCAATGTTCCTTATCATGATATGGAAGGTTAATATGTTAACCTCATCGATATGAATTTTAATGAAAGGATTATACTCATGAAATTCTTATTGAGCTATGATGATGATGATGATTATACAAGGGTTAGAATGTATGACCTACAATAAGCTATGATGATTAATAAAGTATTAAAGACATTTCGAAAAGGTAGTCTAGCTTAGCACCAAGTGAACTAGAGTGAGGAGTGTCCCTTTCCACATAGGAAAGGTAGGATCACTAATGTGCTCTTTTGATTGAAGACTACAATGCATGTAGGATAAAGAGGATCCCAATTATATCTCATAGTTCTTGAAATATGTTGCCCCCATAGGAATACTAGCTAGTGGATCCACGTAGTTGCTATCTTCACGTTTTGGTACTACCTTGGCAAATTGTCCGCCTTTTGTCAGTGTAAGGTTCCATGATACCGGATTCCACATTAGCACATGTGGTCTATGTCAACTAGGGCGAGATGTTCCCAAAAGGGAAAATGAATTAAATAAATGAACTCTAACTAGGATAACCTAAGGGGTTTAGCTTAGTGTAGGTATGGTTATGGGACTCTACCTAAACATTGCAGTAGTTAGCCTTTAAGGAAGTCTTAGGAGGATGTTCTTAAGTATAAATATGCTTATAATAATACATGATATGAATATAGTGAACTTGCACATTGTTGATACTATATATTTATTTGTGTCACTTATGAATATGTGTTGGTATATATTGTTAAAGTGTGATGCTATGTACTCTTAAATATTATGATATGTGACGTGGGATGTTGGTCATGATTCTTGTTGACTTACTTGATCGAGTAGGGTTATGAGGCTTTGCTTGATCATTGCACTTGTTGACTTGATAGGTGTTCTTGGGTGATTAACTTACTTTAGTTATGATGAAATGCACTCTTATACATGCTTGTGGTTATTTATAACTTGATGATATAGTACTTGACTATGTATTCAATTACATGATATGCATGTTGACTTGACTACTGTTGAGGTTGTTAATCTTGTGATTTATATGCTTATGACTTTATGAATATGTTTTATTGATTAGATATAGTCTTGTTTGAATGTGCATAAAGGTTTTCAAAGTAAATTTCATACTTTATGAAATGTTCCTTTTAGCATGTTTTCATGATGTGTGTGCATATGGTCTCATACTTAGTACAAGTGGTGTTAACCCCATTTTTTCCTTTTCCCCATTATTTTAGGTTCCGGTCTTTGAAGTTCTTTTGGAGACGACTTGAAGAAGGCTTGGATCTCTTATTCATCCATGTAGGGTAGGTCCTAACTTTCCAAGAGCAATGTCAATATCAAGATCTGAAGTTGTTTTAGTATTAAGACTACTCTTATGTGTCTTTACTTTCATTTGAGAACTAAACATTGTATGACCTATATGTGTTTTATTAATTTGATATATGGGCTATGCCCAAGGTCTTACACTAGTATTAGATGGTTATGAGATGAGACAATTATTATGACTAGGTTATGTTATATTCGAGATATCTATGTGCAATAAAAGTAGAACACTAAGTAATCTTCCTATACGAAGGGTCTATGTATACTCAATATTTATACTATGTGTATGTAGATGTCTATGTAAACCTCCAAGTAGAAGTAATGAAAAGTTTTAAATTTCCGCTAAATTTGACCTATGGATGTAATAATGTAAGATAAGAGGCTAATCTTAGTCCTCAAAGAGGATGACAACGTCGGTTACGTCTAGGGGGTATTCCCGGATGTGACACAAACCATGTCGCCAGTCCCTCCAGAAGTGAGAAGTGAATAATGAACCTCGATAAAAAAAAATGGAAACAGACACTTCATGTAGACGAACTATCTGATTGGTAATAGTGTTGAAACAACATTTTCGTCACGTACTTCACTTAAACTGAGGGGTGAAATTGGCAGATTTGGTCAACATGTGAACAACCACCCAAACAGAGTCACAGCCACCTACGACGGTAGGCAGGCCCATGTTGGGTATGTAGAAAGAATTAATGTGAAATGGAGGGAAGATGAAAATAGAGAAACTTATAGAGTTGGGAACTTGAAAAGTCCTCTTATGCTTTAGTGAAAAGGCATTTGTCCCTCATCGGCGGTGAAAATAAAAATAGCAGACTTTATATATAGAAACAATCCTATTAATTGTTAAAAGAGTTGGAAAAAGGGACCCCCCTCATGCCATCATCGTCACCCGACTTACGCTACGAATACGATTTTTGAAAAATGATCGAGAGATTATACTTTGGACACACATTTTAAATTAATTAGTTAACCAAAATGTTTCAAATTTTTGGTTGATTAACCCGACCCGACTTTGATCCGCGTGACCTATGTTATTTAAAATCATTTCTTTTTTATTTAAATTTTCCTTAATTTGAAAATGACTGTTATGAAAGGTTACAACTTTTAGGTTCAACCAGGACCGTTTGAAAGGTTGAAAACTTTTATTAATGGTCATGTGGATTCTGAAAGGATTGTAATCTTTTGAAACTTTTTCCTCTTGCTTATAAATACCATTCATCTTCATATTTTTTCCTTACGAATTTTTCTGATTTCTTCTTCTTCTTCTGCATAAAGTTTCTTCATGCACTTTACTGTTGTTGAGTGGTTCGCTGATTTCAGATTTTTTTGGGCATCAATACGCTAGTGATTGAGATCATATTATCATGGGAGGAAATATTTCAAATCAAACATCGGATACTAGAGGCAAATAATTTCCTTCAAGGGACATTGGCATTCACTGGGCATGATAGTTTTTTGTTCTTATTTTCCAGATTTTTGTACATTTAAAAATTTTAGTTTTTTTGAACTATTTTTTGTTCATGTCTCTTACTGGTTCATTAAACTTTGGTAACTTCGTATTTCTTCAATGTTTTGTTGGAATAACTAATTTTGTTTTTTTTCAAACACAGATTACCAACAATCTTAAGGAAATTATTATTTTATTTTAATTTGTGTTTTAGGTGGAGACAAAAACCTTCGTGATTTTATACTCCTTTAAGTCTGCAATTTTAAGTTATTGCTTACTAAGATTGCATCGATTTTTGTTTATCACGAATAGAAAATAACAATCTTACACTGGTTGTTGCTGCACCAACCCGAATTGTTGTACCACAAGTAGATAAATTGGGTAAATTCTTTGGTGTGAATTCTACAGAAATTTGCCAACGAAGAAACTCCAGTGTTGGCTGCTGAAATGTCAGATAGAGAAAAATTCGTGATTATTGAAGCATGGAAACATGGAGATTTCTTATGTAAGGGCTATATTTTGTGTTTTAGAGGATGACTTATATAATGTCTATAGTGCAATGAAAACTTCAAAAGAGTTGTGGGATGCACTTGAGAATAAATATAAGACAGAAGATGGATGCTTGAAAAAGTTTGTGGTCGCAATGTTTATAGACAATAAAATTGTAGAAAGTAAAAATGTTGGCTCAATGGGGGAGGGACTTCAAATTATTTTGAATGATCTGATTAGTGAAGATATGGTAGTAAATGAAGCTTTTCAAGTGACTGCAATGATCGAGAAGTTACCTCCTCTGTGGAACAAGTTCAAGAATTATCTAAAGCACAAGCTTAAGGAAATAAAGTTTGAAGATATTGTATCCGGCTCAAGATTGAGGAAGATAATAAAACAGGCGAAAAGAACTCTCATAATAGTTTGACAATAATTAGAGTTAATATTGTTGAAGAAGCTCCTACCAAAGACAAAGAAAAAAAGAAGTCCAACCAACAGAAGTCAAAATAGGCCAAGAAAAAATTCAAGGTCAACTATTACAATTGTGTGAAGGTTGGTCATAAGTCTTCTAACTATTGAGCTCCAAGAAAGGACAAAGACAAAGTAAAAGGCAAAAGTCAAGAAAATATCATGGAAGAGATAAAAAGTACAAATGACTTATGTGAAATGATCTTAGTGTAAGTTAGTTGGAAATCTCAAGGAGTGGTTTCTCGACTCAGGTGCTACTCAACATATTTGCTTTGCGAAAGAAGCCTTTGCAACATACACTCGTGCTGAGTACGATGAAGATTTTTTCATGGGAAACACAACAACATCAAGGATTGCAAGAACTAAGAAAGTAACGTTGAAATTGACATCTGGCAAGGTGTTGACTTTGAACAGTGTTTTGCATGTCCCTAATATTAGAAAAAATTTAGTTTTTGTTGAATTACTAGTTAAGAACGGGTTTATGTGTGTCCTAGTTAGTGATAGAACTTTAATAAGTAAGAATGAGACGTTCATAGAAAAGCGTTACCTCAATCAGGGTCTTCTCAAACTGAATGTAATGATTGTTGACAATATTAATAAGAGTTCTTCTATTTACTTATAGAGTCAAATTATTTATGGCATGCCCTTTTAGGACATGTAAATTACAAAGCCTTGCGAAAAATAATTAGTTTAGAAGTATCGCCTAATTTTAAATATGATAATTGAAATGTGAAATTTGTGTGGAAAGTAAGTTTGTTAAACATTCTTACAAGTCCGTTGAAAGAAATTCAAAACCTTTACACTTAATTCACATAGATATATGCGATATGAAGTCGACACCATCTCTTGGTGGGAAAAAGTATTTTATAACTTTGATAGCACTCGATTTTGTTATGTATATTTGCTTAATAATAAGGATGAAACAATTGATGCATTTAAGTAATAAAAAATGAAGTGGATAACCAATTGAATCTAAAGATAAAAATAATTCAAAGTGATAAGACTGGATAATACAAATCTCCTTTTGCAGAAATATGTTTGGAATATTGTATTATTTATCATTTTGCTGCACCATATACATCACAGTCAAATGGTTTGGCAGAACGGAAGACAGAACATTAAAAGAAACGATGAATGTCTTAATGATCAATTCTGGTTCACTTTAAAACCTTTAGGGGGAAAGCAATCCTTACGGCTAATAAGATACTCAATTGCGTACCCCATAGAAAAACACAATCAAATCAACATGAGTTATGGAAAAGAAGAAAACCCAACTTGAAATATTTCAAAGTGGGGGGGGGGGTGTCTAGCAAAGTTAGAGGTTGCTTTACCCAAAAGGGTTAAAATTGGACCAAAAATGGTAGATTGTGTATTTATTTGATATGCTGTGAATAATAAGGCCTCCCAATTTTTAGTTCACAATCTGATAATCTTGAGATTCATGTTAATACGATAGTTGAGTCAGATAATGCAGAGTTCCTTGAATTTATCCGTATAAAATTGAATGTGAGTTGACAAGTGAAAGACCTAAACGACCACGGAAAGAATCAACTGAAAATACACTACTTAGTGAGGATCCTAGGCGTAGCACTCGCCAACAGAAATTCACTGCTTTCGAACCAGATTTTGTGAAACTATTGATTGAAAATAAGCCTCAAACATTTAAAGCAGTTATGTCTTCATCTAAGTAAACTTATTGGAATGAACATGTCAGTAGTGATATTGAATCAATTTTAAGTAATCATACTCTGGAATTTGATGATCTTCAAAAAGTCTTAGTTAAAGCAAGGATGGAAGGATCAGGAAATGGAAAAGCCTTTGGATAATATTCCTCCAGGAAATAAACCTTTAAGATCAAAGTGGATCTTTAAAAAGAAAATGAAAGCGCATGGAACTATTGACGTATAAAAGGCTAGATTTGTAGTCAAATGATACAGACAAAAAAAGGTTTGGACTATTTTGACACATACTCTCCAATAACAAGGATAACATAAATTAGGATGTTAGTAACACTAGTGGCAGTGTATGATTTTAAAATCTACATAATGGATATAAAGATAGACTTCTTAAATAGAGAGTTGGAGGAAGACATTTACATGGAACAACTTGAAGGGTGTGTAGTTTCTTGTAAAGAAGAAAAAATGTGCAGACTTGTGAAGTCCCTTTATGGGCTCAAGCAAGCACTCAAACAATGACATGCTAAATTTGACCAAAGAATATTGGCAAATGGGTTCAAGATTAACAAATGTGTTAGTGTGTTAGTAGTAAAAATATTTTGAATTATGAAGACATTGTTTGTTTGTATGTTGATGAAATGTTAATGATGAGTAAAGACATTGACGATATAAATGCTACTAAGCGCATGTTGTCCAACAAGTTTGATAAAAAGGACTTAAGAGTTGCTGATTTGATCTTAGTGATCAAGATATCAAAACTCCTCAGGGAATAGCATTATCTCAATCTTATTGTATTGAAAGAGTATTGGATAAGTTGAAATACTTAAATTTCAATTTTTTCAAAACTCCTATTGATTTAAGCTTTACATTTCAAAAGAATGAAGGTGAAAGTGACTGTCAATGGAATATGTTAGGTTGTTGAAAATTTTGATGTATATTATGAATTGTACTCGACCAGATATAGCATGTGATATTAGCAAACTAAGTCGATTCACTACTAATTAGAATCAAACTCACTAGATGGCAATGAAACGTGTGTCGGGATTTTTGAAACGTACACAACACTATGCTTTGCGTTATAATAAATATTATGGTGTGATTAAAGAATATAGTGATGCAAATCGGACCACTGGTTCAAATGAAGTAAAATCCAAAAATGGTTATGTGTTTACACTTGGTGGAGGAGTATTCTCTTGGAAATTGTCCAAACAGACATGTATCGCTTACTCCACAATGGAATCTGAGTTAATTGTTTTAGATAAGGCTGGTCAAAAAGCTGAATGGCTCCGAAATTTCCTAGAGGATATTTCATTTTGTCCCAAATGTGTGGGACCTATTTACATATATTCCAATAGTCAAGCAATAATAGGTAGGGAAGGAAACGTCATGTACAGGCGTAAGTCTCGTCATATAGACGGAGACATAACACTATAAAAAACTTCTCTATAGTGGAATTATCACAGTTGCCTATGTGAAATCAAGTGATAATGTGTTAGATCCACTAACGAAAGGCCTGGTGAGAGAGGCAGTTGAAATATCATCTAAGGTAGTGGGTTTACGACTTAGGACAAGTACACATGGAGGTAAATCTATCTGGAAGACTGGATATCCCAAGAGATACATTTGAAGAGAAAAACAAAGTTGTTACTAACGGTTCAACACTGTTAATCAACTCAATCAATTCTCATGATGAAGACAATGTTTAGGAACAAGGTTAAGAATTTAAGACTTATTAATGAGTTAATAAAGCTTAGAGTTTTTAATGATTTGTTAAGTTTGGTAGATTTTATCCAATAGTGTATCTACGAGATGACACAGTTATAAATCACCTATGTAAGTGTGAAGTTAAGCCATTTCAGCGAGAATTCCAAGTCAAAAGTCTATTCTCTATACACTCATGAAACCAGGAGGTGTTTATGGGTGAAAGGAACTCAATCGTAAGAATCATAAACAGTAAGGGTTAATTGTGCGACTTATGGTTGTCTAGGTATACACCAAAGCTCGACGGATCAAAGATATTGCATCTACCGACATATGTTCATTATGGAAAGTCAAAGAGGAAACCTACTTATCCATATGTAATTAATCCTTGCCTGTAAAGTACACATTTGTCTGTACATTCCTATGTTATAACCATTCCCCATTAATGTGGGGGTTTTTTTTGGGTATGTACGAAGAATTAATGGGAAATGGAGGGAATATGAAAATTTGGGAACTTGAAGAGTTGGAAACTTGAAAAGTCCTCTTATGCTTTAGTGAAAAGATATTTGTCCCTCATTGGTCGTCATCGCTCACTTTGCTTCGGTTGTGGCTTTGGATTTGATCGATTGAAAGATTATTTTTTGGACAATGTTTATTTTAATTAATTTATTTAATTAATTTAATTAAATTAAATAGCCAAAACGTTTTCAATTAATTATTTGATAACATAAATTTTTTTAATTATTTAGTTAAGAATAACCGAAACATTTCAACTTTTAATTGATTGACCCGACCCGACTCGCATCCTCGCGACCCATTTTATTTAAAATATTTTACATTTTTATTTAAATTTCCCACTGTTTGGAAATGAGTGTTCTGAAAGGTTGCAACTTTGACAAACAGTCAGGACCATTTAAAAGGTTGCAAACTTTCATTAATGGTCGTGTGGATTCTGAAAGGGTTGCAACCTTTCGGAACCTGTTCCTCTTGCCTATAAATACCATTCATTCTTTAGAATTTTTCTGATTTCTTCTTCTTCTTCTGCACAATGTTTCTTCATGTACTTTACTAATGTTGAGTGGTTCGCTTACACCACAGTTTAGGGTATCAATACGCTGGTGATTGATATCATTCTATCCTCGGAGGACATATTCTAGATTAAACCTCGGATTCTAGTAGGAAATAATTTCCTTAAGGGGACACTCTGCATTCGGTGGGCTTGATGTTTTGTAGAGCCACAAGTCTCCTAAGTATGCAATCTTCCCTTTGTTTTAGGATACATTGTTGTTGTGTTGAGTGTATTAGCGGGCTTTTCTTTGGGTGGTATGATAGTCACACCACAAGGTTCTCAAACTAGGGTGGAGGCTCAGACCCCAGAGTAGTGCAGAATCCAGTTATTTAGGATATGGTGGGTCCCTTACCAGCAATTTGTGGTCACGTGCACCTTTAGTTGTTCTAACCGATAGTGATGGTATAAGAAATTTTGAAAGATGGACACATCCTAGTTTTAGGGTTGGAAGAGCATGGACACTCACAAGTTTCTGACCACATGCTGAGACTATCTAGAGATTGTTGGGTTAGCTGACTCACATGTAGTTTGGTATGCTACACTCCAGCTTTGTGGGCTAGTGAGAGAGTGGTGGAGAGTTTATTGAGGGACTTTTCCAACTGGATCTCCTCCATTGACTTGGGAGATATTTTCAAGTGTCATTCATGATCATTTTGTCCCATGGAGTGTGAAAGAGGAGAGTCATTTGAGGCTTGAGAGTCTGAGTGTAATGACCCAGAAGTGTTTTTTGGAATTGCTTATGAAAATATCATTTTACCCCTCTAGATTATTACCCCCGAGTAATTTCCAATTGGTTTGTGAAATTGGTTAGAGTTTTGAGTAAAATATTGTGAATTGTGGAAATTTTAGAGTTTTGAATGGATAAAGTTGTTAAAAGGTTATTTTCAATGTCTTTTGGACATTTGAGTCTTAAAATGGAATTATATTGATTTCATCAGTCTCGTAATGTAGAAAGCCTAAGAGATTCTACCTAAGAGAGTGGTCGAATTCAGATTCAGAGTCTTTTTGTGAAAATTGGGGTCCTAAGTTGATTATTGTTGTGGTTTAAGCCGTTGGGTTGAATTTAGTCAACATTGAGGATTCATATGCTTGGATCTAATTTCTGATAAAACCATTGGATTTCGGGGATGATTTTAGACATAGGGAAGGTCTTGGTTGAATTTTAAGAGGTTTCAAGCTTAGTTTGGTCTTTTTAGGCATTATGTTAGATTTTTATGACTTATATGGGATTTGGATCAAGGATACCTATACAAATTCTTGTTTTGATTATTCCATTGAGTTTGGAACATCGAGCTTAGTTAGGTAGCAAATTTGGTTTGTGTGTACTAGACTACTAGGTTTCGAATTAATATTGAGGGTACATACAGAAATATTTGTGTTGGGTGAATTTTTTGGTGTCTGTATTCCTCATGTTTCAAAAGTTTTTTCTTTCGCGAGAATTTTCTTATAGAAGACTGGCTCACACTCGCGAGAGGTCAAGTGGTAAGACCCTCGCATTTGTGAAGGCCAGCTTGCTTTTGCGACCTCTGAGTTAGCGAAGGTCGTCTAACAAAAGCAAGAAGTCCCACTTATCTGGGTCCAGTTTTACAAACCAAGGTTGCAATCGCGATGATGTATATATAAACGACCTTGAATTTGAGAAAGCCATACCTGGGAGGGTTTTTGGTCTAAAATTTTGAGGTTTCTCCCCCATTTTTTAGTTTTTGATCTTTGAGGACTCGGTTGAGGCGATTTGAAGGAGAAATATTTGCGTAACGATTTTTGAATTTAAATATTCTTTTACCCATTATTAAGAACGATCTTTAAGTGATCAAAATAAGGTGTTTGAAAAGTAAAATTGGGTGTTCTTCAAAAAGCCAAGAGCTTTGATAAATTAATGATTGTGAGCTACACATGGCAATGGAGCGGGGCAAGCTTAGACTTAAGCGGGGTGGAGAGGGTTTAGGAATAAGTTGCTATGGGTTGGGGACGGACGGGGTGGGTAAAAACTAAATATTATAAGTCCAAAGCGGGTGCGGGGCGAGGTGGGTTTGAAAAAACCCAGGCCATTTATCTTTTTGAATTCTCATTTCCGTGTCTTTGTGGAGTCCCCAAATGAGAAACTTACTAATAAATCAACATTTTTATGTTTTGAGTTTAAATTCTTTGTATGCCAAGCGTGATATTATTATTAAAAAACATACAGTTGATGAGGTAATAAATAGGATTAAATGGGTGATTATATCACCGTACTGTTGTTGAGATAATAAATAGGATAAAATGGGTGATTATATTACTACGAATAAGTAATTACTTAAGTGTGTTCGGTATGAAGGAAGATATTTTCCATGGAAAATGTTTTCCTAGAAAATAAGTAGATTTATGACGTATTTTCTCATGTTTGGTTGGTTAGTAGAAAATATGTTTTAGAAAATGATGTTTAGTGTTTTATTTATGAATGAAAAATATTTTTGAGAAATATCATTTATTATTACTGGAGTAGAAAATAATTTTTGAAAATGAAAATATTATTTAAAAAAAATTATTTTTTTTGAGGGGGGAGGGGCTGGTAGGGGGTCTGGTGGGATAGGGGTGTAAAAATAAAAATATAAAGTTTAAAATAATTTTTAAAAATAAATTATTTTTTTTGGGTGGGGGTGGGCGGTTGGCGGGTGGAGGAGGTAGGGGTGAAAAAACAAAAAATTGAAGTTGAAAATATTTTTTAAAAACAAAAACAAAAATTTATTTTTGGAGGTGGGTTGGGTGTTGGGGGCGGGGGTCGAAGTAAAGGTGAAAAAATAAAAATTTGAAATCGAAAATATTTTTTTAAAAATAACCTTAATTTTTTTTTTGGGGGGGGGGGGGGGGGGGGGGAAGGGGAGGGAGAAGGAGTTGATAGGAGCGGGAGGGGCCTACTATGGTCGTAGGGGGTGAGGGTGGAGGCTAGGGGTCAAAAAAATAATATTGAAAATAAAACAAACTGAAAATTTATTTTCGGAGGTAAGGTGGGGTGGGGGTGGATTGGGTGGGAAGGTCGAGGGTAGGGGTGAAAAAATTAAAATTTGAAGTCAAAAATATTTTTAAAAAAACAAACTTATTATTTTAGAAACTGATGTGTTTTTTTAAAAAAAAAAAGTGATTTGAAGTTGGATGAGAGTTTTGGAAAATGTTTTCCTTAACTTTTGAAAAGAAGTTATTTTCCTTAATTGTGTGATTTGATTTGGAAAAATATTTTTCAAAGCTTTTGTGCCAACCAAAAATTAGAAAATCAAAAAATATTTTCCAGAAAATATTTTCGTTCGTACCAAACACACCCTTAATCTTAAGAGATCAAATGAATAGTTAAAACAATACAATTAGATTCATTTATTTCAATTTATAAAGGACCATATACATGTTTGTAATTTTATTCAAGGACAAAATATCAACCTCCACACTTAAAAGAACAAATTCAGTTAAAAAATTGTGCAAATAAATCAATTGAAATAGAATTTAGTAGAAATTGAATATTTTTATTCACAGTTAAAAATATTATACAAGGCTAATAACATAATCATTGTAACTTAATGTTGTAAATTTTTAGTTAGAAAAAGAGAAAAAACATAAAGTCAACATTGAAGTTGTCTCGAATTTTCAAAAAGATACTTTAACTTTGTAACCGTACCCCATTAAATAATTTTGAATAGATATAATTATATCATTTTTGCCCTTTTGATATAGAAAGTGGTGTGCACTCTCTCAAAGAGAGTGAACAACCTATAATAAATAATATAATCTTATTTTTTATAAATATTTTATTATAACATATTTTTTTTTCATGTTATTTAACTTGTTTTTTTTCTTTCTCTTTCTTCTTTCTTCTGCAAAAATCCATTCTCATCTCCATCCATTAAAGCTTCTTACTTTCAATCTCATCATTGTTATCACAACTTCATCATCCTTTTTTATTACTAATAATTTTACTCTTTTTAATTTTAAAATTTTATTTAAATATTTTCTTAAATTTCAAACAATTTATAAACCCATTAGATTTCAAGATGATTAGGACGTATCACATAGTTTTTTTATCCGATTTCAATTAAGTTCTTTCAACTTTTGAGAATTAATTGATTCTTTTAAAATTATCATTTCTAATTTTGAATTTATATGAAAATGATTAATTTATGATACCTTCTAAATTTTCTTATAAAAATAATAATTTTTCTATCAATAATCCAATAAAGTCTAAAAATAATATGAATTTTATAAAGAATTTTACCAGAAAAAGAAAAAGAAAAAGAAAAAGAAAATAAAAAAAAGGGAGTAGGGATAAATTTGACATGGGGCGTAGAAGGTGAAGAATAAAATAACAATAGAGGAATGAATCACTTGAATGTGGGAGGTGGGAGTTGATGTGAAATTTAAGGTAAATAAAAATTAAAAGTCAAAAAGTAAGAGAGACTAAAATAAAGTTTTTTTTTTTAAAAAAAAAGATAAAGCAAAAACATAAGATAAAAAAACTATATTTTAAATTAAATTAACATATATCATATAATGATTGGTGTTTGAACATACTTGCTTATTAAAACTTGGAGCTGATCGAAAAATGGTATAATAATATATGTTCAAAATTGTTTAATGGGATAATAGGACAGTTGCAAAGTTAAGGTGTCTTTTTGCAAATCCAAAACAACATCAATGGTGACTTTATGTCTTTTCTCGTATAAAAATAAAGAGAAAAAGCTCTTCAGTGGGGTGGGGTGAGTCTAGCCAGGTGGGTTGAAATTTTAATAATTTCTAGGTGAGGTGGGGTGGGGTGGGTTAAATTTTTTGTGGGTTAAGTTCAATCAGCCCCGCGACCTATCCGCCCTAGCCCATCCCATCCACCCTATCGTCGTTCCTATTGCAAGCTTATTTCAACTTCTTTTTCGAAATGATTTTCAACAATGACTTACAAATATTTTGGTAATGTATCGAAGTAATGATTTCTATATTCAAACCTCATTTTTTGAGTCACATCTTGAGTTCATTTGACCCTAATTTTGAATTTCTCGATACATGTGTTGGTTTGAAAAATCTCATTGTGATTACTTGTTTGAGTAGATTGTGTTAATTTGGGTATCGTTCTTAAGGAAAAATTTCAAGTCCCTGGTGATTTTGATTGATTAAGGCAAGTGAACCTCCAAAACCATGTTAAAGCTTGTAGAATCTTGTATTATCTTCATTCTGGGTTTATGGAAGTAATGGAAATGAGGTGATGGATTAAATTTCTCATGTTAGAATAACCTTAACGATATGAAGGATATTAAAAAAAAGGCAACGTGTTAATAATGACGCAATGCGTATTGTGATTGCCTTGAGTTTTGATTAATTAATATAAATTGGTGATTGAGATATACTTTGATAGTTTTGTTGTGAATGTGAATTGCTTAAAATTTTCATTTCCTCGTAATTGTGTGAATTTGTCTATCTTGCATTGGTTTTGAGACACTGAAATTAGGCATGCTGCTATATGGATGCCGAGGTCTGTTTAAATAAGCGATATTGATACCGACGTCTATTTCTATAGGTGGTTTCATGTTGAGGTTTGTTTCAACAAGGGGTATTGTGAATTGTATATTGTAAATTATTAGGTTAAGTTGATTTATGTGAACGTTGTATGTAGTTGATATGGTTCATCCGGGGTGAAAGGATTGCTCATATTCTAATTTAGCTTTACCGTGTGTTTAGTAGGTTGTTTTTTGAGTACCATGGTGTTTGGTACTCACACATTGCTTCTACACTTATGTAAGTTCCATCCCGGATCGATGTGATTACTTTTATCCGAGACTTATCGATGAGACTTAAAAGGTAGTTGTTTGTCATCCTGACGGAACCTCTTATCTTTTTTTTTATTGGGAATGCACAAGTACTCCCCTAGACTATGACTGAAATTCCAGAAACACAACTAAACTAAGTTCTTATTACCCCCCCCCCCCCCGAACTTGTTCTTGTTGTAATTTTGTGCACCTTTTTTTGGATTATGTAGCATTCAAATATCTTAGGCGTGCCTCAATATCGTGGAGTCACAGAATGTGTCACATAAGACAAAAGGTGCACAAAATTATTAAAAAAATATAAGTTCGGGGGGGGGGATAATAGGACATTAGTTTAGTTAAGATGTGTCTGTGAAATCTTGGTCATAGTCTATGAAATACTTGTGCATTTTTTCTTTTTTAATTGAGAAACCAAGACAGTGATACTTGTACTTAACTTTCAGATTATGTTTTGTAATACTAGTGGCTTAGGCACGTGACAACCAAATTTTGGGGGAATTTATGATTTTAATTAAGTTTTGTGTACTTGTGTTTTTGTTAGTTTATTTCAACATTTCTATTCTATTGGTGGGTTTTAGGCTAACTTTTGTTAGTAGGATGAGACAAGTGTTATCACGTCCATTTTTGAATCGTAACAATAAATAAATAAATTTCTTGGGTTTAGATTTCAAAAATATTTTTTTAAAGAAAATACAATAAATTCAAAAAAATACAAGAGTTTATATATATATATATATATATATATATATATATATATATATATATATATATATTGCATACTTACATTATTCATAGGTAGACCCATGTTTGTGCAACATTAACGTTTGAGATTTTGTTTTTACATAGGTTAGCATATTATAATTTAAGTTTTGTTATATTGAGATATATAATTTAATAGTGGGTGTATTGTAAATTATGTTATTTGGAGATATTCAGGCTAAGCCCTAAATTTTAAATTGAGAAATACGAGAGTTGGGATATTTCTTTTCATCAAGAGTGGGTCTTGGTTATAAGTTGAAGTGAATTTTTGGGTGAGTTTTTGTGTCTAGACTAGACTCATAGTAATATCTGTGTTGTTAGTTTTGAAATCTTATTGTGATTATTGTGTGAATAGATTGCACTTATATGAAATCTTAACTGTAACGACCCTCAAAATCAAATGGGATAAATTAGATCTCCACGTGGATTTCATGATGCAATAACTTGTTAAAATATTGAAAATAGCTTTTGAAGTCAATATTAAAGAGTTAGAAAGTCAAAAGTCAAAGGACGACTAAGACATCCGAAAACTAGTCTTCTGTGTGCTAGTGTTTCCTTATATGTTCTGTGCAATTTTATGTGTTTCTAGAGTAAAAAATCATTCAATATGACTCTAGTTTATTAATTATCAAGTTTAGGGTTAAAACGTCTGGGCACGACTTCCCAAGGACCAACCAAGGGGTCCTTGAGGAGGGCCCATGCTTTGGCAAAGAGGTTGCCAAAAGGAAGCATGCAGACAACACCTTTTTGGAGGTTCTAGCGCGTCCTGCGCCCCACACATAAAAGGCAAAAAGTTTCTTTGTGACACAGGCTTGTCACTAACCTTTCTGCTTCAAATTAAATTCCAGAAAAACAATATTGGAAGTGCTTCCATGATGCGCAACCATTTCCAAGATTCGGTCGGGTCGTTTAAGACAAGTTGGACATTTTCAATGTTCAAATAAGTTAAGGGGTATTTTTTGTACTTTGGTGATTTATTATAAACTGGTTTTGAGTCACTTTTACCCCACTACCCTCAAGTTGAAATTACGATTCTCTCCATTCTCTCTAAATTCATTGTCCCCACATGTTCCATTGAAGAACAATCAAGATCCAAGAAAGAAGATCAATTCTTCAAGATTTCATCCAAATTTCGTGGTCTTGTCAATAATAAGGTATGATTACTCTTTACTCTAGAGTTAGACTCCCCTCTAGAGCCAATTCTCAAATAGTTTTCAAATTTCCAAAAAAATTATCAAAGCCCACAATTCTTTTTCAAACTCATGGGTTCTTGTGTAAAATGGTTTCAAATTAAGTATTATGATTATATTATGATTTTATTGATGTTTTCAGTGAAAATATCCATGAAACCATGATCCCTATGATTCTTTGATTTTTGACTTATACTGTGAGTTTTATGATAATTATTGGATAATAATGGAATTGAGTTTAGATTGAATTTTATTGTTGACTCTTATTGTTATTTACTTTATTAATGATAAATTGGTAGTATAAGGATGATTTTGAAATTATGGATTTGTGGGAAAGTTATGGGTTAGTCTGTTGTGACGATAGAGTTGTTGGGCATTGAATGATTTTGATTTGGCTTTGGAGGATGGTAAGTTGTTCTATTTTCATTGTTAATGTACAACTGATATTGAATAATGATATTGATTGTTATGGTCTACTTATTGTGGTAGTGCTTAATTGTTATATTTGTTATGATCACAGTGTCACGATCGGGGAGAACCCCCTAGACGTAATAGGCTCTTCATCCTCAGAGAGGACTTAGACTATCCCTTAGCATTCATCATTATACGCCATAGGTAAAAAATGCAGAAAGTTTAAAATCTTTACATAGTGAAGTATAATAAGACTTATAACATATCAAATAGGGAGTTTACATAGACTCCTCGCTTATGAAGTTTACATACACTTCTTGTTTAGCATAAAAAAAATCATATAAGATTCTAATATCGTGTCTTATATATAAACCATCGAAAGAGTATTACAAAGTTGGGCATAATTTCATAAAAGAGTAGAATATGTCATTATAGACTTACAACAATAGTCTCAAAGATAAGGAAGGAAATAACCGTCTTTAGACATAACAAATCCTTTTAAGGTAAAAATTGGCATTATCCTCGAAAAGTTAAGGAATCACCAATAACATGGGAAAAGTCTAAGACATCCTGCAAATGGCCTCCAAGCACCTCAATGGACCGAACCTACATATTAGTAGAAAGATAAGTAATATGCGTTAGTACAACCATATTTACTAGGTATGGAAACATATGCACATAAAACCGTTTGAAGAAATGCATGAAAATTACAATTTCTTTAGGAACATAATAAGCTATTTTGAAAGTCGATATGCACACACAAGAGAGCATATGTAAGTCAAGAATCACAATAACATAAGACATGTTCTTAAACAAGGATAACATCATCATAAAATTATATAAAAAATTCACATTCTATTTCTTATCATCAACATACAAGACTCTCACCAGCAATCCTATCCCAAGCGTACAAGTTCAATGCTCATCTGAAACCCATAGCCCCACACAATCAAGTAAATAAGAAAAGGAACCCTAAGTAAAGCCTTGCTTTATGTAGATACCATCTTGTGTAGTTATCATCATATATATCAATTTAAACCAATATCATATTCATTAAGTGATCCAACATAATATAAGAGCAACATAATAAAGAACCGACATATATGCATTTCATGATATCATAAGTGCATAATAACATAAAACAACTTTCTAGGACTCCTTTCAAAGACAACTTGTGCAATGCATAGATAGAGTCTCATACCCTATCTACACTAAGTAAACCCCCTTCATTCACCCTAGTTAGTGTCAATCTTCATTACTTCATTCATTCATTTTAATTGGGCCTAATCGCCTTAAATGACAATATACCATGTCAGCTAAACAACAAATCTTGTGTCATGAAACCCTACACCGAAACAAGGTTCTCTACTTGACAAGGTAGAACCAAAATATGAACATAGAATTCTAGGTGAATCCACTAGCTAGTGATAATATTCGGGCAAGATAGTTAAGGAACTAGGAGATATATACAAGAGACCCTTTGTATTCCGAATTGCATTGTAATCTCCATCTCATGAGAACCATTTTGAACCTACCTCCCACATTTGAAAGGGACACCTCTCATATCTAGTTTTCTCGGTGCGAACCTAAAGTCCCTTTTTGAAATGCCTTTAAGTCAATCTTTGTCATCAATCTTAGTATAGGCCACATGAGACTAACTCCTTCTATGATCATTTCGTTGGCTCATTAGGTATAGGATGTGACATTTATTTCATCACATCCATTATTAGAGAAATCATTACATCATAGTCACATCAAAATAAGGAACACAAGAGAATCCCATTTAAACATACATAATCATACCCCTATTAAGATCTGACAACCATCATACTCATAACATGGCATCATAATCATCATATCATCAACTTCCTACACTATTCAAATAATCATACTCCAATTGAATATTATCATCAAGAATAGACCAACATAATGGAACTAGAGAACTCTTAACCATATAAATCTTACCAAATAGATTCAAAAGCCTCCTTACAAATTTTACCCTGAATTCATCACAATTTTCCACACATTCCTATTATTATCCTCAAAATATGACGAATTTAACAATAAAATAATAAATTCCATTATACGTAATTATCTACAAGTCCAATTCATAGCTAGGGTTTTGGAAAGAGGTTCAATCACAAACCTTTCATGGAAACTAGGTCAAAGACTAAGAACTACAACAATCCTACGATTAAATAATCATCATAGATCAAAATAAACCATAAAATTCAACATTAAACCAATTTGAAAGTTCATTCACGAAATTGGAAGAAAATCAATCTTTTTGACACTATTAGAAACCAATTTTCAAGAGCCTCTTGGGGAAAGAGATCCCAAGAGTGAATAGCTTCCATAACACAAGATTTCCTTTAAATTGATGGTTAAAACACGTGTCGTTGAGGTCCTGGTAAATCTTGAAGCTTGGTATTTAATGGGGTCTTTGAATATAGAGAAAGTAGAGAGAAGGTGGAGAGAAGTCAGTTTTGGAATTATGGTGCGTTGAGTTAGTTAAATGAGGTTTAACCCTTATATAGTACCCCAAATAACTTAATTAACCACATCTCAATCCTTAATTAATCACCTAACTAATTAACTAATTTCTCTAACTTAACTAAAATTTGGACAGTTAACTCGAGTGTCAAACCACAAAAGCTTGTCCACGAGCCGTCTACCAGACCACGAACCGTACTTGTAGTACATGGTTTTTCTCAGACAAGGGTTCTTGGAAAATTTTGTTTTGAAAATGTATAAGTGTAAAGCAACGACACAAGAAGATGGAGCGTCATTCAAATGAAGGGTAGTCATTTGTGATCGTGGTTTCATATTGCCACAAATCTGTTCGGAGGGTCAACAGATGGATCCTCTTAGAGGGTCCTTAGGGTGGTGTGGGGATTTGTACCTAGACATTTAGACCATAAACATACTCTACTATATGTATAACACCGTTTTACAAAATTTAACTATTAAAATCCCTCGAAACATGCCAAGGCACACTAGCCTCAATTTTACTAGTCTCTGGACATCATGGTCATTTCTCGACGTTTTTACGCTAAAACTACTTAGTTTCAATACATTAATTTAGGTTGAGAAACAACTTTTAAAGTCTTGTTTAATCATGTGAGTCTCTAGAATAAATTACGGACTTTCAAAGTATTACATTATCCCCTCTTTAGGAACATTCGTCCGTGAATGACACCTAAGTCATTTTATAGGGAAAGGATAGACCCAATACTATAAGCCCAACCAACAACAACATTAAATCCTAATGAACCACAACTCATAAGAGTACTTCAAAGATGCACTAAACACTTAATATGGAATTAAACATTGCAACTCAAATCTTGATTTATCACATATAAGAGTTGAACATTTCATAATGTAAAATGAGGAATTTTCCTTCTCAATATCAACATGAGATCAAAATGACATCAAAAAGTTATCATGCTATTCTTCTTCTCAAGACCATAATAAAACACTTAAATTTTAAGAAGGCAAATATACACAATTCGTTTAAGTGCAAGTCGAACTTAAAAACACATTTAAATGAAAAATCATTTTAGCATGAACCTTTACAAAGCTTAATCTTACTTGGGAAAACAATCCAAATTAATAGTATTCATTATTTTTATTTTAAGATGAATCATTAACCTCCATTTTGAAAAATATGAGGATAACATGACTTTATATCAGCCTCGACCTCCCATGTTTCAGCCTCAACTAGGTGGTATGCATAGATCATTTACACAGGCCACCTCTTTTTAACTCACTTGTTAACTTGGAGATCTAGTATCTCAATTAGAACCTCTTCATATGAGAGGTCCTCATTAACCCCTCTCCCTTCAATAGGGAGAATAGACACCGGGTCAACTAAACATTTCTTGATCAAAGGAACATGAAATACCAGATGAAACGAAATTAGTTCATTAAATAGTTTTTGAACTCATAAGAAACTTTGAAACCTCATAACGACACATATATAGGGTACTTAGCTTCCCTTTTTTACCAGATTTCATTACCGCGTTCATATGTGAAATCTTCAAGTACATCGAATCACCTATTTCAAACTCAAGTTCTCTCCTTCTATTGTCGGCTTGGGATTTTTGCCGACTATAGACTGTTCTCAACCTATTTCTTATCAACCATACTTTTTCAAAAGCCTCATAGACTAAATCAATAACAAGGCGTGGAAGACTCACCAACCTCAAACCACCTAAACGGTGACCTACCTCTCCTACAATAGATTTTTTCAAAAGGTTCCATACATATACTCGAATGATAACTATTATTATAAGAAAACTAGATCAACGACAAGTGATCATTTCAATTTCCTTTGGATTAAATAACAAAAGCTAGTAAAATATATTCCAGGGTTTGAATCGTACCTTCCGCTTGACCATCTATTTTAGGATGAAAAGCGGTACTTAATTTCACTTGATAACCGAACCCTTTATGAAAAGATCTCCAAAAAACGAGAAGTAAATTGGGCGCCTCTATATGAGATGATGGATAAATGGATATCATGAAAGATCACTATACAATTACTATAAGTTCCAGTAAATTCCTCCGCCGAATATTTAGATTTGACCGGGATAAAGTGAGAAGATTTCACCACCCTATCCACAGTAACCAATATTGAGTAATTCTTCCTTCGGGTTTGAGGAAATTCAACAACAAAATCCATATTGATAACCTCCCACTTCCAAGTAGGCACATCCATTGCTTGAGTCAAACCACTCGACATTTGATGCTCGACCTTAACTTGTCAAAAATTTGGGCACTTAGCAATAAAATCCGCTATGTTCCTTTTTAAACCATCTCACTGATAGACCTTTCTAAAATCAAAATACAGTTTGGTGGCACCCATATGAATAGAATATCGAGAACCATGATATTCTTCCAAAATTCTTTTTCTCAAATAATCAACATCCGGTACACATAAACTACCTTGGTATCTTTGTACCCCATCCCCCTTGGAGATGACTCATTGATCTTACTAAGCATAGACTCTATCAATATTATCAATAGAGCATCAAGGTGTTGTTTAGACTCCACTTAGACCACTAAAGTTGATATCGAGTTATGAAGAACAATAGAACCTATATTTGGAGAATCTTCCAACCGAACACCTAACCGAGCAAATCTATGAACCTCTTTCACTAGATCTTTCTTATCATTGAACAAATGAGATAAACTACCCATTGTTATTCTACTCAAGGCATCAAAAACAACATTTGCTTTTCCGGGGTGGTAAAGGGCGCTCATGTCATAATCCTTCAAGTGTTCTAACCACCTCCTTTGCTGGAGATTTAACTCTTTTTTTAGTAAAGACATAGTGAAGACTCTTGTGGTTGGTAAATATGTCGACATGTACCTAATAGATATAATGCATCCATATTTTCAAGGCAAACATCACAACCTCTACTCCAAAATTATGAGTTTGAAATTCATATCATGTACCTTGAGTTGTCTAGAGGTATAAGCTATGACCTTACCATGTTTCATGAGGACACAACCCAAACCTACTAGGTAAGCGTCACAATACACTAAAAAATCCTTGGTACTCTCCGTTAAAGTCAATACCAGAGCAAAGGTAAGCTTAGTTTTCAACTTTTGGAATCTTCTATCACAAGACTTCGGCCACTCAAAGTTCACCTTGTTTTGAGTAAGTGTTGTAAAAGATGACGAAAACCAATCAATAAAACTTCTATAATGCACGAAAATATCCAAGAAACTTCAAATATTGGTTGGAGCCAAAGGTCTAGGCCAATTTATAATCGCTTCCATTTTCTTTTGATATACTTCTATACCCTCACTAGTAATATGACCAAGAAACAAAACTGATCTCAACCAAAACTCACACTTAGTATATTTAGCAAGATTTGATGTTCCTTGAGGACTAGCAATACAACCCTCAATTGGCCATATGCTCATCCTCATTTTCTTTAGAACATACAAAGATATCATCAATGAAGACAAAGGCATCAAGATAACTCCAGAATACTATATTAATGAGATCCAAAAAATCCGTCAGAGCATTAGTTAACCCAAAAGACATTACTCGAAACTCATAATGACCACATCTTGTTTGGAAAGTTGTTTTGGGATTTTCTGCACCTCTCACCCTAAGTTGCTGATATCATGTCCTCAAATATATTTTTGAAAAGTCGCACCCACCTTTGAATTGATCAAATAAATCATCAATACTAGGGAGAGGATACTTTTTCTTTATAGTGACCTTATTAAGTTTCTGGTAGTAAATACACATCCTAACAAACCCATCTTTCTTTTTCACAAACAACACTGGAGAACCCCATGAAAAAATACTAGGTTTAATAAAGCCTTTATCTAGTAAATCTTTAGATTGAGCCTTCAACTCTATCATTTCGTCCGGAGCCATCTAATAAGTAGGAATTGAAATAGGATTATTATCTGACAATAATTTAATACAAAAATTAATTTCTCGTTCTAGAGAAATTCTGGGCAAGTCATTGGGAAAGACTTCCGGAAAGTCCTTTACTATGGGGACATGTTCTATAGGAGGTATTTATTATTGAAGATCTTTGACTCCTACAACACGGTAGAGACACCCCTTGAAGATCATCTTTCAAGCTTTAATACAAGAAATTATTTAACCTATAGGGATTGAGTTTCCCCCTTTCCAATTTAAAATGAGTTCATTTGGAAAATTGAACTTTACTATCCTTGTTCTACATTCTGTTGAAGTAAAACAAGCATGCAACAAACTCATTCCCAAAATGATATCAAAATCAACCATATCAATATCATCCAATTCAACAACAGTAACTCTATTGGGCAACATTATAAGACATTTTCTATAGGATATTATAGCTATAACAAAGAAACTCACCGAGGTAGTAACCAAAAATGGTTCAATTAAAATATCTGGCAATATATCAAACTTTCCATCTAGAAAATGAGTAAAAAATTATAAGGTTGAACTGGGATCAAGTGAAGCATAAACATTAATAGAAAATACTTGTAACATACCGGCCACCGCATCGGGAGAACTCTCTTTTCCACTCCTAGAGAGAACAGCACAAAACTGATTTCTCTTTGGAGCACCAAAACTAGGACGACTTGTTTGATCTTTGCTACTCCCCTTCTCTTTTCATCTTACATTAGGACAATCCCTCACCTTATGGCAATTCTTACCACACCCAAATCAATTATCCATCCCAACTAGATATTAACCCACTTGTTTCTTGCCACACATTCTATAAGTAGGCTTCTTTCTTGGTGAATTACCACCTCTGCCCTTTTGGGGCTTAGGGTTAGAAACCCTATCATCACGATCCTTGGGGAATCTGGAAGGAACTTGGTTGGAAAACCTATTTTTGAACCTAGGATTATCTAGAATTTAAACCTACCCTTAGAAAAACAACCTTCATAAGATCTTGCCCTTTTTGCATCTCTGTTCTTTGTCCTTAGCCTACTCTCTTCCTCTTGTTAACCATGCACCATAAAAAGAGAAATATTCATATTTTCATGAAGCATATCTGCACGACATTATTCTACTAAGTCTTTGGACAGTCCCGTCACAAAGCAACCAATCTCATCCCTTGTGTTAGACATAAAGGAAGGAGCATACTTAAATAATTTAGTTAATTTTAAATAGTAGTCTAGCACTGTCATACTTCCTTAATGAAGGTTGATAAACTTTTCCACCTTAGCTTTCCTTTTTCCTCTAAGAATGAATCTATCAATAAAGGCCTTCGTAAAGATTTCCCAAGTCACTGGGCGCACATTCAAAGACCTATCATTTCTCAATTTAGTATAACATGTTTGGGCCACATCCTTGAGTTCATAAGTGGATAGATCCACTTTTTCAATTGAAGTCACCCCCATAGAAAATTAGATTATATCTACCTCATTAAGAACGTCTTGAGGGTCTTCACCGGCCTTCGACCTAAAGAACATAGGAGGATTCATTCTAGTGAATTGTCTTAAACGAGAAGCCATGGTGATAGAATTTCCATGCACACGAGGTCCAACTTCCCAATTCGCATGAGTTGTCTTAGCTTGGACTTTAGTAGTTATGGCTTGTGCTTGAGTAGTCACAGCTTCAGCCAAACTAAGAAAATCCGATGTTATCTCTCGATCATTCATATCTAAAGGATTGACCTGAGCTTAGCCACCCAAAGGAACTTGTTCTTTGGAGGAGCTTGATTGCATTGGGGAGGAGCTTTATTGCCTTGGGGAGGATCTCCCGCATCAACTCTTCTAGCGCCTACCATTCTAGTATTCATATATTATAACCACAATAAAACGGTCAGATTAAAAAGTACACATAGAGTTAAGACTCTTGAGGCACGACATAGGATTACCAAAAAGATATCTTCTCATTCAAAAGTGTGGCGCGCTTCACAATTATGAAAAAGAACCTACATAGACGTGGCTTAATGAGACATCAACTATAAGGTTACTTAACCTTTTTCTCTGATACAAAGGTTATTCTGACCTGGGAGCACCCCCTAGATTTAATCGGCAACTTCATCCTCAAAGAGGACTTAGACTAGTCCTTAGCATTCATCATTACACGTCATAGGTAAAGAGTGCGGCAAATTTAAAACTTTTACATAGTGAACTATAATTAGACTTCTCACATATCATATAGGGAGTTTACATAGACTCCTCGATTATAAAGTTTACATAATAAACAAAATTTTTAAGAGTCTAATATCTTTTTTCACATGTAAACCATCTAAAGAGTATTACAAAGTTTAGCATAACCCCATACACAATTACAATATGCTATTACAGTCTTACAACAATAGTCTCAAAGATAATAAAAGAAATAATAGTCTTTAGATATAGCAAATCCTTTTAAGGTAGAAAGTGGCACCATACTCGAATAATTGAGGACTCACCAAAAACTTGGAAAAAGTCCATGTCTTCTTGCAAATGGCCTGTAAGCACCTCAAAAACCTGAACCTATGTATAAGTAGAAATATAATGATATGGTTAGTACAACCATTTGTACTAACTATGGAAGCATTTGCACATAAAACCATTTGAAGGCATGCATGAAAAACAATTTTTCTATAGAAACATGCTACTTCATTTTGAAGCCTTTATGCACACACAAGAGAGCATATACTTGTCAAGAATGACAGTAACATAAGACATGTTCCTAAACAAGGATAACAACATCATAAAGTCATATCACCAATTAATATTCAGTAGTTCATATCATAAAAATACAAGACTCTTACCAACAATCCCATGCGAAGTCTACAAGTGCAATGCTTATGTAAAGCCCCATAATCCATCACAATCAAGTAAACAAGAAAAGGAACCATAAATAAAGCCTTGCTTCATATACATACCATCTTTTGTAGTATTTATCAAATATAAAAATCTAGATCAATACCATGTTCATCAAGTGAAGATAACAATATATATGAGCAACATCATATAGAACCAACATATATACATTTCATGCTATCATAAGTTCATAATAACATAACAACAACTTCCTAGGACTCCCTTCAAGGACAAATTGGGTAATGCATAGATAGAGTATCATATCCCTACATACACTAAGAAGAACCCTTTAAGTCACCCTAATTAGTGTCAATCTTCACTACTTCATTCGTTAATTTTTTTTTACTTTTGAGAACAATGACTTAACAGAAACGCATGACGTGAGCTAAACATGGAAGCCGATGTCATGAAACCTTACCCTGAAATAAAATGATCTACTTTGCAAGGAAGAATAAAAAAATGAACATATCATTCTAGGCGGATCCACTAGCTAGTATTCCTATGGGGGATACATAGTAAAGGAACTAGAAGATATACTAGAGAATCTTTTTATGCAGAATTGCATCGTGATCTATATGTTATCAGAACCATTTTTGAACCTACCTTGCAACATTATGAAGGGACACCTCTCATATATATTTCGCCCGGTGCTATGTTAAAGTCCTTTTTTAAAATAACTTTAAGTCAATATTCTCATCAATCTAAATACAGGCCATTTGAGCCAAACTCGTTGTATGATTATGTCATTAGCTCATTAAGTATAGTATGAGAACCTTTTTTCATCACAATCATCATTTAGTAATTATTTGTTCTTGTTAAATTTCGTATTTTATTAAAATTTTATATCATGGAGTCTAAAAAAAAAAGTGGAGGTAAAAAAAGTTTTGTACAATTAGTAAAAGATATAGTTACAAAAAATAATGATTGTGCTAGTTCTTCTAAATCTAAATTTCCTCTTGTTAGAATGAATACGGATGAATTTACACATGTGAATGAAACTAACTTTTCCCATCCCGGTACTATAGAAATTAATTTATATACTCCTATAATTCTTCATAAGCTTTAAAAAATACATTATGGTAATAATCAAGAAAATGAAGAAGTAAAAATTGATGAAGAACTAAATTTAGATGAACGAGTAGCATACAACAAATTTGATTATCAGGGACAAATAATTTCGTCATTAATAAATCATATTTCGTCACTAAATATCTTGTGTGATGAAAAATAATTCGTCACTCAGTCGTCACTAAATATGTGTCTCTACAAATATACAAAGACGATTTAGTATTTCGTCGTTAAAAGTATTATATTAACTACAAAAAGAAAAATCATCCCGAAATGTTTAAACATTTATGAAAAATTTATTTGTTGTAAAATGTATATTTTTTTGTAGTTAATAGTATGCTTTGTCACTAAAAAGGTTATTACAACTGACAAAATTGTAGTATCGCTAATTATTTCACTTCAATCAGTGATGAAATCAATTGTCTCTAAAGTTATATGTATTTCGTAGTTGAACAAAATCTTATTTCATCACTAATGACTATATTTTATATGCAAAAAAATTATTTTATTCTTAATGTATATATAATAAAATTTATCATTATAAAAATGGGTTTTTATATATATATAATGTAAATATCTCCTATCTCATTTTTTTCAACCCTGGCCAGTAGCTCGCACATTGTGCTGACTTGGGGGATTGAACTCACAACCTTAAGGTTGGAAGTGAAGAGTATTTATGTCACGCCTCGAGCTTACACCCTGGACGTGACCGACACCCAATGACTATTGTTGGCCTTGAGAAAACCCTTGACCTGACTTACTCGAATCAGCAGCAGACTCAACTTAACTCAGTTATAGAATTGGAAAAGTTCTCATAAAATAACTTTAAATACTGTCTTGGCAAAAATGACATTTAAGTCTCAAATATAGAATCTCAAATAAAGAGACACAACCGAACTACTACCTATCCATCTACCTCTAAAACTACTTTGATGATTGTTTGGACATACCCCACAACATTCTGAAATAGAAAGACTGGAAAATATAACACGGGTCCTCCGGAATACAAGGAGGCTCACCACTAACTTTGGATCTCAAACTGGATCAACGAAGCGCTCTTTCATGATCCTTTCTACCTGCGTCTACATCATCAGAGAATGTAGGACAACAAACATCAGTACATTGAATGTACGAGTATGCGAATTGGAATGCTAAAAACAATTATAGGGCTTGAAGGGAGTAATAATGAACTTACCTTGGCTCTGCTCAACTCATAAAATAACAACTCAATATAAAGCAGTAAGGACACATGCAATATAAAGAAAGCTTTTTAAAAAGTGTAAACACTTAGTTCATTAAATATAAACAATAATAAACTCAACTTTACTTATATGTGAAAGTAATATAATTTATATGGGAGATTCTCTAACCGACAACTATCACTATAAGACTAAGTGATGGTACAACGTATTATCTCATGTTGCAAGAGGACCGCTCTATACCTTGTCTTCAGTGTAGAACCTGAACTGTTGAGTGGATCCACCAGTCTATTCTAAGAAGCGCTAAGGAATCATTTAAAAAGTATGACAATTTATCTGTTTATGTTGGCTACATGGTTTATGGAGACTTGAATTGATATGAACTCACATTCCCATAACGGTGCTCAATACTACTCCCAAAATACTTAGCTCATATATTTTTAAAACAAGTTCTTCTCTGGTTTGGGGTAATTTCTCAAACTTAGTTTTAAAATCTCTCTTGGAAATCATAGTTCCCATTTCTAAACTAGCCAAAGGCTTTGTGGAAGTCTAGCTTCCTCTTTCTAATAATGTGAAAACATTTGTGACTCTTAGGGACTACTTAGTTCCCTTATATCTTTTGGGAAATGAACTCACTCTTTGCTCTTTGCTTTACATGAAACTTAACTCTTAGCAGATACTTAGTTCCCTTATAACTTTTGAGATTTACACTTAACTCATTACTCTTTTCTTGGATTTTGGCTTGAGCCTTAAAATAAAGTTAGAATGTTTATTTAAGACTTTCGAAATCTTTAAAAACTCTCTTTGACTTGCTTCTTAACTTTTAGACTTGACTCATAACTTCTTTGACTTTGATCTTAACTTTTCTTGAATTGGATTATGGATTCAAGGATCATGATATCATGTTTATGGATGATTTCATGATGCTTACATGTACTTTAGAGTGTCAGAATCAACTAGGAATTATAGGTACATCACTTAGGAACTCGTATGAAAAGATGGAGGAAAAATGAGATCTCCATGTGATATTGGTGCTCTAAGCGGGGCGGGGATCTAGAGACTAACAGAAAGAGGTTGTGCTCAGGCGCTCTGGCTGGCGCGGCGTCCTATAGCCTAATGGAAAGAGTTTGTCCTGAGGGGTCTGGTAGGCGCGGCTCCCTAAGGCATGTCAGACATGTTTTTTCTAATTTTTCTTCTCAAATTTTAAACTCTAAACCTTCAAAAATTCCATTGATGCTCCCCCAAACACTTCGGATCACTAGTATACTCAATACACAATAGTTAAGACCCATAAAACATTCCGGAAACACCAATCAAAATCACTAAAGGTACACTACAACTCTACCAATAAGGATTCAACAATTGTTCATCAAGAACTTCAAGATTCATTACTCAATCAATACAAAACTTGCTGAACTAAACATGTCAGTGTGTGGGAGAACGAACCCAACATAGAATATCTCATATACCTTAAAGTGATCACCCCCGACGAAATTTACACAACGATTCTTGGCGTTCTTAAAGAATTCTTGATCTTCCTATTCTCTTCTCTTTTCTCCTAAGCCCCAAGTGTTCTCAAATTTTCTAAAACTGAATTGGGACTTGGTTTTACTCCTAATAAACGCCTTAAAATGAATTAGGCAATACTACGGTAATAAGACTATTTTACCTTTACTAAAATCCGAATTGGACTTTCCTCAGTCGAACAACCCAACTTCCGAAAGACATATCTCTCTCATACCACATAGAAAATGCGCAAACTTGACGTCGTTGGAAAGATATTCCCAAGGGAGTTCCATCCATGTAAAGAAATCACCTTAACTTTTCCTGAGCAGGAAATTATGACCGTTTGAAAATGACCAAAAACTCACTTTTAGAAAATCTATTTTTTTTTCCAGATTTCCCTATTTATTTTCAAAAATGATTATTCTTATTTTCTTATCTTACTCTTAGTTATTTAAAGTTATGAGATGTTACAGCTTATCATCAGACCAACTCTCTCTTGTTCTTTTTTTGTTTTATTTATACTTCATTCACTTATTTCAAATTTAAGTTTTGTAGAAACAAATATATTATATCATTATTTATACTCATATAAAAAGACATGAAATTTACCACCCACAATTCATTCAAATGTAGATTATACTTTAATTAAATTGTGTATTTTTTTTAAATATCTTTAAATATATTAGTAAGGTTTTATCAATTTTTTATTTTTTTATTTTTTTAAATTATTCAGTACAATAATAAATTTATTTAAAAGTAATTTTTTATTTTATTCAAAAATGAATAATCGATTCAAGTTTAACATCGATACCAATAACTATTGTACTTCATTATAATATATTTGAAATACTTGTTAGTTCCTTTCTTTTAATTGTGTTTTTATTTTTTTAGATTATTTCAATTTTCATACTGATGGGAAAAGTTAATATAAATTCATGAAATATGTTGCACTTTTGCAAAGTCTAAGTTTGTAAGTCGATATTATCTCTGTATAGTTACTCTACGTATGTATGTGGAATTACTATTAAATATGTACATATTTATAGACAAAAGTAAATAAATTGACTTAAACTATGTAGTTTACAAATCACAAATCAATAGACATGCACAAAACTTAGCACAAAGACATCACAAACTATTTTTTTATCGTGCTTATCAACGAAAGTGTGTCAAATAAAAAACAGAAGTACTAAACCAATAAATATTAATCATCCAGTTGTAGAATTGTGTCGACTCACAATACCTATAATACGGATTGTATTTTCAAATGATGCATTTTATAATTACGTAATTTAAGAAATTTGATGTATTAAATTTTTTCAGTTCTACCAAATCGATTGAATTCACTGGTTTTAATATTTTCACTTGTCAATTAACGAAGGAACTCTATCTACTTCTTATGAAGCACTTGTATTATCCTTTTTGTAAGTCGTCACTTGGAATTATGAACAATTGTAGAAAAAAATGTATTTAGCTATGAATTTTTTTTAGTAGCAAATAGTTTAATTATTCACTACATATTTTAAGTCGTCGCTATTTAACACCTTATATATCTTGTGACAATTTTTTTGTTGTTACTAAATCATAGATTGATTAGGGACGATAAAGTATTTGTCACCAATTATTTATGTTACAATAACACAATAAGTGTCATAATTGAATATAAATTTTCTTACCTAAAATCTATAATATTTAACTACGAACTCTATTTTGTCGATATTGAAACAACATATTTTTTAGATAAAAATTTATTGTATCAAAAATTTAATAAATTATAAGTCAAAAAATATTTTGTCATGAATTAGATACATTATTAGCGACAAAATTATGTGTCACTGATAACTTTAAATTCGTCACGAACAATATTTAACAAATGACACCAATTAATTTTATGGTGGGAAACTTAAGTTGACAAAACTTTTCTGCGGATTTTTATGTTTGTTCACTAAAAGTATGTGTCTCATATATTTAAGCACAAAAAGTAAATTTTCTCACTAAAATCGAATAATTAGTAAGGAATTTGATGGCGTAGCTGATTATTTATTAGCTATATATCATATTTGTTTTAGTGTAGATGATACACCAACTAGTCCCGGCCTCAATACAGGTACTGAAGTTCCACCTCCAGTCGGAACTCCTCTTCCCCCTATTATTTTAAGTGGAGGTAAGACCAAGGTACAACATGCTTTAAAATCACATGTGTGAAATTTTTTTATTCGAATGATGAATTTTTTTCCATATATATAATATTTTTAAAAAATATTATAAATACACATTTGGTGCGAGTAGAGGTTCAATTGGGGACTAAAAAGTATTTGATTAAAGATCATAGTAAAGAGTGATTACATATATATCTTCTCTTGGTGTTGGTGAAAATTCTAGCACTGAAGCATCGGCTAGAGGATCAAATATGGTTCAAGGTGACTTAAATACTTCGAACCCAGTTGCTCCCCTTACACATCAAACCTATAACAATGATCACTATCGTGAAAATTTTGCTAAAATGATTGTTGTTTGTGGTTTACCTTTTAGTTTTGGAGAACATCGAGGTTGTATTGCATCTATTCGTGATACATATAATCCTAGTTTTAAGAATTTATCAAGAAGTATGATAAAAAAGAGATATTTTTGAATTTCAAGAAAAATATTGTCAATATTTGCGTGTCTATTTTGAATATTTTTGAATTTCAAGAAAAACAGGGTCAATATTTGCGTGCCTATTTTGATTTAATGGATTGTAGAGTTGCTATTACCACTGATATGGGTCGTAGTCCTAATGATTTTGATTATTTAACTGTTACTACGCATTGGACTGATTATAATTGGAATTTATAAAATAGAATTATTGGTTATAAAATTTGTCAAAAGGAAAAAACTTAAATGTATATTGCTACTACTGTGTTGGAAATTTTATATTTTTTCGGTCATTGTGATAAAGTCATTAATATTACTTTGGATAATACTTCTACTAATTTAAATGCTATTAATATGCCAGAACCTAGACTTTGTCCTATTAGTAAATATGTTTTTCATGTTAGATGTGTTGCACATATATTAAATTTGGTTGTTAGTGACAGTGTGAAATTATTTGAAAATAGTTATTTTATAGTTTATAATGCTTGATTATATATTTTTCATATGAATAGTACTAGTAGATTAATTAATTTAAAGATCTTTGTTATGCATTTAAACTTTCGTTTAGAAAAATTTCGAAGCATGTAAAAACTAGATGGAACTCTTTTTATGACATGCTTGAATTGCTTATACATATAGACAATCTATTATTACGCTATTTAACAATCATAATGCTTATCCTGATTTAAAATTAGTGATAGTGATCGAGATGAAGTAAATGAACTTAGAATATTTTTAAATCTTTTTTTGCTGCTACTAACATTTTTTCTGGAATATATTATCCTACTATTTTTGAAATTTTAATATACATATGTGAGATTTCATCTATCTTTTCTGAATAAAAACAAATGATTTATTTACCATTGTTATTGAAGTTATGATTACAAAATTTAAGAATTTTTTTTCTATCCTCAAATGCATTTAACTGCAATTCTTTTCAACCCTGAATATAAAGAATATGGTGCAAAAGATTCAGTTGAATACATTTATCAAAATTTATTTATCAAACCAAAAGAAGAACCTAATTTGTTAACATGTCAAAATAGTTTAAAATTACTTGCTAAAGAAATGTATGATAAATATTCTTCCTTAGATAATTTTGAAAATCCTCAAATGTCTATACCTTGAGTAGGTGCTCATGGTCGAGTACAGCATAAACTTGTCTTGAATCTTCTAATAAATGTGAATTTGTTGAATATCTTTAATAGGGTTCGGATAATATTACAAATGAGGAAGATATACCACATTGAACTGGTGGATGGCTCGTGGAACTCAATTATCAAAACTTAGTAGGATGGTGAAGGATATGCTTGCAATTCAAGGATCATCAATATCTTTGGAGCCAACTTTTAGCGCAGCAAGATTTCAAATTGGAGACAACAAATATTCGCTAGCAGAAGACATTCTGGAGATATCAGTGCTTTTTAGAGATTGGACAAATGCTAAGCAGAGAAATCAAGGACACCCAATATTACATAGTCAATTTGAACTTTTCATAGATTCAGCCATTGTATGTGGTTGTTATGATGACATGGAACTTCAAGATTGTTAATGAGCTTTACCAAGTCCAGAAGTTTATTACTATCAATCTTTATTTGAGTTAGAAAAAAGATTTAAGGAATTATACCACTGTTAGTATCACATTCTAGGCTTACTTGAAATAGAACCCTTCGTAGAAGGTGGCACGTAAACTATGCGCTCAACGAAAAGTTGTAAATTGAAATTGTAATACAAATTTAAATAAATTGATTTGATATATTTTTAATTTGTGTGATTATTTTATCTTTATATTTATTTAATTTTTTAAAATTACAAATAGAATTTATTTAAATTACAAGTTATAAATATAACTTATAAGTTATAACATATTAGTAAGTAATAACTTATAAACTTAAAAAGGTTCAATCTTGAAAACCTAATTAGACTTAACTTGCAAACTTAATAAGTAATTTTTTTTAAAAAAATATATTTAAAATAAACTTAAGTAAGAAATTACATTATAAATTTAATAACTATTTATTTCAACTTAGAAAAATAAAATAAAATATTCATATTTTCTTAATTAAAAAATAAAAAATAACTAAAAAATTTTTTATCAGTTTTTGACATAACTAGATATGTCTTCCGTTTATCCCATCACATTCCATTTCGGTCTGTTCCGGTTCCATCCTAGTATATAGTGGGATAGGAAAAAATCGAGCACTTCTCCTGGTAATTTAGGTTTGGTTCATTCTAGTATCGGTAAACGAACCAGTCAACTCGTCCCGTTCTGGTCCAGTGGTTCCAATCTGATCCGGTCTGCTGCCCCGTCTTACACATGTACACAATTTTTTTATTACTATTTTGGAATGCAATCAACAAAATTCATTAATAAATTCAGATAATTTTACATTATTATGTGTTCGTTTGTATTCATTAACAAATTTACATACATTTGATGGAGACAAAATAATATTTATAATCAACTTCAATCAACAAAATTCAATATTTTAAATTTTTTTCATAAATATATTAATTAATTATTTCTTAGAAATTGAAAAAACCTCAAATCAAGAAATCACAAAACATTGAATTTTTTTAGGGAGGAAAATGTTGCAAAAAATACAAATACGATAATTTATAAAAAGAACATTTTTTCTATCCAACAACAAGATAAAGAATGTAGAAGATCTCAACTTTTTTAAAAATAACACAGACAATCAATATAAATAAAATTGGTATGATTTAGTTACTTACCGTGAAGAGTTGGTGATTGATCTTTAAGAAAATATTTTAGAGAAGAATATAGAAATCCTACACTTGAAAGAGGGAGAAAAAAAGGGGAGAAAGAGAGAATTGAAAAATACATAACTTCTTTTTTATTGACAAATTATAAGGAGAGAGAAAAAAGGAACAATAAAAGTAGCTAACTGCTAGGAAATAGAGAGAAAATTAGGAGGGGGGGGAATCTATTTTCAAAAAAAGAATGTGGCTATTTAATTCCAAATATATATATTTTTTTAAAAAAACTTGTTTTGCTAAAAAGTTCAAAACAGACTATTTTTCGACAATAAAGTCTATAGGTTGTCATGATATGTCAAAGAAAAGTAATTCATGAATGTGGTCTATTTGACTTAAGAAAATGATTTTGCGTGAATTGCAAATTCAATCAAATTGAGGAAATTGGTTGAATTCAGCCAAAATTAAAATAAGATGAGTTAATATAGTTAATTAACAAGCTTCTTAATCTTAACGGAGATAAATTGATCAACTCAATTATAAACTATTAATTAAACTGTTGAATGGTTTAACTAATTAATCAAATATTTAATTATACAAAATCTTTGAGATGATTCTCAAATATTTATGAAATGTAGTAAATATATATAAAATTATAAGAATAAATAAATTAGTATAAAAATCATAAAAATGACGGTATTACTTAAAATGTTTTGAATTTAAAAAGCTCGATGATTAATTTATATTGTGGAGGCCCAAAATTGGGTGTCAACAATGTTTATCATTTTCAATATAATTGTAGTTGATTTCTAAAAACTACCTAATGTATCATTTACATGTATCAATTATATAATGTATCTTCAATCTTGAAACATAGATCATAATGGTCTGTAACTAGAGAATTATGTATCAGATTCAACAATAGGTATACTTTGCATATGAGTGGCAATCTTTTAGTATCAGATATTTACACCCAAAATTATTCAACTAGAAGGCTACTTATCTGTAAACACCACCCAATAAATACATTTTATTTATAAACCTTTATGTTCTATAGCTAAAATACTATGTATCAAATTAACCGAAATGTGCATGATAGGTAATACATATAAAATTTAATAATTTTCAAACTTTATTATATGTATTATATACATATCAAATTATCACTATTGTGTTATGCATCAAACACAAAAAATGTTATTTGAAATAATGACATCTATTATGTATCTTTTTATAAAATACAATATTTATTGTACAAAAATAAGATACATAAATTATAATATATCATGCACTAATATTTTAGGAATGATATAAATTTGAATATATATTAAATGTATTTGATATATAGAAATTACCACACCAACATGTATCAATCAAAACTATGCATCTCTTCAATCGTTTTGTATGGTGAATCAATGCATAGCAGACACATTGAAAATCCCGACTCTTATTTTTTTACCTAAAAATGTACCTAGTACAAATTTTTTCTCAATTCATCAATTGCAATAACTAATTTGAGATTCATAAAATTAATATTTTGACCAACAACAATTTCATAACTTTTGTATCGCTCATATCTCATCTCATTAGATATGAATCTTATTAATGTATATATTATTATATAATTTTGTATCAGATTCACATAAGTTATTTATTAAAAGATAACTTAGATATAATTCTTATCAATACATATAGTAAACACGCAAGATAATAATATAAGATAAATCACTCACCTGCAAAATTTAACTAATTTTATGAAAAATAGCAAAAGTCTCATATACTGTATCAATACTTAACATTGTCGACAATCCAAGCTACTTTATATAAATGTAACATTGGAAAATTCATATAATTTAAAATTTATTCAACATTAACATGAATGTATTTATTTAAAAATTGTTGGATACACAAATCTCACATTTAATGATGCATGTATCTCACGTTTACTATCAAATAAGTTCACTTACAGTTTACGCATAGGCTACATCGCAGAACCGTCATCAACTAGCACTCCGTCCCCCAGGTTTCGATGGGATTAGAAAAGGAGAGCATCACTCACTAAGTCACAAGAGAGTGCTTCAAGTAATCTTACTTTTCTAATTTGCCCAAAGGGTGGTAAGGACCATCTGGGTGCATGTCTTGCTGACAAAGAGGGGTGTTTTGGGTGTGGCCTGTCTTGTCATATGTTGAAGGATTTTCCTTCTGTTAACCAAAGACAAGGAGGTAGTAGGGCTCAGTCTACTACTTAGCAGTGCCAACAAGACGCCCCACTTAGGAGGGTGCGTCATCTGGTAGAGGTGGCGATCAGCATCAGAACAATTTGTATGCTCTTCAGGATTACTACGAATAGCAATATTCTCCTAATGTGGTCACTGGTACATTGCGAGTCTTTAATTAAGATGTTTATGCATTGTTAGATTAAGTGGACACACACTGTCTTTTGTAACTCCAGATATAGTAGTCAATTTCGGTGTCAATCCATAAAATATCTCAGAACCCTTCTCAGTTTCTACTCAAGTTGGTGACCAAATTATAGTTAGATGGGTCCTATCAAAGTTTGCCAGAATGTCACTTCCATAGACCTGGTAGAGTTAGAATTGATAGATTTTGATATCACTCTAGCCATGAATTGGATACATTTCTACGGGTCCTATCAAAGTTTGCCAGAATGTCACTTCCATAGACCTGGTAGAGTTAGAATTGATAGATTTTGATATCACTCTAGCCACGAATTAAATACATTTCTATTATGCCTTAGCTGATTATATAACTAGGATAATTCAGTTTCAGTTTCTAGATGAACCAATCTTATAGGGGAAGGGTAGTACTTGTATGACTATAGGTCGATTTATCACTTACCTTAAGAGCAGGAAAATGATTTCTAAAAGATATATCTACAGTCTTGTTTAGGTTTAAGGATTTAAACATTGGATAAATGTATAATCTTGTTTAGGTTAAGGATTTATAACTTGAAACCCCAAATCTTGAATCAGTTCCTGTCGTAAATGAGTTTCCAAAAGTTTTCCCAAAAAATATTCTTGGAGTCCCACTTGAAAGGGAAATCGACTTTGGAATATATCTTCTTCCACATACCCAACCCATTTTGATTCATCCCTACAGAATGGCTCAAGGTGAGCTAAATAGATTGAAAGAATACTGGACAGAACTTCTAAATAAAGGCTTTATTAGACCCAACATCTCTCCATGAGGTGCTCTAGTATTGCTCGTGGGAAAGAAAGACAATTTTCTCAGGATGTGCATTGACTATCATTAGTTGAACAAAGTCATAATCAATAATAAGTATCCCATCCCGAGGATAAATGAATTGTTTGACTAACTTTAGTCTTCTAGTTGGTTTTCTAAGATATACCTCAGATCCGGGTACTATCAACTTATAGTCAGAGATAGTGACATCCCGAAGACAACCTTTTGGACTCGGTACGACCATTATGAATTTTTAGTTATGTCTTTTGGACTAAAAAATGCTCCTGCAACTTTCATGGACTTAATGAACAAGGTTTTCAAGAAATACTTGGACTTGTTTGTCATTATTTGTATTGATGATATCCCATTTATTCTCAGAGTAAGGAAGAGCATGTGACGCATTTCAAAGTTGTTTTGCAAACTCTCAAATATTGCTAGCTATTTACAGAGTTCAGCAAATATGAATTCTAGTTACAATCAGTAGATTTCCTTTATCATGTGGTATCTAATGGAGATATCTGAGTACATTCTCATAAAATTGAGGCAATAAAACATTGTCCCAGACCCACCTCTCTGATTGATATCAGGGTTTTTTTTGGCTTTGGTCGATTATAACCGGATGTTTGTTGAACGATTTTCATCCATAACTTCCCCATTGACTAAGTTAACTAAAAAATCTCAAGTTTTAGTGGTTAGTTGAGTGTTAAAAAAGCTTCCTAGAACTTATGACCATGTTAACTACAACTCTGGTTTTTACTCTAATAGAGGGTTCAAATAGTTATATGATTTATTGCGATGTATCTAGGATCGGCCTGGGTTGTGTAATGATGCAACAAGGTAAGGTCATAATTTATGCTTCTAGGTAGCTAAAGGTCGATGAGAAGAACTTCTCAACTCATGACCTTTATCTTGCAGCCTTAGGGCCTGTTTGGCTCAGCTTAAAAGCTGGTCAAACTGACTTAAAAGCTGGTTTTTGACTTATTTAACTGTTTGGTTATACTCAAAATAGTTTATTTTAAGTTAAAAATAAAAACTTATTTTAAGCCAAAGGTTAAAAGCTGGGGTAGGGGTGCTTTTTTTTTTAGCTTATAAGCTGTTTTAAGTTGACCACATTTTTATGTTTTTTCCCTTAATATTTTTATACAATCTTCAAATTACCCATATAACCCTAACATCTCTTTCTTCTATTTTTCCCTTTTCACGTTTGGCATAACAACTTCAGCACTTTTATCCAAACGCATAACTGCTTATTTTAAAAATAAGTTTCAGCACTTTCAAAAGTACTTTTTTAAAGCTGCTTTTATTAAGCCCATCCAAACAGGCCCTTAGTATTTGTCCTAAAGATTAGGAGGCATTACTTGTGTTGTGTGCATTTTGATGTGTTCACAAATCATAAGAGCCTCTGGTATGTGTTACCCAAAAAGAATCAAATCTTCGTCAAAGGAGATGACTTTGATTCCTCAAAAGACTATGACATGAATGTGCTTTACCATCAAGGTTATGACAACGTAGTGGTTGATGCTCTCAACAAATTGTCTACGGGTAATATAGCAGGAAGAAAACAAAGAGTTAGACAAATATGCTCACAGTTTTCTCTCTTAGAAGTTTGACTTACAAATATGTCAGGTGGTGGGGTGATGGTTAGAATGAATCAAAATCTTCCTCTGTAGAGAAAATTAAAGAAAAATAGGATAATGATCCTTATACTACTTCAAATAAAAAATGTAGTTTATCAACAACTAGTTGAAGTTTTCTTCGAAGGGGGAGATGGTGTGTTTCTTTACCAGGGTCCAAATGTGCGTGAGTTGAGGTAACATATCTTTATAGAAGTTCTAGATATTCAATCCATCTAGGGGCCACTTAGATGTACCATAATCTATAGAAAGTCTATTGGAGAAATGACATTAAGAGGGACATCACATATTTTGTGGCTAAGTATCCTTACTGGTTAAAGTTTCTCATCAGAAACTAGGAGGTGTGACACAAGAGATTAGTATTCCCACATTAAACTGGGAAGTGATAAACACGAACTTCATTAAGGGTTTACCTCATACTTGTATACATAATCCATTTGGGTGATAGTGGACAAAGTTACTAAGTCCACTCATTTTTTTTGCTGTCAAAATTACAAATTCGGTGGAGGACTATGCTGAACTCTACATCAATGAGATAGTCAGGTTGCATGAGATTCTCATGTCTATCATCTCAGATAGAGATCCTCATTTACTTCTCAGTTTTGGAAGTTATTTCAAAAAGGTCTTGGTACTCAGGTAAATCTCAATACACAATTTCATCCACAGATGGATGGTCTGGAAGAGCGTATCATTCATACCTTGGAGGACATATTGATATCTCGCATGAAATTTTTCAAGGGTAGTTGGGATGATAACCTACTTCTCGTAGAGTTCATCTATAATAACAGATTCCATTGAAGTATTTATATGTCCCTTATGAGGCACTATATGCACGTAAGTGCATTTGTCCGTTTGGTTGGATTGAAATAGGTGAAGTAGCCTTGATTTGACCAAATTCGGTTCATGAGGCTATAGAGTAAGTTCAACTCATTATGGATAGGCTAGAGACATCTTAGAGTTGTTAGAAGTCCTATACATATATGAGAGGAGGTACTTCGAGTTTGAAATAAATTATCTGGTTTTCTTGAAGGCGTCACCAATGAAGGGGGTGATGAGATTTGGCCAGAAAGGGAAGACCAATCCCAAGGTACGTAGGTTCGTACAAAATCCCTAAAAAGAGTGGATACAATGGCTTATGAGCTAGAGCTTCTAACAGAACTAGTAGCGGTTCATCTAGTCTTTCACATTTCCCTGTTGAAGAAGTGTATGGGTGATCCGACATTAATAGTACCCTTAGAGAGTGCGTTTGTGAAGGATAGTCTCACCTATGAGGAGATTCCAGTTGAAATTAACTGAAAAGTTTGTACGTTGATCAATAATAAGGTCGCATCAATAAAGGTTTTCTGGAGAACCCAATCCTTATAGGGAGCTTCTTTGAAAGCAGAAGCAACCATGATGGCCAAGTATCGTCATCTCTTTTCTTTCCGATTATGTATTAGCTTGAGGTAATAGATCATATCGACTCTCTCAATTTACTCTTGTGTAATTCAGTATCAACATCTTGTTCTCTCAGTTATCTTTGCATTTTAGCATATTTGCAAGTTCATGAAACTCATTCCCATAAATACAAACTTTTAGTACTGAGTTGGTAGGAATTTCAACTCTTTCCTTGAAACTCAACCTGTTTAGCCTTCATTTGAGGACAAACGATCCCAAATGGAAGATAGTGTAACACCTTACAGATCTACCTAAAACTAAACTAGGATAATAGGTAAACCATAAAGGTCCACGAGCCTTTACAGGGACGGGGGACCCCACACGGTCCGTCAATATAACCGTGAAAGCAATCTTGAGATCAACCCAAGAATAGTAAGGAGCCACAAACCACGAGACGGTACATGGAACCCCACACAACTCTTTAAGTGTGCCATTGAAATGAAGCAATCTAACCCTACCTCATTGTAAAGAACCACAGCGTCCTAGACGACACGTGATGCTTCACATGGTCCGTGAAGTGGACCGTGAATAGGGATGTTCAACCTTTAATTTTTTGAGTCAATGTAAAATAGTAATATCTTTTTTTAAAAATGAATTAAAAGGCCTGTTGATTATCGTGACCAACGACACTAACCTATGGTTTGTGTGTCTATGATCGTTGCTAGTTGAGTAACCCAGCCAAGTGTTGGGTTTGTTTTCCAAGGCATCAGTTTCGAGAAGATCTAGTCACTTAGAATTTCATTCTTATTAGTTGTAGCTAAAAAGATTTGTGAATAAAAACATTGTAAATTAAGAGGGGTGACACAAAAGTGTCAACTATTGATTTAGGAGCGGGGGGTGGGGGGTGGGGGGTTGGGTTTGTCACAAGTATAGTAACAACAGTAAAAAATAAGGAAACTCAATTATGAGGAGAAGTTCTTGGGGTGTGACCGCAATACAAGATTAGATAAATCATTGGGTATGTTTACATCCGTACTCTATTCAAATAGGGAGAAACGTCGAGGTGACTCAAAAATTTATCAATTGATTTAATTTTAAGGAATTTAAAGAATAAACGAATTTTAAAGGAGTCACCACCTAATTTTAGGAAAAAACTAGGAAACCTTTTAAGTGATCTAGAAAATCATTAGATTCTAGGTAAGGGTTCAGGTTATTCTGAAGGAAAGATGGTAGGCACGATTCAAAATCCATAAATGCGGGTACCGACTGAATTTATTTTTCAATTTGAGGAGGAGCTAATAATAATATACAAATAGAATAGGCATGTTATATACATAAATAATAAATAAAACAATAATAAGAGATGGCATAAGTTTGCCTATCGCCAATAATATACACATTAATAAATAAAATTAGAATTCGAATTTTATTCGAATAGCTTCGATAGAAAGCAATTTGGTGTACCTGTAAAGGCACTTAGTATTAGAGTTAGTACTAAATAAATATAAACAAAAATGAATAACTCAAATAATAACTTAAAAATAAAAAACCGTCTTATTAGAATTGGAGACCTTAGAAATCGAGGTAATTTCTTTATCGGCCAATTGTAACAAATAAAATATATGAACTTGAATTAAATTTTCGTCTTTTAACATTGGGGAGCCTCCAAAATCGACGGAGAAATTTTTCTCATTGGCCAATTTTACATACAAAAATGATAACTAAAAGGTAGAATAGTGAAACAATGAAGACAAAACAACATGAACCGTGGAGTAAGAAAAATTAACCAAATAATACAATCATCAAAGTTTTAGCAAAAGATAGATACATAAAGCAAAAAAAAAAAAACCATCAAGAGAAAAAGATACATATAAGATTGATAAGAATTTAAAACAATATTAAAGACAATAGCAACCAGGAAGTGTTACTCATTAATGGAACAATGTAAATGGTACATTATATATTTCAACAAATATAAAATTAAAACTACCAAGCCAACTGTAGAAAACTAAGAATTAAATATAATAAAAAAAGAAAAGTTAAACAATGCTATACACTAAATCATTTCATAGTAAAAAATGTTAATAACATAATAAATAAAATTAAGACTTAGACAACAACAAATAAAACCCAACTCAAAGCAAAATAATTAAACAAAACAAAAGAATATGCGTATCTCAAAATTTGAAAACTAACAACTACATATAGATAAGAAAAATGCTCACAAATATATAGAAACAAAAGAACGAAACAAATAAAATAGAGGGAAAAGGGTGTGACTTCTCAGTTTTGTCATTTAGAATTGATATACTCTTGTTATGAAAGTGACTCATATATACCCCTACTTGTAAACAAATAGCTCACATATACCATTTTCCTTTAACGAAAATAGAAAAAAATAATTTTAATCTAAATTTTTATTATTTTTTTCAAAAAAATATAATCCCATATGAGTAAATTTAATCCTCGTCAAATATATTTTTTTTTGATTTTTTTTTGTTTCAATGACTAATTTATAATTATTATTTTGATAATCAAATTTATTTATATTTCACTAATATTCTTGTAAAACTTATTGTAGATGACCAAATTTTTTCTTTGAATACCAAATTAAATTACAATACACACAAAAAAAATAGTTTAGTTTTTTTTCTCTTTAAACTAAGGAATGAAAGAAAAAAAATTAGAATAACAAACTCAAATAATTATAATAAAAGAAGTCAAACAATAATTTATGTATAAAAAAAATTAAATATAACCTCGAACTTTGATAGAAGAATAATATATACCTCTAAATAATTTTTTAAAAACAATCAAAAGTAATAAATATAAATTTAAAATTAATTTTTTAATATATATTAGCCATTTTGTAACGACAGTGCTGCAAATGACAAAATTGAGAAATATATCAAACTTTTTCCGTAAAATAGATAAACTTAAAAGAGGATATTTGTAAACAACACAAAATCTTCAATCAAATACAAAGTTCAAACACTAGCAGTGAACCAAATCATCGAAAAGTTATAAAATTGTTAGAAATTTCTACCATATATTGGATGAAAACATTGAAATTTCCTGGAATTTTGAACTTTAGGTTGCTGGTTTGGATCGGTATTCGTGTTTGCTCCGACTTTGGAGCTACTGGTTGTGAGATCTGATTGATTTCTGCCATTGTTGGCGCTGGTTGTTTCATGGTTCCGAGCTCATGGGTTTCAGTCATGACCTGCAAAAATACAAGAGGAATCGTGAAAGGGGAAGAGGAATGGATCTGACAGCGATTTTGGTGTTATATTCAGTGACTATTTCACCGGAAAAGGGAGAAAAATGAAGAGGGGTTTGGTCTGGTTGTAGTCTGTCTGGCGTGAGGTGGTGGTTTCCAGCGGGTTTTTAGTTGTGGAAGTCGATTATAGGTTTTTTTTGTAGGACTCGTGAAGACTTGGTTTTTCATCGGAACAGTTGATTTCGGTTCTGGTTCGCTGATCTGGTTGCAACGATGAAAAGGGGGACGAGGGTATTGCTAGAAACAATGGAAAAGGGGAAGGTGTTCTGGTCATTTGCTGCTATAGCGGTGGAGTTGGAAGCTGGTTTCCCCGGAAAAAAAACTAAGAGGATGCCGGCGGAACTCTGGTTAACTTGTTACCGAAAAATAAAAGAATAAAAAATTACCCCAAAAGTCTTTCCACCACCCTTAGTTTTTGACCTACTTGTTTCTTAAATAATGAATTGTTATTCAATGAGCTCAAATTATGAGCTCGAAATTATGGCAAAAAATTATTGATTGAATCTTCCTATGCAAAATTCACCCAAAATATTTATATATGAATGTATTCAATCGGATATGAAAAAATGTAATTCAGGTCAACTAATAAAAAATCTTAAAATTTTGATAAATAAGGATAGTTATCGATAAAATTATTTAAAATTATACAAAAATATATTCTGAACTATTAAATAAATAAACTTAAAACTTAAGAATTTTAAAATGTTAGGCCGAAATTGGGTGTCCACACATATACTTTTGGTTTATATGATTGATGAAAGAAATCGTGGACAATAGAAATTGACAAATCTAATTTTGGTCGAACATATGACCTTTGTATAAAATTATGGCTGGATTGTGGTGGAAGGCGATTGCAGACTTGCCTCCAAAAGGATCCATACTGTATTGCGTCCTAATTGAAGTAGTTTGCACCTCTGGGTCCACTGAGAATGCATCCTATGGGATGTTCGAAAAAGACTCATTAGTATAGACAAAACTAAAAGAAAAAGGTAGTATCTCTTACGATACGATGAATGGAGATGATCCATCGATAGGATATAAATGCACATACATCGATAAGACAGATGAAAAAGAATGATCCATGGTAGGATTTTGTCAGCAGGAAGAATGAAAAAGGATGATTCATCGATGGGATTTTGATTATATGTCCATCAGTAGGACGAATAAAATGATCAATTTGAAGGATATATATTCATGTATGTCCATCAGTAGGATGATTGGAAAAAGAGGATCTATCGGTATGATTTTGAAGGTATATCCATCGACAGGACAAATGAAAAAAATGATTCATCGGTAGTATTTTGAAATGTATGTCCATCGGTAGGAAGAATGAAAAAAAGATAATCCATTGCTATGATTTGAATGTATGTCCATCGATAGGACGAATTAAAAAAGATAATTCATCTGTAGAATTTTGAGTATATGTCCATCGGTAGGACGAATGAAAAAAGATGATCCATTGATCAGATTGGACGTATGTGTATGTCCATCGGTAGGACGAATGAAAAAAGATAATCGATCGGTAGGATTTTGAATGTATGTCCATCGATAGGACGAATAGAAAAACATGATCCATCGATAGGATTTTGAATGTATATCCATCGACATGACGAATAGAAAAAGATGATCCATCGGTAGAATTTTTCATGTATGTCCATCGGTAAGAAAAATGAAAATGATTATCCATATGCAGGAATTTGAATGTATGTCCACCGGTAGGATGAACGAAAAAAGATAATCCATCTGTAGGATTTCGAGTGTATGTCCATTGGTATGAAAAATAAAAATGATTACCCATCGGTAGGAACTTGAATGTATGTACATCAGCAAGATGAAAGAAAAAGATAATCCATCGGTAGGATTTCGAGTGTATGTCCATCGGTAGGATGAAAGAAAAAAGATTATCCATTTGTAGAATGAATAAAAGGCCAATCGGTAGGATCCAGATGTATGTCCATCGATAGGACAAATGAAACGATTATCCATCGGTAGGATTTTGAATGTATGTGCATCATAGGACGAATTAAAATATTATCCATAGGTAGGATTTTGAATGTATTTCCATCAGTAGGAAAACTGCAAATATCTTTCAACACAAGTTTCCACCGACTTGAAGGTTGAATTGATAGGGTGCACATCCTTCACCACCAAATAGATGTGACTTAAATGAGAATATCTTTCAAAGTAAGTTTCCACCGACTTGAATGTTGAAAAGGGTGCACATCCTTCACTCCGAATAGATAAAATTTAAATGGAAATATCATTCAACGTAAGTTTTCACCGACTTGAACATTGAAAAGATATGGTGCACATCATTCAGCACCGAATAAATGCAACTTAAATGCAAATATCTTTCAAACGCAAGTTTCCAACAATTTGGACGTTGAAAAGATAGGGTGCACACCCTTCACAACAGAATAGATGCGACTTAAATGAAATATCTTTAAACACAAGTTTCACCAACTTGAACGTTGAAAATATAGGGTGCACATCCTTTAACACCGAATAGATGTGGCTTACATGTAAATATCTTTCAACGCATGTTTTCACTGACTTGGTAAATAAAAAATGCATGACCTTTTTGGTAAATAAAAAATACATGACCTTTTTGGTAAATTAAAAATGCATGACCTTTTTGGTAAATGTATAATGCAACGACACTCTTGGCAAATGATAAATGCAATTATCCTTTTGAAAATGAAAAATGCAATGACCTTCTTCTGTAAATAAAAAATGCAATGACCCTCTTGACAAATAAAATTAAATGGCCTTCTCGGTAAATAAAATATACAATGGATATCTTGGGAAAAAAATGCAATCACCCTCTGCACAAATAAAAATGAAATGACCTTCTCGGTAGCTAAAAAATACAATGGACCTCTTGGCAAATAAAACATAATCGCTCTCTTGGAAAATGAAAAAAGCAATTATCCTTTGTGAAAATGAAAAATGCAATAGCCTTCTCGGCAAATAAAAAATGCAACGAAAATGCAACTGATGGATGACTTAATGATTTTTTACTGTTACGATGTGGACGACTCGTGTGTCTTGAAAATTTCATCATCTCGATGATATCATGTGTCCCTGTATTCGAAAAAGAACAATTAGAAGACACAATGTCGCTTTAGCTTGCAACATGATTAAGAAACTTTAAGGAAAGATTCACAAGAGAATATGTACAAAGTGCCTTTCACTTCGGCACAAGTGAACAATCATCAATTTGTTCTTGAACGCTTTATGTTTTTTGAAACTCATGTTTTATTGGGAATTTGTACGAGGAGTTGCTGGCTCGCCATAAAAATTCTAGAGGTCTACAAGTTGACTTTGAACTTCAAGTGATAATAAATCGTTCGAATTTGACTATCATGCTTCTCACAATACTCGATATTTTTGAGGTCTTCCTCAAAAATTCTGTTCCAGTTAAAACTTTTGGTGAATCTCAAAAACTATCTTCCATCTTGACTTGTTGGATATAACATCTTTATTGTGAATTTTTGAGATATTGTCAAAAATTATGTCCCAGTGTTTATTACAAGGAGAAAGAAGAATCACACTGGGTATATGATCGAATAGTCGTGGTGCCTACATATCCTGTTGAGGCAGGAATCAGGTCAAATGCAATTCCAATCCTGTAGATGATAAATACTGCAAAGTATCTGAGAGATCATCAGTAGAAAATTCACAATATGAACATTAAGAAATATGAATGAAATTCCTTGCTATATTCAAAGCCTAATAATAAGATATATCACATTTTTGGGACGGACAACCCCATGAAGTAAATTAGGACTCTCAGACATACTAGATTAACCTAATTATACATTTTACAACAAAAAACTCAAAAAGACAATTTCTTTTTCTTTTTCTTCTTCTTCTTCTTTTTTAAATGGAAAGATTCTAAAAAAGGTTTAAAAATATTAAAGAGTGTGTGTGTGTCACTTTCTTTTGTTCTAATTTTCTTTTTGAAAATTAAAGAATGTGATGAGATAGTCAAATATTGACTACAATTGTTACCAACAGTTAGGATTGCAGGTAATCTCTTATACTTATTTTGCTCTTTTTCTAATTAAGATTGCATTCAAGGTAATTCATGCAGCTTCAAGTGGTATAGCAAACATACTTAAGGATCAATAAGATTCATTCATCTTACTTCAAACACATGTTTTGAATTGTATCAATCCTCATGTTTCAAATGTCCCACGACAAAGACTGGTCCTATTTCACGCATATTTGAAACATTCGATCTTAAGACATTTTTCAAAGTGCAGTCACACTCACAAGAATGTTCAATGCATAAAACTGTAATACCATATTCTTGGCCCTTATGTAAATCTCCACTAACGTGAGAACATTTTGAATGAGATCATGTAGGGCTTGTCATTTGGCAGGGTATTTATTTGGGATAAGAGTGACTTAACTTCTCTTTGAGTTTCACACTGAATTTTTTCCTTTAATGATTGATACGCCTTTGGCGTCAGATCCGCTTCAGTGTCCTCTCCTTTTCTGACTTCTTTTGAATTCTCATTTTTGGAGCTTTTTCCCTTTTTTTTCACCCCTTTTATTTCGACTTCTTTTGAGTCCTTATTTCTTGGAGTTTTTCTTGTATTTCACCCCTTTATTTCGACTTCTTTTAAGTCCTCATTTTCTTGGATCCTTTCTTTTATTTCACTCATTTCTTTTGATTTTTTCTCCTCTTTTATTGGAGTATTTTTTTCTTGTCTTTCGCTGACCTTGAAGAGGGATTTGTGTACTTTTTTATTACTGTCAAATTTTTTTCCTTACTTTCTTTCTTTTTCTTTCTCTTGAAGTCTTGTTGGCTTCCTTGACTTTGGGAGACTCGATATCTTTGCTTTTGGAAATTTCAAACATGAATCTTCTCTTATAATTTGAACGTTCTTGGTGCACTCAAGAAGGTTGGGCCAAGAGAGGAATAGTTCATGTAAGCACTCAAAAGGGCAATGGCTAAAATGTGGTTGTTCAAAGAAAGATTTCATGATCAATGTGAAAATACTATGGATTAATGTCATTTGGTAGGCTTTAAAATGCTCAATCAGGTCAAAAAAGGTCTACAATCCTTTTCTCAAACTAAACATTACTCAGGATTTCACCTCTATGACATTGATGCTAAGCTCTAGATCAACAGTGCGATACAATTAAATTTTAATATAAAATCTCATCACACAATGCACATGAAACATAAGGTTGGTTTTATTCTTATCTTGAATGCATGTAGGAGATTTTCAAGCATCACAAAAGTAAAAATAGGAGGTACCAAAAGAATCTACAGTTTATCACAAAGTCAATCCTCTCCTTTAAATAAAATATTTACACGCTCGTAACTGCATTGGTCTCAATTGAGTTGAATAGATGACTTTTACGATATATACACAATATTTTTTTAAAGAATAAATACCGAACCCAAGAAGGGTTGCCTACATATCTCATTTGGATAAGAATGAGGTGTGCGTATTTCATGCAAATATGTCTTTGAAATATGTACAAATTATTTAGTTTTTCACCTTTTTTTTGAAATTTGAAAGAATAAATACCGAACTCTAGAAGGGCTACCTATGTATTTAACAAAAATAAGAATCATGTCCGCGTAGTTCGTACAGATATATATTTGAAAATATACACAAATTAATTTAATTTTTAAAAATGGATATCGAACCCAATAAGGTTTGCCTACTTATCTCATTAAAATGAGAATCAGGTACAATTAGTTCGTTCAGACAAGACATATAAAAATTTAAAACTTTAGAAAAACTCGAAATAATACCTCGTAGGTCTAGCGCCATTGAAATTGATAGTCAGAAATTTATTTATTTTTACATTTTATTGCACCAATATGTTTTGCGTCCTCTTAACTGTCAATCTTTGTACCGTCTATTGAATGTGTCATCCAAATTTCTACAGTAACTACTTGTTGCGTTGTTTCTTGGTTGTTTCTTCAAACTGTGTATACTCTCAATTATTCAAAAGAACTATACATTATTATCACTATCCTCGACTGTTGTCGGGGATGGTCTCCCTGCAAAAAATGAGAAATCTATTAAAACAGGGCCAACATGCAAAATACATTACAAAAAATGGATGAGTGTGATCTCATAGTCAAAGACTCTCCTGTTTTGTCTTTTCAATGGTTATTATTTTCTTGTGAAATCCAAAAACTCATTTTTTGCAAGTTCTCTTATCCCTTATCCCTCTGAATAAGCAATCACCTTCAAGCTTTCAAAAACAACTCAAAAGGTAAATGAGACTTGATATTAATGTCTATGAAGATCTTATGGAAACTTCTAAACAAAGGACTATCATACAACATATTCATATAAAACATGTATATCACATAACATACAAAAAATAAATGCATGTCTTTATACAAATATGCCTTGACTGTTGACTCATCTTAAATGAATGCGCAAAATTCGAGGTTTTGACTTTGCTCTACACTGGCTGACTAAGAGTGGCTTAGATAAGACAAGGTTACCCGAGTTGGATAAACTACGGGATGAAGTATAAAAATGATGTTGGATGACCACAAGCTAACTATTCATTTACCACTTTAAAATAATTCGAAGATGTTTTCCGAAGGACAGTCGTGAGAGCCACATAACCGCCTTTGTCCTAGTGAATTCTATTTTCTATTTAGCGGAAATATGCCATAAAATTCAATGTCCAAATACATTTTATAAGATGAATAATGAATAAACAACAACTATTATATACAAATAATCAGAAAAATACAAAAAAAATACAAAGTATAACACAATAAAGGAATTTTTTCCTCAATATGAAAAAATGATTTCATATTGGTTAGAACCTCTATATTTTCCAGCGGAGTCGCCATTCTATTTATATCCCTACTATATTCAAATAGGGCAAAATGTCGAGGTGACTCAAAATTTATTAATTGATTCAATTTTAAAGAATAAACAAATATTAAAGGAGTCACCACCTAATTTTAGGAAAAAACTAGGAAGCCTTTTAAGTGATCTACGAAACCATTTGATTGTGGTAAGGGTTCAGGTTATTCCGAAAGGAAGGTGTTAGGCATCCTTCGAAATCCACAAATATGGGTCGCAATTGAATTTATTTTTTCAAATTGAGGAGGAGATAACAATAATATACAAATAAAATAGGCATGCAATATATGCAAATAACAAAATAAAACAATAATAAGAGACGGCCTAAGTTTGCTTATCGCCAATAATATATACAATAATAAATAAAATTGCATTTTGAATTTTATTCTAATAACTTCGATGGAAAGTAACTCGACGTACCTGTAAAGACATTTTGTAAAAGAGTCGGTACTAAATACATATAAACAAAAATGAATAACTCAAATAATAACTTAAAAATAAAAACCCGTCTTATTAATGTGAAAAGCCTTGCAAATCGATGATAATTTCTTCATTGACCAATTTCAACAAATAAAATATATGAACTTAAACTAAATTTCTGTTTTTTAACATTGGGGAGCCTCCAAAACCAACAGAGAGATTTTCTCATTGGCCAATTTTATCGTATAAAAATTATAACAACTAAAAGGTAGAATAGTGAAACAATGAAGACCAAAGAACATGAACCCTGGAGTAAAAAAAATTAACCAAATAATACAATCAACAAAGTTTTAGCAAAAGATAGATACATAAAGCAAAACAAAAAATAACAACCATCAAGAGAAAAAGATATATATAAGATTGATATTAACTTAAAACAATATGAAAGACAATAGCAACCAGAACGTGTTATTCATTAATGGAACATTGTAAATGGTACATTATATATTTCAACAAACATAAATAAAACTACCTAGCTAACTGTAGAAAGCTAAGGATTAAAAATAATTTAAAAAAAGAAAATCCAAACAATACTATACACTACATTATTTCATAGTAAAAAATGTTAATAACATAATAAATAAAATTATGTCTTAGACAACAACAAATAAAACCCAAGTCAAAGCAAAATAATCAAACAAAACTAAAGAATATATGCGGATCTTAAAATTTGAAATCTAACAAATACATATAGATAAGAAAAACGCCACAAAAATATAACAACAAAAGAACGAAACAAATAAAATAGATAAACTTAACCGAGGAAATTTGCAAACAACTAAAACTATTAACAAAATCTTCAATTAAACACAAAGTTCAAACACTTAAAGTGAACAAAATCATCAAAAAGTTATAAAATCGTTAGAAATTTCTACCAGATATTGGATGAAAACATTGATGTTCGTTGGAATTTAAAGCTTAAGGGTGCTGGTTTGGATTGTTATTCGTGTTTGCTCCAACTTTGGAGCTAGTGGTTGTGAGATCTGATTGATTTCTGCCATTGTTAGCGCTGGTTGTTTCATGGTTCCGAGCTCATTGGTTTCAGTCGATGAACTGCAAAAATAGAAGAGGAATCATGAAAGGGGAAGAGGAATGGGACTGACAGCAATTTTGGTGTCATTTTCAGTGACTTTTTCACCGGAAAAGGGAGAAAAACGAAGCAGGGTTTGGTCTGGTTGTTGTGGGTCTGGCGTGAGGTGATGGTTTCCCGCGGGTTTATATACAGGTTTGTTTGGCTAAGCTCGTGAGGACTTGGTTTTTCATCATAACTGTTGATTTCGTTTCTGGTTCGTTGGTCTAGTGGCAACGATGAGAAGGGGGACGAGGGTATTGCTGGAAACAACATAAAAGGGGAAGGTGTTCTGGTCGTTTGCTGCTACAGGTGGAGTTGGAAGCTGGTTTCGCCAGAAAAAGGCTAAGAGGAAAAGGGTTTTTTTGGTGGACTCGCCGGATTCCGGCAAAACTCGGTGAACTTGTTCACCAAAAAATTAAAGAATAAAAAAACTAAAAAAATTACCCCAAAAGTCTTTCCACCACCTTTAGCTTTTGACCTAATTGTTTCTTAAAAAATCCTTAATTTGACAAATAAGGATATTTATCGATAAAATTATCTAACATTATTAAAAAATTATATTTTGAACTATTAAATATATAAATTGGGTATCAGCAGGGTACATGATTTCGATAGGAAATTTGAAAATTAATAATGACTAGGGGTGTGTTTGGTATGGAGGAAAACATTTTCCTATTTTCTTTTGTTTGGTTGCAACAAAATATTGGGAAAACATTTTCCCAAACGACTTATTTTCCTAAAATCAGCGGAAAACGACTTCCGTAACAAATCAGCGAAAGTCATTTTCCAGAAAAGAAGCCGACGTGAATCTCACCCCTCGGCATATCCCCACTCTCAAACGTAGTAAAGGAGGTTGTTTCCCTATTATATCTCCAGCTTGTTCCTCTCCAAATTTAGGGTTCCCATTGTTGTTCTTCTCATTCATATTTCTGTAAGAAATTCGAAGGTATGCTTTCAATAATTATAATTGTGCCATTTTTTATTGCGAAGTTCTTCAAAATATTCATCTTTCACTTGTTTCTTTACTGAAATACTTGCTCATGAGTTTGAATTTGACATTATATGGTGAATTTATGCATTTGGTTCAATATTTTTTGGTAAATCTATGAATTGTGGCCTATTACTTTCGATTATTTCATATTTTTCTGGGATTTGACCCAAGTATGTTTGGTTGTGTGTGTAATGTTATCTATTCATAGATATGTAGATTTGAAATAGGATTTTAGATTCTGGTTTGTGGTTAAGAAATGCAAGATATGGAGGAGTGATGTTAAGGGTTTGAAACAGAGAAATGGTGTTGCGTCAGAAGGGTCTGATTGTTCATCAATGAATAATGATGCTTATACAGCTGTTGTTGCTGCTGTAGTTAGAGCTCCTCCTAATGATTTTAAGGCTGTTAGGGAAGAATAGGCTGCAACTAGGATTCAAACTACCTTTCATGGATTCTTTGTATTCCCTTTAGATTTCTTGTTTTTTCCTTTTTATTGGGTAATTTGGGGGAAAGGCATTTCAATTCTCTGCTGGTTTTGATATTGATTTTCTAAAAATTGATCAGACGTTGCTATAAGTTTTGGCATATTTTCTTATTATGTTCTTTTCTTTGTTATATCATAAACGCAATTACGTTATATTGGTCGTTTGAACAAATGGATATGACAAAGAAAGATGAAGATGATGCAATAGTTTGAGCTATAGCTACATTTGTTTTAGCTTTCGGAGTTGCGATTATTGAGCCTATAAAAATCAAAGTAGCATTTCTAGAGAACCTTATAGGAATAAAGATCAAGAAAGGAAATTTTACATGAATAGTATTTTGAATGGAAGTGATGTTCATTGTATAGGACAAATAAGGATGAGCAAGCATGCGTTTTATGAACTATGCAATGCTCTTAGAAGAAACAATTTGTTGAGTTCAAGCAAAAACATGTCTATTCAAGAACAAGTATTAATATTTTTAGAGATCGTTGGTTTTAATGAACGATTTCGCAAGATTGGATCACACTTCTATCGGTCAATCGAATCTATTCATCGATGCTTTCACACGGTACTTCAAGCAGTTTTGAAGCTCTACCCTATCCTTATAAAACCACCAGATGGTAGTATTAAATCGGAGATAAGGAACAACTATCGATATTATCGATGGTTTGCTGTAAGTGACATACTAAAATTTCAACCATTTTATGAAAAATAGTACATATTATTAACTAAGTTGTATATAGAATTGTGTAGGAGTAATAGATGGCACACATGTGCTTGCACCCGTTCCTATTGAACAACAAAGTAGATTTCGTGGTCGAAAAGGCACACCAACACAAAATGTATTGGCTGCCATCAACTTTAATTTGAAGTTCACGTATGTACTAGCTGGTTGGGAAGGATCTGCTCATGACTCTCGCATATTAAATGATGCATTAGAGAGACCACATGGGTTTCAAATCCCCCAAGGTATCTTATTCAATCTAAAGTAGTTTTATCGAAAAAATTAGGTGGACAACGTATATTAATTAACTATATCATGACTTTGTAGATAAATTCTATCTTGGAGATGCGGGATTTGGACTTCGTAAGGGATTCATTCCTCCTTATCATGGAGTATGCTATCACTTACAAGAGTATAGTGATCGTCCACCCCAAAATGAAAAGGAATTATTCAATCTTCGGCATGCATCATTGAGATCCACAGTTGAACGTGCCTTTGCTATTCTCAAGCGACTATTCCGTGTAATTTATAATGAACCCTTTTGGGACTTTAAAACTCAAGTGGATGTGGTGTTAGCTTCATGCATTTTACATAATCACATAATTAATTTGGATCCTAACGACATGATAATTCAAGAAGTAGATGTGGAACCACTAGTTCAACCTCAAAATGTTCAAATTACTCAAAGCTCTCAAGGGAGTCAAAGCTATCAAACCCAAAGACAGAGACGTGAAGTAGCTAGAGAATGGTCGTCGAAAAGAGATGCCATTGCTCATGCCATGTTTACCAATTATTATAGGAGGAGGAATTAGATGTTCTTAAAGAGTAGGTATAACTATCAAGTCAAAGTTCCTGATTTAATTATTACATGTCCTGATTTTGTGAACTGTATCTTGCTGTTTTTTTTAACACTGTTGCTGTTTACTTTACCATTGGCTATAGTAGCAGACATAGATTTCTTTGCATTATTGTTTGCTTCTGTTGTTGTCAAAGAGTCATTTGTTTTAACAGTTATGGGATTAGATTAGGAGTAATATGTTTTTGTAGTGTCTACTTCAAAGTTTTGACTTCCCTGTTGAATGTTTATTCTTTGCGGATCGCTTTGCTGAAATTGATTTAAAATATCATCCGAATATTGTGTTCATTGCTCTAAATATTGGTTGTGATCATTTCCTTATATGGATGTTAATCACTCTGCTCCCGACTTGTTCATTATGTTGGAAGTACGAAAGTAAACTTTCTTATGAATGTTATATGAGTGACTGCCTATATTGTGATATTACTTTTCTCACATGAAAAAAGTTAATTTCTAGTTTAAAAGTGGCTGTTTGAATCAGATTTTTAAACAAAATCCTCAACTTGGAGAGTGGGGGAGTCTTTCTTATGTGTGAATGTTTTTGGTAACAGCAAAGGCAAAAAAGGAGAGAAGCAGTTTAGGTGGTCAAAGCCAATGGAATATTTGATGTTGGAGATCTTAGCGGATCAAGTGAAGCAGGGAAATAAATCAACCAATAAGTTTAAGGTTATCTCATTCAATCGTGTTTCGAATGCCATTAATGAACAACTAGGAATGGACTGTTCTCTAAAGCATGTGGAGAATCACCATAAAACGCTAAGAAGCACATGGAATATAGTGCAAACTCTACTAAACAAAAGTGGTCTTGGATGGGATGACAACTTGAAGATGATTACTGCTAGTCCCAGAGTGTATGCAATGCATATTCAGGTAATGTTGTTGTATCAGTATTGACGTCGTTTATGCAACTCTATGAATATTCAAGATATTCATGAAATATCTTATTTATTAATTTTGACTTGAACTCTGTTTTTTTGTTTGTGAGAAATTAAAGAGTTGAGGCTTTAGTTTTATAGGAAAAGAAGAAAAGAGAGAGGGGGTGTTTTAGTTCTATATTTTGCCATTTCATGAAGTTTATGTTACAATTGTGTTATATGTTGATGTCTCTTGTTTAATACCATGTTTTTGTCATTTATATTGTAGGCGCATCCTAGTCATGATAAGTTCATCAAAAAGAAGATTGATATGTTTGAAGAAATGTCTCTTGTTTGTGGGAATGATCGAGCTAGGGGTGATTGTGCTAAGTCGTTTGAAGATATAGGCTTGGATTGTAGTTCAGAGAAAGGTAATGAAGATGAGATTGAAGGACCGTCTAAGGAGAATGGAGTGCAAGATGTGAGTGAAACATCTCAAGTAAAGTCAAGTCGTAAAAGAAATCGTCATTCTAATGTGCAAGATGTGGTTGGTGATATTTCAACAAAACTTGGAGAAGTGGTAGCAACAATAAGTAAGATAGCTGATAACCGATTAGATGTGACAAGTTTGTATGAAGAAGTTATGGCAATTGAAGGTTATGGGGAAGATTTCTTAGGGGATGCTTTTGACTATTTGGTACAAAGTGATACTTTAGCTAAGGTTCTCATGGCTAAAAATCAAAATCTTCGTAAGGTTTGGTTGGAAAGGTTCAAGCGACTACATAAATAGAATATATAAGTGAATAGGAAGAACATAACTCTATACAGTACTACTATTATTAAAGGACTTGATATCTTTTTGCTTGAATTTGATTAGTGTGCTTGAGACAAAGTTGTTTTACATGTTTACAAATTGTTAGTTTGTTGATTTAATGGTGTTATTGAAATAAGTATTCACAATTATATTATTATGATATGTTTTTACAACTTACTGTTTGATATGTGTGTGGTGTACAGAGATGAGAAATAGTGCATAATAATGTGAAAAACTTCAAGGCTTATGGTACGGTACCTAAGGCTTATGGTATAGAGATGAGCAATTGTGCACAATAATATGTGTGGTGTACAGAGATGAACAATTATTGTGCACAATAATGTGAGCAATTGTGCACAATATGTGTGTGGTGTACAGAGATGAGCAATTCTGCTCGCCTTTAATTTATTGGTCTGTATAGTATAGTGTTAGCTAAAAGTATGTACTAATGTATGGTACGCTATCTTCAAGTTTTTTTTTTATTAAAACGACAGTTTGATACATAAAATATCTTATATTCATTGCAAAATTAGAGATCTTATTTTAAAGGATTAGTATTTGATAGTTTGTTTAGAAATAATAGAAAAATATCAAGATCTAGTGGGGAGGGAGTTGGGGGTGAAATAGCATAGAAAATTATTTTCCTAAAAGAATTCCTCACTCACCAACCAAACACTAGAAATTGTTTTCCGGAAAATGTTTTCCACTCTCTAACCAAACATAGGAAAACAAGTTAGAAATCAACTTGTTTTCCTAGAAAACATTTTCCATAGAAAACAAGTTAGAAATCAACTTGTTTTCCTAGAAAACATTTTCCATAGAAAACATTTTCCTTCATACCAAACACACCCCAGGTTAATCTTTTGATGAATAAAATTTTTCCCTCGAGAATCTTATCCCATTTAAAATACGTTCCTCTCGAACACCTTTTTTCCGCATAAAGGCTAGTCTAGGTCTTACCCCTCTAACTCTTTCGAGCTGAGTGTTAGGATATGAGACTAGGTCTCACCCTCTCGGGCTAAAACTCATGTAGATCCACTCATTATGCCATCAGTCTAGCGGTCTTAGTTTCACGACTTCCCTCTCACATGAGTTGATTTGTATGTGCAACTAAACATCCATTAAATTAAACCACAACCACTAGTTGAAATCATCGTTAAAATACATCTAACCTATAAGCAAGAAAGACCCAAGAATAATATCAACTCATATTTGCTAAATCACAACCCAAGAAGGATTTTTTTAGCAACACATCAAGCAATAACAAAATACACCTAAGATTATATTGAAATCAAATGGCTATAAGAAATCAAACCTTGATTTAAGCAAAGGAAGTTGAACGGAGAAGACCCACTTCCAACTTTGGAAAGATGAAATTCTTCTTTCTGCAAGTGTCCCAAAAACCCTCTGCACACTTTAGAGAAAATATAAGGAATATAGTATTTCTTAAGTGAAAAAGTATGATAATGTTTGGATATCTAAAATTATAACTAAGGTTACTATTTTTAGCTTTCACATTAAGTGTTTTGGCGGACCATTCGGCGAGATTATCTAAGATCATCGAATGACTCGGCGACTCGCCCTTCTTCATGTTCTGGACCAGTGGGTGGTATAACACCGCTTTGCGAAACTATTTGGCAAAGCATCATCTTCTACTTCCATCGCCTTTTTGATCCTCTTTCTTCAGGGCTTCGTATGCTGGAACGAAGGTTAGAGTACGTTCTTTTTGCTATTACGCAAGTGTACTTGGTGATGCTCAAGCTTCAGTTTTTCATTTTTTTCATCCTTTTTGTTCCTTTTTGTGCATAGGTGTCCATGCTTGCACTAATACTTCAAATACTTGAAACTTAAGAGTTTTCATCATATACTGAGACTAAATAAGCATTTGAGGTCACTATATGTATAAAAAAAAGCCTTGAATAAGTCCAATATGTGGACTCATCAACACTCCCAACTTGAACTTTTGGTTGTCTTTAAGTAAAGCTCTAGTTCAACAATTCATATGGATGTATCAAATATTGCTAGAGAAGACTCAATCATGAACATACAGAACAATACTCAAACTAATCACGCAAAGATCAATTGTATACTCAAAGACTAAAGTTATGACACACCATTACCGAAGATTCTCATGCTCACAATACTTGCTATTAATGCAAGTTCAAGTTCAACAATAGTAACGGAACGCCCTCACACAAAGAATGATTCCATATTCACGCATATGGGTTAATCACTTTAAGATCAGGAATCACATGCAACACTCACACTCAAAAAGAGGAACACAATGCATGTTTTCACCCATATGTTTGCCCTTATTTTCTGATCAACTTTTGTTTGGCTTATGGAAGATCAAAAAGGTCTTTTCCGGGCTTGTAATTGGTCTGAGTGCAAAGGCATGCCATTTAAGATTAGTGATTAAAGATCTTCATGAATCGTGGAGCTCAAAACACTTCCATTTATTCACCTTCTTCTATCAATTTTTTCTAGTATTTCTAGGTCATCGTATTATTTACTCCATGGAAACCCAAATTTCTTTTGTTCTTTTATTTTTCAACTATATTATTCATTCTTTTCTTTTCTTTTTCTTGTTCTTTCTTTCCTTTGCTTTTTTTTTATATAGAGGGTTTCCATTTTTGACAACATCATGAGTTGGAGTAGACTTTTTTTGCACTTCTTGACCTCTCCTTTTCCTTTTCACCACACCCCCAACTTAATCCAAAATCTTATGTTGGCTATTCATTAAATCAAAAGTCATGAGGATTATAGCTGGGGGTTGAATAAAGGTCTAGGTTATCACAAGTTTTCTTCCAAAAGAAGGGTAAGGTTCAAGCTGTGTTCAAAAGAGTTTCACACGCTCACTGTAACAACCCTAAAAATGAATAGGATAAATACTTAAGGTGTCAAGATTGTTTACGATTAGACCAAGGTTGACACGAATTGATACGCGTAGAACCAGACCTCAGAACCCTTTCTACGACCAAGCCAACTAAATTAGGGAGTTAGTTGAGCTTTAAAAGTTTAGAACAACCAAAACAGGCTCTCGAAAACGAAGATTTAATTGAAGGAGTCTTTACCGGACTTAAAAAGAAGAAATCTTGAGTTTTGAGGGTCTAGGGGTAAAATAGTCTTTTTCCAGGCCAAGGGTAATATAGTAATTACCTTAAGGAATTAATTAATTAATTATTTAATTTAATTAAAAAACCTATTCGGCTTAGGTTGACCCGAAATGGTCCATTTCACAAGGGCCACTCTACCGAGTTGGAGCCCCATTGGAAGCAACAAGTTGGTGATGTAATTACTTTTTATAATCTGATTTTTTAAGGGCATAATGGTCCTTTCACTGAGCAAATTAAATCAGTTTTTATTTAAATTAATAAGGTGTCCTAGTTTGACTAATTCCCAAACAAAAACTCCTATTATTAACTACTCTCTCACGATCTCTCTCTCATGTTTCATCATTCTCTCCCTCACGTTCGTTCTGCCAAAAACAACAAATAACAGAAGTAATATCAAGGGTTCTTCACACTGGAAGAACTCACATAAAATTTTAAGAAAAACAAAGTAACCAAAAACATTAAGGCAAAGAGATGTTGTTCGTTGAGTTGTGTGGACATTGAGGTAGCTTGGACTTAAGTTGGAGAGGGTTTTGGGCTGCAAATTCATTGTTTGAACATCAATAAAGGCATAGGTTTATTTCCTCTTGGTTCCTTTCCCAAGAGACTCCTTATGATTCAAGATATTCATTCCGAAAACTAGGATTGTTCCCCCTTTGCATGTCCCTGTCACTAGCTCCCATTGAACTTTAGGTTGGGTATGTTTGCTTGTACAAAGTAGGGATAAAATGTGTTTTCGTGATGTTTATGTTTAAGTAGCATGTTCAAAATTGTGTGAATAATGATGATGTTGTTCAAAATCATGTGAAAAAGTTGATGTGTGTGTGCAATGCGTGGCAGTGAAGTAGTCTCTGTTTTGGGACGTATGAAGGCATGTAAATTCTTGTATTTCATGTGCTGAAGTTTTGCATAATGTGATGTTCATATGGTGTGTGAAGTTACAAATTTTGAGTGAAAACGCTTGAATAATGTAACTATTAGACTATATCTAACAATGCACTAAATGTATGGTGAAATGCCCTAAAAAACTAACATGAAAATGTTGATGAAAGGAAGCTAAGAATTATTAAAAATTTCTAGCTTAGTGTACTTTATAATTCTTTTAACAAGGGGGTTGAAATTTTGAAATTTAATATATTTTAAAGAGGTGAGGCCACCAGGATTCAAACCTATGACCTCACGCTTTAGCTACTTGAATTTCGCGAGCAAGGAAAAAGAAAAGGGGGATGGGGGGAATTGAAATGGGGTGTGTTGGGATAGTAATAAGAGAATAAGAATTAAAATAAAAAATTAGGAGGCATGGACATAAAATCAACAACCTCTAGTCAGCGAGTGAAAGAATTTAAAATAAAGAAAGGAAAATGTGAGCCGTGAGAATCGAACCCAAGACCTTAAGGCTGGAAATGAGAAGGCGATTTAAATAAGAAAAAAATGAAGTGAGGCTGTGGGGGATCGATCCTACACCCTCACTGCCTAACGCCTAGAATAATGAGTTTTAATTATAAATTTAAATAAGGAGGTTGTGGGCATTTGAACCCACAATCTCCCAAGGCTCTAGCGAAATTAAAAACAAAAAAAAGAGGTTGTGGGGGTTCGAACCCACAACCTCCCAATGCTATAGCACAATTAAAAACAAAAATAAGGAGCCTATGGGGGTTCGAACCCACAACCTCCCACTGCCTTGCCAAAAAAAAGATTTATTTAAAGAATAAAATGGAAGAGGTTTTGGGGGTTCTAACCCACAACCCTTCAACCAATTTAACAGGGAAACCAAGTAGAAAATCAAAAGTATAATGTTAATGTTGGGGTTCAATCTTGAGTTCCAATGTCATGGAGATTAAAAATAAAATCAATGAAAAATGTAAATGCTATCCAAGTGATTTGAACTTGGGTTTCCTTGCCCAAACTTCCGTATTGATACATAAGTCATGCGTGAACAAAAGATCCAAGAATAATACCACCTACATAGATCGAAATCAAGATCTTGGCATATATACAAGATACATAAGTCTTGTACTACATAATCTTAGGAATGTATGAATCGCTTAACAAACTATAAATGAAGCCCCATGACTTTTGTGTATAGACTCATAAGTCTAGCATACGTTCAAAAGTAAGTGAACCTAAGATGTCTGTAATGAAATGATGAACCCTAGAAGGGTTAAGTATGATGTAAGATTCACTAAATGGACAATTGCATTGGCATAAAATGAGACGAACAACGAAATGAAGAAATGAACAATGAAATGATGAAACCCTAGAAGGGTTAAGTAAGGGTGTGAAACACACTAAATGTCCAAGTGCATTGACATATGATGAAATGAACATTCACATTATAAGAGGTGAGTAACTATGAAAAGCAAAAGGTACTAATGATAAGGAATGTGGTGACAACATGATATGTGGCTAGTGTAAATGATGAGAGCAATCTCAAATGAGCCTAAGTAAATGTTACCAAAATTTACTCACCTATGAGAGTGTAAGATCATGATAAGACCAGTCTCTATGAACACTCTAACGAAAGTATTGAGCTTAACATTCTTTATACTAATAATGATATGAGAAATAATCTAATGAGCTATGATGTCGTCATACTAGAAACCAACTTCCATGACGTATGAGATGAATGAAATGGAACTTTATACTGAGCAGTTATGGTCCAGCTATGAGTGGTGATGCCTTCTTTCAGGAAGGACAGAGGTTCACGTAACTCTCATGTGATGAGACTGTTCGGCTTGATAGGTATGGGTCTCGTTATATCTCCTAGTCTTCGAACCTATACAGCCAATATAGGGATCTGGCGGGGTTAAATTCCCATGTACCCTATCATTTTTTGGGTCAGTTTGGCCAGTGATTCCACCTCTTTTCAGTGTGGGGGAGACACTGGATTTTATGATGCTCACATGATATATGTTGGTTAAAGTTAAAGTTCCCAATGAATGAATGAGGCCAGCCTCAAATGATGCACATAAAGAAATGATTGATACCAAAGGTGTTAGGATAGGATATGATTCAAGTAATGACATTAGGTCATTTGTTTCATTGCACAACAAACCTAATAAAAGTCTTAAACTACATCCTAGGTATAAATATTGTTTACACTGGCCTATGAATGAATTGAAATGGAATACGTATGAATGAGCGAAGCAGAATCAATGTTTGCTAATAAAGACTCTCTAGATGAGGTCCCATCTGTTGATCCCTCACTTACGGGATGTCTTGATGTTAAGTCCATGATTCCAAGGTCTCATGGCATATGAAAAAATGATATTAAAGAAGTTATGTGCTCAGGCAAATTGTGTTGTATGCTATATGATATGTGCTTTGTGTAAATTTTATGTGCTGTATGCAAATGTGAAGAGTATGATGATATATGTTAATCTCATGGCATAACTTTAGAATTCAAATTTGGAAACTTTCCTAATTTCAATTTGGCAAGTCCACTGACTTGCCTTCCAAAAATTATATTGTTAGGAAAGAGCTATTCTTTCTAATGCATGTACTTGGTGTGTGATTGCATATGCCTATACTTAGTACAAGTGTGTACTATCTCTATACAAACTCTACTATTTTAGATGCAGGCATAAGTGGACGTTAGAGCTACAGGATCACCGTTGCAGTTATCCGGAGTTGGTAGGTCCTCATGATTCAAGGATGTTACTGTTTTATATTCTAGCTTATTTTTAGAGTTGAGTTATTGGAGAATGCTCCACTAGCGTTTCTTTTTTTTTTATTCAGACTATGTATTGGTGCTTTTTTGGCAATTATACACTTAATAAGAATTGAACTATTTCTTTGAGTTGCTTATCTCATAATGTTAGATGGTTGATGGTGAACGATTATGTATTAATGAGAATATTTTTATAAGTATGTTACTAAACAAAAAGATTCAAATTTTCCGCTAAAATTAACTTAGATGAATTAAGAATGATGTAAGTAGGTTTGTCTGCGACCTCTGAGAGGTCAACGATGCCAGTCTCGTCTGGGGTCTTGACTCCCATTGTGACAAAGTTTGTATCAGAGCACTAGGATAAATTCCAAGGAATATAAGTTCACATCAACCACATTGAGTAATTTTTAAGTAATGGTAGTGAAGTTCACCTCTATCCTTGATTAGAGACTGCATGATGCGTAGGAAAAATTTCCCTTCTTCTGATCTTATCATTGTTTTCATAATGTTTGAGTTCTTTGTGTTATGAATGTGTCTAACGTCAATCCTTGTTGTTTTTAAGAGAAGGAATACTAGTAGAGTTAATGGTCAGAGGAGAGGAGGAACAGCTGCTAAGGGTAATAAGAATCCACCCCAGGCTCCAGCTAAAGGAGTAGCCATGGCAGTTAACCCAACTGGCTTGACTGATGCTGAGATGAGGACATCTCTGGCTCAGATGGAACAAGACATTACGATGTAGGCTTAGTCTATGACTGCCCAAGTCAACCGTCAGGATCTTCAGAGAGAGAACCCACCGGTTCGCAGCCTGGCTGTCAGGCTGTGAGACTTTACGAGGATGACCCCTCCTATTTTCACAAGGTCTAAGACATCAAAGGATCCTTAGGAGTTTGTGGATGAAGTACATAAGATTCTTATGGATATAGGGGCTACAGATACTAAGAAGGCTGAGCTGGCTTCCTATCAGCTCAAGGATGTTGCACAGACTTGGTGCAAGATGTTGCAAAATAGCCCGTGTTTGGGGTAGTGTGCAAGTCACTTTGGAGTTGTTCAAGACAGCATTTCAGGAGAGGTTCTTCCACAGAGAGATGAGGGAATCCAAGGTTGAGGAGTTAATCAACCTTAAACAAGGCTCTATGACGGTCAAGGAGTATTCCCTGAAGCTTGTTAAGCTATCAAGGTATGTTACTTTCTTTAGTATTTAATAGCAAGCATGAGGACAGTACTGAGCTTTGTTGAAATTATCCAAGTATGCTACTTCCCTGGTTTTGAACAGCAGGGATGAGATGAGCAGGTTCCTCAGAGAAATCAATGGAGACCTAGAGGAGAAGTGTCGATTTGCGATGCTCCATGATAATATGGACCTTTCCAAGTTGATGGTGCATGTCCAACAGGTAGAGGACAACCACAAAAAGAGAGGTGTTCATGATGTTTGGAGGCCTAGGACTCAAGATCATGCAGGTCCCAACCATGGGGGCCACAATAACAATTTTGGCGTCCGTGAGCAGCCAGGGTAAAGAAGGGGCAAACAAAGTTCTGGGAATTTGAACTCTCAGAGGAGTACATAACCTAGAGGAGGCAGACCTGAACCCAAAAGGGGAAATCAAGGTGAGATGCAGCGTCCCAAGAAGAACAATGCTAAGTTTTGCCGAGCTCACAGTGGAGAGTAGAGACAGGGCACTAATGTCTTCTTCGATTGTGGTAAGAGTGGAGACATGGTCAGAGATTTTCCACAGAACAGAGGTCAAGCTAGAGGTAATGCTCAGCCTAGTCCTAACCCATAGAGTGCAGCAGCAGATGAGCCTCCCAAGAGGAACAAATTCTATTCCTTGAAGGGCAGGGAGGAGAAGGAGAAGTCTGCTGATTTGGTCACAGGTATGTTGCAAGTATTCTCAACTCCTGTTTATGCTTTACTTGATCCAAGGTCTATGCTTTCCTTTTTGACTCCTCTTCTGCTCTTACTTTTGAAATACTACCTGAAGTTCTGCATGATACTATAGTGGTTATTACACATTTAGGAGAAAATTTAAGAACTGCTAGAGTATACAAGGACTGCCTAATAGTTGTAAGTGGTAAGACTGTGTGTAAAGTTGATTGAGTTACCCATGCATGATTTTGATATTATTCTTGGCATGGACTGGCATCACAATTATTATGCTTGCTTGGAGTTCCATAGTAGAGTGGTGAGATTTTTTTTCCCTAATGAAGAAGAGCTAGTCTGGGAGGGGTACAATTCGAGTCGTCCTAATCCCCTAATTTAAAATCTTAAGGCCAATAAAATGATGTCGAAGGGATTACTATGTCATCTTGTGTGTGTTAACAATTTGGATCATGAAATTCCTTCCATAGACTCTGTGCCTGTAGTCAATGAGTTGCTAAATGTGTTTCCTGAAGATTTGCCTGGACTCCCTCCCCTTTGAGAAATGGACTTTGGTATCAACTTAGAACCCGATACTAAACAATTCTCAATTCCTCCTTATCGAATGGCTCTAGCAAAACTCAAAGAGTTGAAGCTGCACTTAAAGAAACTCACCGATAAGGGTTTCATTTAGCCAAGCAAATCCCCTTGGGGCGTTCAAGTGTTGTTTCTAAAGAAGGAAGATGGGACCCTTAGAATGTTTTTCGATTATCAGCAGCTCAACAAAGTCACTATCAAGAACAAGTATCCACTTCCTAGAATAGATGACTTGTTTGACCAACTCCAAGGGTCTAGTTTGTTTTCGAAAATTGATCTTTGTGTAAGGTACCATCAACTTAGGGTTAGGGATGGATATATCCCAAAGACGACCTTTCGTACCCGCTATGGTCATTATGAGTTTCTATTAATGTCATTTGGTCTCACGAATGCACCTGCTGCATTTATGGATCTCATGAACAGGGTCTTTCGTGAATACCTTGACTCTTTCGTCATAGTATTCCTTAATGACATTCTCATCTACTCTAAGACCAAGGAAGATCATGAAAAACATTTGATACTAACCTTGCAGGTCCTTAGAAGACATCAGTTGTATGCCAAATTCAACAAGTGTAAATTTTGGCTCAGATCAGTGACCTTGCTGGGTCACGTTGTGTTCGATCAAGGTGTAGAGGTGGACCCCAGGAAGGCTCAAGATGTTAAGAACTTGCCAAAGCCCCTTATTCCTACTGACATCCGTAGCTTTTGGGATTAGCTGGTTACTATTGTAGGTTTGTGGAGGGCTTTTATTTCATTGCTTCCCCACTGACATCTTTGACGAAGAAGAAACCCAAGTTTGAATGGACCGAGAGTTGTGAGAAGAGTTTCCAGGAGCTCAAGGACATACTCACTGTAGCCCCGGTGCTTACTCTGCCTAAGTGTGGTGAGAATTACACTGTCTATTGTGCTGCATCTAGGGTTGGTTTGGGTTGTGTTCTAATGCAGGCTGGTAAGGTGATAGCCTATGCTTCTAGACAACTTAAGGTTCATGAGAAAAATTATCTCACTCATAACCTGGCGTTGGCAGCTGTGGTGTTTGCAGTAAAGATGGCATTATCTGTATCGAGTGCATGTGGATGTGTTCACAAATTATAAGAGTCTCCAATACTTATTCACATAGAGGGAGTAGAATCTACGTAAGTGGAGATGGTTGGAGCTGTTGAAGGATTATGACATGAATTTGCACTGCCATCAAGGTAAGGCTAATGTTGTTGCCGATGCTTTAAGAAGGATGAGCATGAGGGGTACATCCCACGTTGATGCCGAGAAGAAGGAGTTGTCAAAATAGGTACATAGACGGGCCAGACTAGGTGTGCGATTCATTGACTCTACTAGTGCAGGTGTTTCAGTTCATCCTAGTTCTGAATCATCGTTGGTAATTGAAGTCAAGAAGGTTCAACATCTTTATTCTGTGTTGATGGAGCTGAAGGACTCAGTGTTGTTAAAAATGAATGACTATTTCACTTTGGGAGGTGCTGGCATACATTGATACCAGGATACGCTGTGTGTACCAGATATGGATGATTTGCGGACCAGGATTGTGGCAGAGGACCAAGGTTCCTAATATTCCATACATCCAGGTTCCACCAAAATGTATCATGATCTTAAGAATATTTATTGGTGGGATGGCATGAAGAAGGACATTACAGAATATGTGGCTAAGTGTCCTAATTGTCAGCAAGTTAAGGCAGCACATCTTAAGCCTGGTGATCTGACTCAGATTATTGAGGTTCCGACTTGGAAGTTGGAGGCCATAAATATGGACTTCGTGGTTGGTCTTCCGAGGACTAGAAGGTAGAACGACTCCATATGGGTTATTGTGGACATATTGGCTAAGTCTGCTCACTTTATCCATGTGAACTCTACCTACAAAGCTGAGGATTATGAGAGACTTTATATTGATAAGATTGTGAGGTGGCATGGGATTCTTTTGTCTATCATTTAAGATAGAGGAGATCAGTTTACTTTACATTTATGGAGATCTTTCCAGAAAAGCTTAGTCAAGCAGGTGAAGCTTACTACTGCCTTTCATCCTCAAACTGATAGGCAGGCAGAGAGAACCATTCATACATTGGAGGACATGTTGAGAGCGTGTTTGATTGACTTCAGAGGTAGCTGGGATAACCTTCTGTCTTTGATAGAGTTGTCGTATAATAATATCTATCACTCCAGCATTGGGATGGTATCGTTTGAGGCATTGTATGGTAGGAGGTGTAGATATCTAGTTGAGTGGTTTGAGGCTGGAGAGTCATCCATTTTGGGTGCATAGATCATTCACGAGTCTATAGAGAAGGTTAAATGATTATGGACAGGTTGGCTACTGCTTACAGCTGACTGAAGTCATATGTAGACAATAGAAAGCGACCCTTAGAATTTGAGGTTGGTGACCAGGTTTACTTGAAGATATCACCTATGAAAGGAATGATGAGATTTGGTAGAAAAGGGAAGCTGAGTCGAAGGTATGTTGGGACAAATGAGATCCTGCAACGTGTGGGTGAGGTGGCCTATGAGTTAGCATTGCCTGCGGAGCTAGCTTCTGTCCATCCAGTCTTTCATGTCTCTATGTTGAAGAAGTGCCTAGGTGATCCAGCATTGATTCTACCCATGGAAGGTTTGGGGCTTGATGAAGACTTGTCTTATGAGGAGGTGCTTGTTGATATCTTAGACAGACTGATCAAGCGGCTGAGGAACAAGGAGATTAACACAGTGAAGGTATTGTGGAGAAATCATCTTATTAAGGATGCTACGTGGAAGGCTGAGGCCGACATGAGATCCCGATACCCTCATCTTTTCAGCTCTTGAGGTTAGATTTCCTACTCTTAATTCTATGTTTCCTTATCTCTCTGTATTTTTTTGCTATTGCTTGACTGTGCATTGTGATTATGATATGATCTGATTGGTATTACGATGTGTAGTGGTAGTGTCATTCAGGGAAGAATGTTACTGGGGGGGGGTGGATAATGTAACAACCCTAAAAATGATAAATACTTAAGGTGTCAAGAATGTTTATGATTAGACCAAGGTTCACACGAATTGATACGCGTAGAACCAGAACTCAGAGCCCTCGCTATGACCAAGACAACTAAATTGGGGAATTGGTTGAGCTCTAAAAGGTTAGAACAAACCAAGTAAGGCTCTCGAAAATGGAGATTTAATTGAAGGAGTCTTTATCGGACTTAAAAAGAAGAAATCTTGAGTTTTGAGGGTCCAGGGGTAAAATGGTCTTTTTACAGGCCAAGTGTAATATTGTAATTACCCTAAGAAATTAATTAATTAGTTAATTTAATTAAAGAACCAATTCGGATTAAGTTGACCCAAAATGGTCCATTTCACAAGGGCCACTCTACCCGAATTCGAGCCCCATTGGAAGCAACAAGTTGGCGATTTAATTAATGTTTATAATCTAATTTTTAAGGGCATAATGGTCCTTTCACTCATCTTATTAAATCAGGTTTTTATTTAAATTAATAAGGAGTCCTAGTTTGACTAATTCCCAAACTAAAACTCCTATTATTAACTACTCTCTCACGATCTCTCTCTCTCACGTTTCATCATTCTCTCCCTCACGTTGGTTCTGCCAAAAAAAAAACAAATAATAGAAGTAATATCAAGAGTTCTTCACACTTGAAGAACTCACATAAAATTTTAAGAAAAACAAAGTAACAAAAAACGTTAAGGTAAAGAGAAGATGTTCGTTGAGTGGTGTGGACGTTGAGGTAGCTTGGACTTATTTTGGAGAGGGTTTTTGGTAGAAAATTCATTATTTGAACATCAATAAAGGTATGGGTTTATTTTCTCTTTGTTCCTTTCCCAATATACCTCTTAACATTCAAGATATTCATTCCGAAAACTAAGATTGTTCCCTCTTTGCATGTCCCTTTCACTAGCTCCCATTAAACTTTAGGTTGGGTATGTTTGCCAGTACAAAGGAGGGATGAAATGTGTTTTCTTTGATTTTTATGTTTAAGTATGTATGTTCGAAATTGTGTGAAAAATGATTATGTTGTTTGAAATCATGTGAAAAAGTTTATGTGTGTGTGCAATGTTTGGGAGAAGTAGTCACTGTTTTGGGACGTATGAAGGCATGTAAATTCTTGTATTTTATGTGCTAAAGTTGTGCATGATGTGATGTTCATATGGTGTGTGAAGTTACAAATTTTGAGTGAAAACGCTTGACTAATGTAACTACTAAACTATACCTAACAATGCACTAAATACTTGCTGAAATGCCCTAAGAAACTAATATGAAAAGGTTGATGGAGGAAGCTAAGAATTATAAAAAAATTTCCAGCTTAGTGTACTTCATATTTCATTCAAGAAGGGGGTTAAAATCTGGAAATTTAGTACATGTTAAAGAGGTGAGGCCACCAGGATTCAAGCCTGTGACCTCACCCTTTAGCTACTGGAATTTCGCAAGCAACAAAAAAAGAAAAGAGTGCTGTGGAGGAATCGAAATGGGGTCTGTTGGGTTAGAAAGAAGAGAATAAGAACTAAAATAAAAAAATTGGGAGGCGTGGAAATTGAACCCACGACCTCAAGGCTGGAAATGATAAGGCGATTTCAATAAGAAAAAAAATGAAGTAAGGCCGTGGGGGCTCGATTGCACAAACTCACTGCCTAACGCCCAACTTAGTGAGTTTTATCTAAAAATTTAAATAAGGAGACTATGGGGGTTCGAACCCACAATCTCCCAATGCTCTAGAGAAATTAACAACAATATAAGGAGGTGTAGGGGTTCAAACACACAACCGACCAATGCTATAAAGAAATTAAAAACCAAAATAAGGAGGCCATGAGGGTTCGAACCCACAACCTCCCAGTGCCCTGGCCAAAAATTTTTTATCTAAAGAATAAAATGGAAGAGGTTGTGGGGATTCAAGCCCACAACCCTTCGGCCAATTTAAGAGGGAAACCAAGTAGAAAATCAAAAGTATATTGTCAATGTTGGGGTTCAATCTTGAGTCCCAATGTCATGAAGATTAAAAATAAAATTAATGAAAAATGTAAATCCTATCCAGGTGATTCGAACTTGGTTTCCTTGCCCAAACATCCGTATTGATATATAAGTCATGCGTGAACAAAATATCCAAGAATAATGCCACCTACTTAGATCGAAATCATGATCTTGGCATTTATACAAGATACTTAAGTCTTGTATTACATAATCATAGGAATGTATGAATCACTTAACAAACTATGAGTGAAGCCCCATGTCTTGTGTGTATAGACTCATACGTGTAGCATACGTTCAAAAGTAAGTGAACCTAAGATATAGTAATGAAATCATGAACCCTAGAAGGGTAAAGTATGAATGTAAGATACACTAAATGGCTAAGTGCATTGGAATAAGATGAGAATAACAATGAAATGAGGAAATGAACAATGAAATGATGAAACCCTAGAAGGGTTAAGTAAGGGTGTGAAACACACTAAATGTCCAAGTGCATTGGCATACGATGAAATGTACATTCATCTAATAAGAGGTAAGTAACTATGAAAAGCAAAAGGTGCTAATGATAAGAAATGTGGTGACAACATGATATGAGGCTAATGTAAATGATGAGAGCCATCTCAAATAAGTCTAAGTAATTGTATCCAAAACGTACTCACGTATGAGAGTTTAAGATAATAAAGAGACCAGTCTCTATGAACACTCTAATGAAAGTATTGAGCTTAACATCTTAATACTAATGATGAGATGAGAAATCATCTAATGAGATATGATGTCGTCATACTAGAAGCCAGCTTCCATGACGTATGAGATGAATGAATAAAACTTTATACTGAGCAACGATAGGCTAGCTATGAGAGGTGATGCCTTCTTTTGGGAAGGACGGAGGTTCACGTAACTCTCATGAGATGAGACTGTCCGGATTGCCGGGTATGGGTCTTGTTATATCTCCTAGTCTTCCAACCTATACGACCAATATAGGGATCTAGCAGGGTTAAATTCCCATGTACGCTATCATGTTTTGGGTCACTTTGGCCGGTGATTCCACCTCTTTTTTGTGGTGGGAGACACTGGATTTCATGATGCTCACATTATCTATGTCGGTTAAAGTTAAAGTTCCAAATGAATGAATGAGTACTGCCTCAAATGATGCACATGAAGAAATGAATGATACCAAAGGTGTTAGGATATGATAATAAAAAAGTGAGTTAGATTCAAATAATGACATTAGGTCCTTCTTGGTCATTGCACAATGAACCTAATTAAAGCCTTAAACTACATCCTAGGTATAGCTGGTGTTTACACTGGCCTATAATGAATTGAAATGGAATACACATGAATGAACGAAGCAGAATCTGTGTTTTCTAATAAAGACTCCCTAGTTGAGGTCCCATCTATTGACCCCTCATTTCTGGGATGTCTTGATATTATGTACATGATTCCAAGGTCTCATGGCATATGAACAAATGATATAAAAGAAGTTATGTGCTTCAGGAAAATTGTGTTGTATGCTATATGATATGTGCTATGTGTAAATGTTATGTGCTATATGCAAATGTGAAGAGTATGATGATGCATATCAATCTCATGGCATAACTTTTGTATTCAAAATCAGGAAAGCTCACTGACTTTTCTAATCCAAATTTGGCAAGCTCATTGACTTTCCAAATCCAAATTGGAATTTTTCCTAATCTCAATTTGGCAAGTCCAGTGACTTGCCTTCATAAAATCATGTTGTTAGGAAAGAGATATTCTTTCTCATGCATGTCCTTAGTGTGTGCTTGCATATACCTATAATTAGTACAACTGTTTTCTAACCTATACAAACTCATTATTTTAGGTGCAGGCACATGTGGAAGATAGAGCTACAGGATCACCGTTACACTTATCCGGACGTCCAACATTCATCCGGAGTTGGTAGGTACTCATGCTTTCGAGGATTCTACTAGTTTATATTCTATCTTAGTTTTAGAGTTGAGTTAGTGGAGCATGTTCCACTAGCGTTTCTTTCCTGTTTTTATTCAGACTACGTATTGGTGCTTTTATTGGCAATTATACACCAAATACGAATGGAACTAGTTCTTTTAGTTGCTTATATCTTAATGTTAGATGGTTGATGGTGAACAATTACGTATTAACAATAATCTTTTTATAAGTATGTTGATAAACAAAAAGTTTCAAGTTTTCTGCTAAAATTAACCTAGACGAAGTAAGAATGACGTAATTATGCTTGTCTGCGACCTTTGAGAGGTCAACAATGCCGGTCTTGTCTGGGGTTTTGACTCCGATCGTGAAACTCACGGGTAGGTCACAAAGGAGGTGTATGTCAAATTTGCTCACACTCTTTGAAGTTGCGTAAGATTATTTCAAGAGCACACCTTACTAATCAATCAGACTAATGGGGAAAATTCTAGGTTTATTCATTCATTGTTCAAAGTAATCTCATCACACAAGACATCAATAATAAATCCAAAAAAGACTACACACTTTTGCTAGTGTACAAATATCATCACAAGAGAAATTAATTTGATGCATGTCTAATTATAACGGGATGCCAAGAGTTTAGATATTATATATACAACTTCATTTGATCTCTTTGTAGCCGTACATCCTTGTTTGTTTGTTTGAGAGCACTATTTAAGTCATCTGTATTCATCAAAGCCGGGACTTATATTTGTAGGAGAACAACCACTTTCAACAAAAGAGGTGACAAAAACTTTAGAAAAATTAAAATTTTCGAAAGGGTCATAACATTTAGTCATTTATAATTAAAAAGAATCCATAAGCTAAAAGAAACACCCAAGCAGTACTAAACACAATGTAAAATAGAAAATCCATACAAACACAACATAAATATGCACGCAGAAGTGGGTCTCAACCCACCACAAATAAAAGCATGTGTCCTTAAATGCAAATAAAAATCTAAAAGTAAAAGTACAGAAATATAGAGATGAAGGTATTGACGGGATCCAGATTAAGTAGTTGATTTATCTGTATGTGCATTGGTTCTAGGGACATCAAGATTCATGGTTACTCTAGAATGTTTAGCTGCATTGGAGAAAATAGAATTCATGTTTACCATGGACAATAGAACTTCTTCATTCATCAAATTTTTTGGGTCTCTATCTGATCTTCATTATTGGCGTCCATATCTTCTCTGTCCCTACCTCTAACTTGGGTAAAACCATCTGTTTGACTCTGATGGTTGTATGAGGTCTTCTTCACACATTTGGAAGTGCCTCTTTCTCATAGACCATGGTTATATCAATGGACATTAGCTGGTCCGCATCTGTTCTCAATTTAGAAATATTAGCCTATAATGTTGTCACCTCATTTTTGAACCCTTGGTTACACTGGTATACTATTATTCTATCCTTGAGTTCATCAGTAGTGGATGTTAAAGGCGTTACAACATTAGTCAATGCATTCAGAATCATGCCAGGTATGGGGTTTCTAGGGCGGCATTCTGATGATTTGAAAACAGAGTAAGTTGTTCGATCCTGATCAGGATTGCCTGTATGATCCGAACATGGGTGGAGACTGCATGAGGGGAGGTGACAACAGGAGTGGATCTATTCGGCAACAAAACGACACCAAGTCATTTTACATCAGAAAATAGGTATTACTGAGGACATACCTGATGTTTTAGAAGCTGGTTCAAGCAAGGTGTCCTTGCAGGTATGGTTTTAGTAGGTACCACTTTCTTTTGTTTCTTCCCTGCCTGCTATTTTGTTGAGTGAGAAGGTGTTATGACTTGAAGGATTCCAACCTTAAATGAGTTATTTAACTCTTTTCAGTGTGTAGTTTTTCCTTTTGCGCTTTCAGTTTCCACTCTTTGTCGGATTCCCTAGTTTATTCTTAGTGCGATTCCTCACTCTTAGTGGTAGTCAAGTAGGGGTCATATATGCTTTCATTATCCAAGCTCGCTTCTTATGGCACATGTGCTTTTATTTTGACCACTTCTTTCCTATCAATTACTATAAATTTCTGTGCCTTACCTTTTGTGGTTGTTGTCTTCTTAGTTGAGGTGCTTCCTACTGCCTTCTCTTGACGTGGATGAGTTCATCCAACAAATTTATCCCTAGCCATATCTGCAATGACGTTGGCGCAAGTTAGACACACTTGACATCTTGTGAATCACAGTTTGTAAACAGATTTCCAACCATTCGGCGAATCAAAGAAGTGATTAGTGACAAGATTATATTCCCCGAAAGCCACCATGCGAAATTAACTTAAGGTGCATTCTATGGGAGGTCAAGGATTGCCTTCAGCGAGTCGCCAAACACCCTTAACAGGTGCATGTTTTTAGCCGATATTAATAGAAATGATCAAATATCCTTTGAAATTTAAGGCGAGTTGGAATATTAAGGTGTATCATTAAATGTGTTGGCAAGTCAAATCATGATCACCGACAAACTCATCCCCTCTTAAGATCGACTGTGCAACCTCTGAAATACAATTTTGAAATATGCACGACTCATATTATGGTTGGATCTACAACAACCACTGTTCATGGTGTTTTCCAGAGAGGCCAACACACTTGAATACAATGAAAGTAGCTCACATGATTACAATCACTATAAATAGAGGATGTGTAAAGGACTAACCTTTTTTGCAAATCTATCCAAAACTATGATTCTAGGAGGCAAATTGAACCAGATCAAAACACTAGTTAATCAACTAATATACTTATTTTGGACTAAAAGTTCTGATAATACCAAGTAAGGGCTATTTTGCTAAAAAAATTTGTGAGTGAGAGAAATGAGAAAAGATGAAAGTTAAAGTCTGCCAATTTATGCAACTCATCAAAATCTTACCCATTCGGCGACATTAGTTACTTTTGGTCAGCCATTCGGTGATCCGCCAAGTGGGTATTAACTTAGTTGAGTTTTACTCGACCTCCAATTTTCTGATGGTCCTAACAACGTTCTTCATCCAGTTCACTGATTGGGTTGGCAATTCGCCCATAGGGTTATATCCTTCCTTTCATGCTTTTCACACACAAACCTAAAACATAAAAACACCTTTATTTCAAAAGTAACAAGTAAAAAACAATAGATGGTTTTGGGTTGCCTCCGAAACGTCACCTTTGTTAGTGTCGTGACACAACATAAACATAAGGTAGTGCTTATGCTCCACTGGTGGGGTTTTCCCCCGTTTCACTAAGCCACTTTTTTACTTTGACGGAGCTCAATCAATACGTGTGTCGTTTGGGATTCAAGCAATTGAATGAATGTAGAATGTGCAGTTTTCATCTGGTTAATCACCGAACATTTCTCATGAGCTCTTCTAGTATCCTTTAATGATCATGAATTTTGGAGCAAAAGCGCCAAAATTTCTTTGACATGCCCCTTCTCACTTTTCTCAATTTATTTTGTTAGAGTTGAGGAATGTATCTCTCTTTCTTGTAGCAGTGCACTTTAAGATACTCTATTTTCTCTGCCAGCTTATCAAACTTAGTAAGAAGGATCACTAAGTAGAAGTCTTTCCTTTTCGTATCCCGATCTGGGTTAGTCAAATTGTCTAGCAATTTAATTGTCATTTCATAGGAATCTATATTAGGCTACCCAATGTAATTTGATCATTCAATTTCTTGTTTACCAAATTGAGACATCGGTAGAAAGATTTTAGAATAACTGCGTTAGGGAGTCCATGGTAGGGGCATTGACCCAAAATTTCATTGAACATCATCTAGTGCATCATGTAGTTGTTCGCCTTCAAATCATTTAAAGGCTATAATCTTATATAAAATTCTCATTACTTCGAGAAGAGAGTGTTTTATCTTCTTGCTTACATAATTTGACATGATTATCTTAAAGCAACATTTCGACGAAAAAAACAAGAAGTAAAATTAGTAAACCATACTAAAACAACAAATTTCTTAATGTAACTACATCTTTCCATAAAACCAATCCCCTACAGCTGCGCCATTTTGATGCCTATCATACCCAACAACACTAACCTATGGTTTGAGTGTCTACGATCCTTGATAGTTTAGTAACACAACCAAGGGTTGAGGTTGTATCATAAAGGAGCGGTTTCAAGAAGATGTTGTCAATTAGAAACTCATTCTAATTAGTCGTAACTAAAGAGATTTGTAAATATAAACATTGTAAATTAAGGAGGGTGACACCAAAGTGTCAAATATTGATTGGGTTGGGGGTAGGGGTTGTCACAAATATAGTAAAAACGGTAAAAAATAAAGAAAACCAAGTATAGGGAGAAGTTCTTAGGGTGTGACCTCAATACAAGTTGAGATAAATCATTGGGTACATTCTTTCGAGAGAAAAATTTGCAAATTAATAGTGACTAGGCTGAGCTTTAGATGGAAATAATTTCTCCCTCAAGCAACTTACCTCATTTAAAATATGTTCCTCTCGGACACCCATTTGCGGCATACAGGCTAGCCTACGCCTTACTCCACTCAGTCTTTCAAGCTGAGTGTTAGGATATGGGAATAGGGCTCACCCTTTCGGGCTGAGCCTCACGTAGACCCACTCCTTAGGCCATCAATCTAGAGGTCTTGGTTTCATTACCTTTCTCTCAGGCACGCCGAAAACACATGGGTGGATTTGTATATGCAACTAAAAACACATTAAATCAAATTACAACCACTAGGTGAAATCATCATTAGAATACATCTTACCTATCAACATGCAAGACCGAACAATAATATCAACTCCTATATGCTAAATTACACTACAATAATGAAGGTTTTTAGCCACATATCAAGCAATAATGCAATAAACCTAAAATGACATTGAAATCAAATAGGTATAAGAAATTAAATCTTGATTCAAGAAAAAGAAGAAGAATGGAGAAACCCACTTTCAACTTGGGGAACATGAAATTCTTCTTTCTTCAAGTATCCCAAAAATCCTCTCAAAACTTGAGAGAAATACAAGTAAAATAGTATTTCTAAAGTGTAAAACTATAATAATGTATGGATATCTAAAAACAATAAATAAGGCTAGTATTTTAGCTTTTATATTAATTTGTTGTGGCACAAGCGAGATTAGTCGAGATCGTTGAATTACTCGGCGACTCTCCCTTATTTTGTTTTATCACCATTTTGTTCTTGCCTTCAACATCTTTATGTTCTGGACCATTGGATGATATAGCACTATTTTGTGAAATTATTCAACAAAGCGCCAAATGCTCCTTTCATCGCTTTTTTGATCCTCTTACTTCATGATTTGGCAAGCTTGAACAAAAGGCGGAGTACGTTCCTTCACCGACTAGCCAGGTGTACTTGGCGATGCCCAGGTTTTAGTTTCTTTGTTCTTTTTAGTATTTTTGTTCCTTTTCGCATGTAAGTGTCCATGCTTGCACTAAAACTTCAAATACCTAAATTTAAGAGTTTTCATTAGATATTAAGACTGGAAAAGCATTTGAGGACACTATTTCTATCAAAATAAAGCTCTAAATGAGTTAAATTTGGGGTTCAACCTGGCCCATGACCGATAAAATTAATGATAATTGAGTCCTTTTTCTAACACCACTAAGTTTGATAAAATCCAAGCACAGAGGAAAATCTTATGATCATTTCAGTAAAGCCTTGTTGGGCAGGGCCACAACCACGACCTAATTGATGGACCTTTGTCCTAATGACGATCTCTCGGTCTCACAGTGAATGACACTTTCTCAGTTTTAAGTCAGTGTCATTTTGTTTTTGTCCTATACATTGGGCACTCAAACTATGGCCTAATCTATGCTATTTTACTCACTCTAAACATAATAATCTATTTAGAATCCACCCAAAGCGCCCATTCTCCATATATCACCCAACATAAAGCAAAAAGAAGAGAAATAGGAGACCAACTCTCCTAAGAACAATCATAAGAGTTTTCCAAAGTTCAACCCCTATTTCACTAGTGGGTTCCATTAACCCATTAGGTACCAATAATTCAGTTATTTCTTTGTATTCTCATAAATTGCTTAAACCTATGATTTTTAGATTTTCTAAATTTATTGTAATTATGGTTTCTTAGATCCAAATAACATGTTTCTTGATAATTTAGCATAATTCCATGTATAGCACTCAAAACCCTATCCTTTTTATGTTTATCCTAGTTCATCAATTATCCTTGCTAGGACAACCAGATAGAAATTCGTACTTCAGATTTCAAATATTATATTCTCAGTATATTTAAATGTTGCATTCTCAGTTAGCATGTCAGTTTTTGAGATATTCAGTGTTTAGCATATTTAAGCATCATAAATATTCAATTGGGAGTAGACTTAGCACTTAATTGGACTAGGTTTCGGCGTACCCTCAAAGTCCTAGAACTGTCTTCCTATGTAGATTTGTAAGGCTGCTCTGTCTAACATCACTTTTATTTATCATTCCAAAGTCATGCCTCTAAATCCCTAGCAGGGTATATTGGGTCCTCTTGATGGGGTGTATGCACGATATTCCACATTTCGCTCACGTGCTTTATGTTGGTTAATCGTAGTTCCCACAGTTAGACTCTTATGGCATTTACCAGGTTTTTAACATTTTTTTAGTAAGCAATTCATCATGTTATCTTCATGATTAGTACTTAGTCATTTCATTAAGTTTAATTTTTAGTTATAGTTTAGTAGACATCTATATCCTTGTTCACATTTATATCAGTGCTCATTGTTCAGCTTCGCATACATATGTTGCATGCTTATTACCTTTCCAAGTACTGACCCATAAATTGCGCTACATAGTTTCATGATTTTGGTTTCGGAACATATCTTCCAAATCATTATTAGATCGATTCTCAATTCAACTTCAGAAGCTTTAGTATTAAGTCCTCATGCTTCAAGGACAATGGACATGCCTTTTATTTTATTCTTTACTTTGAGTAGTTTAGTGTTGTTAGAGTTAGTTGGGGGCATTTCCTAGCAACTTAACTTAGTTAGAGGCTTTTTAAAGACATAGTAGTATATTTAACTCAAAATGTTAAGTGTTTGGCTAATTCATCACTAAAATTTTGTTATTTATATATACTTTCAAACCAGTTGGGATTTTTTCCCTCTTCATATATCAATCAATTTCGCTTCCACGTAGTAAATGTTTTACTTAGTTATTCTCAATATTCTTAATATATACCATACTTATGGATAGCGTGGGTCCACTCGTAATCCTAGGTGTAGCACCTACAAAACTAATTAAAACTGAACAACAAAAAATTAATGAACCACGCAAAGGTTCACGGCCGTGAAAGTAATTATGACTCGTTACCATTATTGTAGTTCACACCCAACCATATGTGGTGGACAATTTAGCACCTTTACGGACTGTGGTCCCACTTACGATTCATGGGTTGGTATGTCGACCTGATCAAGTAACCCCTAGACTATAGTGAAAAACCATAGTGCTTCCACATGGTCCGTGGAAGGGGTTGTGGATGGGTGTACCAAGAACCAGGAGACTCTTTCTAATAACCATGATCTACTAGAAGGGTAGTGGTTCCATCAATGATTTATCATTAGTCGTGAGGATGGACCCTTGTCAACTATAAGTTAGGATTGTTTTGGTCTTTACTCCTACAAATTGGGCATTAATACTACGTCATTTAATAACTAAACTGCGTTGTTTTACTTGGTTTTAGCCTAATAATCTTGTCAGAACCTACGAAAAACCCTAATTCCCAAAAAATCACCAAAATTTAGAGCAAAAATATAAAAACAAAGAGACTCATGTTTTCCAAGAACAAGCAGAGGTATTCTTCAAGTTTCAGCCTTGAAATCTAAAGGATTTCTCAGAGAATTTCATAACCAAGTGTGTGGAATTTCACTAGTGGGTTCCTTTAATCTACTAGGTCCCTGAAATTCAATTAGTTACATTATTCCACCTAGGTTGTTTAAACCTTAGGTTTTGTAAAATTAGAGGATTCTATTATGATTTCAGCTGCTATAGTATCCATAGTCTAAATTGTTTTGACATTATATCCTAGAAAATCACCTCATCAGACCTTGTAGAGTTATAAATGGTAGATTTTGATGTCATTCTAAGCATCGATTAGTTATATATATGTTATTGCTCTATCAATTATAGAACTATAATCGTTCAATTTAAGTTTCCAAACAAGCTAGTCTTAACAAGGCAGGGTAGTAGCTCAGCTCTTACGGTTGATTTATCTCTTACATTAAGGACAAAAAAAGATTTCCAAAGGGTATATCTATCATCATGTCCAGGTTAAACATACAAACCCCAAAACCCCAAATATTGAGTCAGCCTAATAGTAAATGAGTTTCTAGAAGTGCTCCTATAAAATCTTCCCAGATTTGTTCTCAAAATGGAAGTTGACTTCAAAATAGATCTCTTTCTAGATACCCAACACATTTCAATTTCTCCTTACAAAATGTCTCCGATGGACTAGAAATTTAAAAAATAATTGAAAGACCTTTTTTAAAAAGGTTTCATAACACCCAAGAACTCTCCTTGAAGTGCTCTAGTGTTGTTTATGCAAAAGAAAGTCAATCCTCTTAGAATGTGCATTGACTATCATCCATAGAACAAAGTCTCAATCAAGAAAACATATCACATCCCTGTGATTGATGACTTGTTCAACCAACTTCAGGGTGTTTGTTGGTTTTTTAAAATATATGTCAGATCCGACTATAATCAACTCAAATTAGGACATAGTGGCATTCCAAAGATAGTCTCAAAGACTCTGACTCTGTAGGGTCACTGTAAATTTGTGGTTATGTATTTTGGACTAACAACTTCTCTTGGAACTTTCATTGACTTTCTGAACTGGGTATTCAAATAGTATTTTGACTAGTTTTTTTTATCATTTTATGATGATATCATCATTTATTTTTTAGGTAAGGAGGATCCTGCAACTTATCTTAGAGTTGTTCTATAGACTCTGAAAGATCAATAGTTATTCTTTAAGTTCAACAAATGTGAATTATGGTTATAGTTGGTCACTTTCCTTGGTCATGTAGTATCTAACAAAGGGATGTTAGTGGTTTCTAAGAAAACTGAGGTAGTGAAACACTGGCTTAGACAAAACTCTACGCCAGATATTAGACGTTTCTTGGGTTCGGTCGGTCATTACAATAGGTTTTTGAAGGATTTTCATCCATAGCTTCCCCATTGACCAAGTTGACAGAAAAAGGTTAAATTAAAGTTGTTAGATGAGCGTGAGAAAGGCTTCTCAGAACTGAAGACTAGGTTCACTATAGCTCCGATGATTACTCTATTAGATGGTTCAGATAATTATGTGATTTAGTGTGATGCCTCCAGGATTAGCGTAGGGTGTGTTGTTGATGCAATGAGGTAAGGTCATAACTTATGGTTCTAAAGTCGTAGTATTCACCATAAAGATTTGGAGATATACCTTGTATGATGTTCATATTCATGTGTTCACAGATCATATGAGCCTTCACTATGTGTTCATCTAGAAAGAGTTGAATCTATGTTGGATAAGATGAATTGAAATCCTCAAAGACTATGAAATTAACGTGATTTAGCATCTTGGTAAGGACAATGTATAGGTTGAAGCTCTCAATAGACTGCCTATGTGTAGTGTAGCACATGTTAAAGAAGAAAAGAAAGAGTTAGCAAAATATGTTCATTATCTTGCTCGCTTAGGATTTTTCCTTACAAAAATCTGAGATGGTGATGTGATAGTTCAAAATGGATCAGAATCTTCATTGGTAGCATAGGTTAAGGAAAAACTGGGCAATGATCCTATATTAATTTCGTTGAAAGGTGCAGTTTCTTAGTAGAAAATTGACATTTTTTCTCAACGAAGAGATGATGTGCTTCGTTACCAAGTCCACTTATGTGTTCCTAATGTGGGTTGGTTGAGACAATATATCATTATAGAAGCTCATAAATCTAGGTATTCCATTCATCCAGTATACACTAAGATCTACCGTGATCTACAGAAAGCTTTTGGTGGAACGACATGAGGAGGAACATATCATATTTTCTTGTTAAGTGTCCTAACTGACAACATGTTAATGTAGGACATCAGAAACCATGAGGACAACATGTTAATGTAGGACAACATGTTAAATGTTACTACATGGAATTAAGAAGTGATAAACATGGACTTCATTACGAGTTTACCTCATACTCGTAGACAACATGATTTCATTTGGGTGATATTTGAACGAGTCACTAAGTTCGTTCACTTCTTGGAGGTGAAGACTACTGCTTCTGTGGTGGACTATGCTAAACTCAACATCAATGAGATAATATGGTTGCATGATGTCACCTTGTGTATCATCTTAGATAGAGGTCCTCAGATTACCTCTCATTTCATGGAATCATTTTAGAAAAGTCTTGGAATCAGGTAAATCTCAAAAACATTTCATCCACATATTGATGATCAGGCAGAGCATACCATTCAAACCTTAGAGAACATGTTGAGAGCTTGCGTGATTGATTTGAAAAGAGGTTCAGATGATCACGTACATCTCATAGAGTTCATCTATAATATTTGCTTTTATTCTAGTATTTGTATGGCCTCGTATGATGCATTATACGAATGTAGATGTAGATCCTCGATATGTTGGTTTGAAGTCGGTGAAACAATCTTTATTAGTACACATTTGATTCATGAAGTTATAGAAAAAACGTAATCTCATCAGAGATATATTAAAGACAACTCAGAAGAATTTGAAATCGATGACAGGATTTTCCTAATCGTGTAACCTTCAAAGGAGGATACGAGATTCGACTAGAAAGGGAAGCTCAGTTATAGATATGTAAGTCCTTACATATTCCTGAAAAAGGTTTGAAATGTGGTGTAAGAGTTAATGTTTCCAAAAGAACTAGTAGAGGTTCATCCAGCCTTCTATATTTTCGTATTGAAGAAGTGTTTGGGTGATCCGACATCGATAGTACAATTAACGAGTGTGGTTGTTAAGGATAGTCTCACTTATGAAGATATGCCAGTTAAAATTCTTGACCATCAAGTTCATAGGTTTAAAAATAAGGAATTTGTTTAATTAAAGATTTTTCACGAGGACTCTATCCGTAGAGGGAGCTACTTGGAAGCTAAAGAAATAATGAGCTCTAGAATCCCTCACCTCTTTCCTTCATATTCAGTTACAGCTTGAGCTAATAGTTCCTCTACAATCTCTAAGCTTACTCTTGGTTAACTCACAGTCAGTATCTTGTTCTTTCAGTTATCATAACATTTCAGTATATTTGCATGGTTCATGGAACTAAATTCATTCAGATACTAGTTTCTAAAATTTATTTCGTAAGGGTTTCAGCCTTTTCCCCTAACCAAGCTTGCTTAGTCTTCATTCAAGAATGAATGTTTCTAAGGGGAGATATTGTAAGACCTCAGAACCTAACAAAGACTAACAATAGAAAATTGGTGACAAATGGAGGTCTACGAGCCGTGAAAGGAACCATGACCCATTACCCTCATCATGGTTTATACCTAGCTAAATATAGTGGACCACAGAGCCCTCCACGAGCCGTGGTCCCACTGATGAGCCGTGGGTTGGTTCGCCAACCTTACCTCGTAGCCCCCATCCCAAAGTGAAGAAACATCTTGACCTTGATAACCCATGGTGCTTCATACGATCCACTGAAGGGACTTTGGATGGGCTTACCAAGAATGAGTAAAATCTGGAAAAGAACCACGATCCAGTCAACGGGTTGTAATCCTACCGACGGTCTGTTAGTGGTCTTATGGATTGCCCTTCATCAGCTTTATGTTAGGATCATTCTTGCCTATTCCCCTATATATTGTACATAAAAATTACGTTGTTTAAGACCAAAACTATGTTATTTTACTCAGTCTATGCCTAATTATTTAGTCAAAACTCACTTAGAACCCTCACTTTCCAAAAATGATCAAAAATAAGAGTAAAGAGATAAGAATTAGGCGCTAGTTTTCCAAGAACAAGCAGAGGTGTTTTTAATGTTTCAGCCCCAAAATCTAAAGGATTTATCCGGTAATTTCATCACCATGCATGTAATATTTCACTAATGGTTCCCTTTCATCCACTAAATCCTTAGAATTCTGTCAGACTCTTGATTCCACAAAGCTTGTTTAGACCTGGTAGTTGTAAAATCTTCGGAGTTGTTGTGAGTTTAGTTGCTATAGTGTCTATTGTCTAAATAACATGTTTTCTTGGAAATTTTACTTAATAACTTGTACGAAACTCAGAACTGTAGTTCGTGAAAATTCTTTTAGTTCAGGAATGTTACGGTCTTAATAATAAATGTTTCATTCTCAATTAGCTTGTCAGTATTTTGAGATATTTAGTATTAGTCTTGAGCTTCAGATTTATTTAGTTGAGAACATAAAACTGCTTTGGACTACGGTTCTGTGCACCGTCATTTACCCAAAACTACGTGCCCGCATATGAATTTTAAGTCCCTTATGTTAGGCATCATTATTAGTGATCGTACAACAATCATGCCTTTATACCCTGTCAAAGTATATTAGATCCTCCGGGTGAGGCCTAACATTAGAGTCCACATTTATCTCATGTAGTTTATGTAAGTTAATAATAGCTCCTATAGTCAGACTCTTAAAGCTTTGACTAGGCTTTCAGTATATATATTTGATTATTCAGTTCTGCATGTACATTCAGGATTTGTACTTGGACATTCCATTCAATTAGTTCTTTTAAGTTAAAATTAAAGTGAATATCTATATGTTTGATCAGATTACCTCATTCTTCATTTATGTAATTGTTCAGCTTATATATCTTTTATTCAACTTAGTATCTATGTCATGCATGTTCAGTACATTCCAAGTACTAACACATATGTTTTGCTACATGGTTTCATGATATAGGTTCATGTACTCAACGTCCAAATCATGCGTAGATCAAATTTGGGTCAACATTCAATAACTTCAATGGTAAGTCCTCATATTCCGAGGATAACAAACATGTTTTCATCTTAGTCATTATTTTTAATTTTAGTTTTGTTAGAGTTCGTAAGGGGGCATGTCCCAACAACTCAATTTAGTAGAGATTTTTGGACAAAGTAGTCGATAATCCTTGAGTTGTTTAATGGTTATTTCAGTGTTCAATAAAACATTTGAGTTATGTTATATTATTATTAAGACTAGTTGGGCTTGTTCCTCTTCAGAAATTTAATGATTTATTTTATGCTTAGTTCATTTTACTTAGCTATTTTTCGTATGTTCATGATACATTTAATTACGGGTTAACTTGGGGTCACTCATATTTCTATGTCTTGTGTTATATCAAGGGGGTAGCCTCAGAACGAAATAAATCAGATTCGGTGGGGGCGGGGTGGGGGGTCTAATGTTTCTACTAAGGAATTAGTCAACTTTAATCCACAGGCATTATTGTCTTTCTACAATATTGGTATGGATTTGGTTAATGATCAAATATTACAAAAGTATATCGACTGTATTCGATAATCAATTTTACCATTAATTACCATAGATGTCCAACCACTCTTCCTGATCCATTTAGACACCAAACAATATTCAACTAAACACTCTATTTTGTGCTCAGAGAAATCAATTCAAGGAATTCGATTCTTCCTTGTCTTTTTTTCCTCTTCAACCTCCTTTTCCTCCTCTTTCTCTTGTTCATCTTCCTCCTTTTCCTCCTCCTCCTCTTCCTATTCTTCTTCTCCTCCTCCTTCTCCTTCTCCTCCTCCTCCTTCTCATTATCATCATAATCATAATCATCATTCATCATCATCATCGAGTCACTTTCATTATCATCGAGGTACTTTCATCATTATCATTGAGCAGATAGTGTCTCATACCACCACCTACCCTAAGTAGTACATTCTTTTAGAAGGTTTAGCACCAAGTCTTCCCTTTTCGAAGGTCCTACTTAGTGCAATGAGTAGATAGTGTCCCATACAACCACCTACCCTAAGTAGTACTTTCTTCTAGAAGACTTAGTTTAATCAATTATTTTGTGGATGGTTAGCTTAACCGACATAGACCATAAGAGCTATATATGGAATCTCAACATTAACCCTTATCGGATAAAGGATACTCACTTGCCTAGAGTAAGGTCATTCTTTTTAGGTTTTACATGGATATACCGACAGTTACACCTATGCGGGCACATAGTCAAGGGATAAGAGATTGCTACTAAGCAACTCATTCTCTACTCACGAGACGTACTCATCTCAAGAGGCACATTGGAATACAAAATCTCAACTCACGAAGTGTAATCACCTCTTCTTCATATCTTCTCGGTGCTAGAGATAATCCCCACAGATTCTAAACGCTTTAAACTATAGGTTAAGGATAGCTAGTGAAAACTCACAAAGGGCATTCATCCTCCGACCTAACTTATAAATATCTTAGAATTTCGTGAGGTTTCTACTAAACACTTTATCTCAACTCAGGAAGAGTGGTCACCTCAAAACTCCTCTATTTACTCAATTTAACTTCATACATTCATTTATGTGTGTTTGAGTAATTGTGATCACATCTTGCATATAAACATCATTTCATTAATATTAATTTCTATACATGCTTTAGACCTACATTCATAAACTTACACACTTGATAAGCTTCAGAAAGTTATAAATTTTACTTAGACCTAATATAGGACAAACATGCTATTCAACTTCACAAAACACAAGACAAGACTCATTTTCTGTATCACTTCATTTCATATTCTAGGATTTCAAAACCACACTCATGAAACACACTAAGTAATATAAATTCATCAAATAAGCACCGCTACCAAGAAGGTGGACCATACCACTCAACAACAATTTACAATAAGAACTATGAAATATAAAAAATTAATCATCTAACAAGGCCATTATAAACTATAATAAATTTATTAATATTTCATCATAATAAGTCCCTTAGGTCAGTAGCTAAACCACATAATCAACATAAGAAATCCAAAGTTCATACCTTACCCAAACATGCTCATTTAACCTATTTCTTAAGCTAAAAGTTTGAAATATACGTATACATAAGTTCATTAGTTTTTTAACAAGAAAATCATAAATTCGTAAAATAATAAACATAGTTAAATCATTAGAACGCTTTTACAACAAGACCCAAGCTTAAAATCAAAGATAGAAGAAATTTGAGTTCGAAAACCCTTAGTAAAAATCTTTTGGAAATGACTCCCTGAATAAAGGAGGGTTCAAGGATGGATACCATAACTCAAATGCAAGACAACCCACTTATTTTTATGAAGAACACGTCTTAACCAGCCCTCCAAGTTCTTCTTGACTTCTATCTTCAAAAGAGACTTGAGAGAATTCTAAGGAAGAGGTGTTTTGGGTTTTAGGAAATGAAGTCTAAAAAGGGGTCTTGGGGTTTGAAATATTTTATTATATCTAAATAAACCTAACATAATATCCTAGGGTCATAAGAGACTTGGAGAGAATTACCAAACACACCAAGCCAAGGCAGTTCACTTTACAACTTTTTGAGCAGTCTCACCAACAGACCAATAAACAAACCGTTTGTCAAGGGACGGGCCGTTGGTGAGGTCTCATTGGTTAAGAATTAGCTACATTTGGAGCCTGCACAATCCCAACTTGCAGGTCCAATCGACTTCCTAGGTCGACGGACCGTTGTTGGACTAACAACCGTCTTAGGGTCATCGTTTGGTCACTGCTTTGGCAGTTTGTTGCCAAGTCTTGGGCCCTTCATCTCGGGCCCTTTGTGGGTCCTAAGTGTGTTCTTGCCCAGAATTTAAACCCCTAAACTAAGTCTTCTAGGTATTAGAATAATCCCATCAATTTCAAGCAAAAGGAACACGTAAAACTCACTCACACGCAACAAGACGCAAGAACATTTTCTAAGTCATTTCTTTCGAACGTCATTGACGTTCTTGGACGTTTGATCTCCAAACTTAATCAAAATTCACATAATGCCTAAGAATACTAAATTTACTCATTCAAAAACAAAATTAACTCAAGAAACACTCACGAGGCTCTAGTTCACCTTAGTTCGTTTAGGGGTGTTATACCAGGTACTTTTCACACACTTGCCTAGTGTTAATTTCTAAAGTTGACACCTCTAGTTGATTTGGTGAGTTCAGGCCCATAGGTCTTTCAAATTTTATTAACAAAATTATTCCAAAATATTTTTTATATTAAATGCTATGGTAAAATATCTAGTGTCTCCCAACCAACACGACTTTGTAAAAGAGAGACTCATCATAGAGAATATTCTTTTAGCTCAAAGAATTATTCCGAATATTACTAAGAATAATAAGGGTGGTAATGCTGCTTTGAAATTTTGTTATGATGAAATTATATGACAAAATGTCTTGTCACTTTGTGATATATGTTTTTGACTATGTTTGGCTTCTCTAAACAATGGACAAAAATAATCTTTAATATTATCTCTGTGGTACTATGTTCCATTACTGGCGCTAGATATAATTTTTACTCTTCTTCTTAAGGTTTAAGATATGGTAATCCTCTTCCCCCTATATTTTTATTTTGCATATAAGGGTCGTCTCTAGATCATTAAATGATATGAACGATCATAATAGGTTCATCCCTTTTTCCAGATATCCCAATTGTCCTGATATAAATCACTTAGATTATACTAATGACATTGTTATTTTTTGTTGTGACAATAATCCTTCTATGATAATCATCATGAACTGGATCAAAATATATGAGTCAAGTTTTTGTCAGCTAGTTAATAGATATAAAAGTTTATTTTATCTGCTCCTAAAACTTTAGCTCAAAAGTTAATAGGTGAAGAAAATGAACCAATTTCATGGAAAAAAACATTCTTTTTACTTATCTCTTGTTTCCATTGTATGTTGGTAATAAGAATCTAGAATATTTTGATTATTTGGTTCGTAAGGTTGTCAAAAGGCATAATGGTTTGCATGGTAAGCTTAATACTCACGGGTAGGGTCGGGGTGGGGGTAAATTTCTTTTTATCAAGAGTGTTATCTAATAACTTCCTATTTATACTCTCTCTATTTTGACTCCTCCCACAAGTACTTTTAAGTTAATTGAGAAAAATTTAGTTGATTTATCGCCGGTAAGGGACCTCTAGCATATCAAGCCCCCGATTAACCCAAAAGATCAAAATTTCAAGTGAATATGTTCATCAACAACAAAGTTGGAATGATTTTTCCAAGCCATATTTGAGCATATATCTGTAAAATAGAGATTGGAAACCCCGAGAAGGTGGATCAAGTTTTTTGGAATATTACAAACAATGGTAGATACTATAACAATATTATTTGGAATTTTGTAAGAACAAAAAAAATCTAATCGACCTCTTATCAATAAGGTATATCATTGTTCTACATGGCTTGGTTCCAAGAGCTTTTCCATTTGATAATAATATATTCTCTAAAGACAAATCCACTTTTTGAATTCTGAAAATTTATAAGATTACAAAAAGAAGCCATATTTTAGGAAGAATATTGTTCAGATCCAACAAGGGATCTGATGGAGTGCAGAAGCATCTTTGCTGTATTATCAGATTTATGTCTTGTGTTCTTATATTGAAAATCTACTTCTATGTTATGAAGGATAGTAGATCGATACTTACATATGTTTTTAGGTTGAGATAAATAAATAGAGTTAGTTAGATTAATCATCTAAGTTTTAGTCAAGCCTCTTTACATCATTATTGTTATGTTCTCTTGGGTAGTGTTCCTTAGGAGTGTCAACTAGATTTGGTTAATGTGTTTGTGAAGCCGAGATGCTGCTTTCTTAGCTCTTATTTCGAGATCTGAGATGGTGGCTACATTTAGCGTAGTAGGGTTCTTGATGTCTAGATTTTTCTCTCTAAGACTTTTCTCTATTTAAGTTAAATTGAGTTTGGGTTTAAATCTTGTGAGTACATGTCATGGTTTTAACCAGCATGCAGCAAGAGGGTTTTCATGTAAAATTCTTATGCTTGATTAACTTTGAGTTATTTATTTTCTGCACTATTATTTTGACGCATACATTCAAACATGCTAGCTAATACATTTAAACATGCACAATGACAACACGAGTGAGTCTTTTAAAATGTTTCACTTGACTGCTAGCTAATACTATAAATCACATTAAGCAATAAATCTTACCAAAAACACTCTATAAAGGCATTAGACACATTAGGACCCCCACTGTTGAAGGCTTCACCAGATTCTCCAACCCAATGACCATTTCTCTCAATGATTGTGTAGGACTGCACTACTTGTTGATTTCATTCCAATTAACATTAATTAATTCATCAATTTCATAATCAAATAATACAACTCAATTGACTACCTTTGGACTCAAATGTACATAGATCCTTTATCACAAGGGAAAAAATTGTATTAGTACAAAAATTCACTTAAAATTAAAATGCGTGAAATTTATATTGTAGAGGAATTTGTTGTTTTTTCCAGACACCTCACAATTATAAAATAGGAGATACACAGGTAATTTTCTTGCAACTTAGTGTTGTTCGAAAATCGTCACAACTACTCAAATCATATAAATTCCCTAATGAGATTATGCACAATCATATTGTGTAATGTTCTACCTGCAAGATGGCTACGTACAAGTTAAAAACACTACTTACCAAGAGTTTCTTTAATTCTATATCTTGGATCCTAGATGTTTGGTAAATGATAGGAAGAAACCATAACCACCACACTTTTTAAAAGGTAAAACCTTGAGAGAGGGTTAGATGGGAGAATATAATAACTTATAAGTTTAGTTGAGAAGAAACAACAAACCAGCACAAACCTGTTGGTCCAAGCATCCTTGTAGTCCACGGTATATGGATGTCTTAGCTTAGCTATAAGATTCTTCTATCATTGAGTAATACATACACTATATTATCATATGTCAATTAACATACCTATTCACTCAACATAGTATTATCCTATTTTATTTGTGTGGACTAACTTGACGAGAATACTAATTACTACGACAAGCTGAATGTGTGGTTTCAAACAACAAATCGCAACATAGTATCATTCCATTAACTGATATTTAATTTATTACTAACAACAATTATAAACCAAATCAAGCTATACCAAACTTCTCATCCAGTAAACCTCCTCTAATAGTTCCAGTACCTTACCCAACAAAAAGTGAACCTTCTATATAACCTAACATCCAAAAAGAAATATAATCCATCACAGATGAATAGAACACCTTATCAAGACTATTAGAGATCAGAAATCTACATATTCCAATAGTCCTGCAAAGTGATACAAAAAACATATCGTCCATTAATTAACTACTAAAAGAATGTTATGGATAGTTACAAAGAAACCCTTAAGACCAGATGCATATTCAAGGAGGGTCACGAGCTTACATGAACTCATGCTACCCTCCTGAGATCATGTATAGTACTTTTATATTTTTTTAAAAATATCAAAAAACCACACTTGGAGTATCATATAATGTGATTATTACAGGGTTCAACTCTCTACTTGAGGTTATAAATTTGAAGCTTATATTTATCTTATGATTTTGATTTTCCGAAAGAACTAGCATCGATTGAACCAGTCTATCACATTTGCTTGTTGATGAAGTGTGTGGGTGAGTCAACCAGTACTATTAGAAATTTGAAGTTTATATTTATCTTATGAGTTAGAATTTCTAGAGGTCACTTTTAATGATAGAAATTTTGGGACATGCCCCAACTTGATTTAGCAAAACTGAAATTAAAGACTAAAAATGATAAAGATAAACAAGTCACTATTCCTCAAAGAATAGGGACTTAGAACTAATGATGTTAATCTAAAAATCAGAAATCGATCTAAGCATGATCTCAATGATGAGATACTAAACCTACATTATTAAAAGATGTTGCAAAAATTATGCTTCAGTACTTAAAAGGTACTAAGAATGCATGATAGAATAAAGTGGAAATAACATATAACAGAACAAAGAAATAAAGCAATGATATACTAAATAATGAGCTAATTAAATGAAATGACCAATTTATAACATGTTAAAACTTAATACTGAATGTACTGATAATTGGTCAATTTTATATAATCTGACTGAACTATCAAAGCTACTAATGATCGATAATAAAACCATATTAGCTAAATGAATCACTTAGATGTACACAGAGAAGACATACTACCAAAGTGGCTAGTAATTCTGGGACTATTTGGGTACAATGAATCCTAGTCAAACTCGGTATTATTTACTCCCAATGAATTAGGTGGTAAACATATTATGACTGAGTTTCTGTAATATTTGATAGTTGATAACTTAACATGCAGATTGTGAATGCAACATTATTATACTGATAACGATGCACTAATAACTGATACATGTATCACTAAATAACTAAAATTTCTTACCTAGAATGTGTAATTGAAGAACTAAAGAATGCATCTATAAGGTTCTTGAATTCATGCAATAAACTAAGTGTTGACATATTAATCTCATTTGGATATTTCTAACATCTAAGAACTCAATTATTCTAACATTCAAGAAACTATAGGCCGAGTCATAATAATGGAATCATGAAACAAAATGAAAAATAGGGACCTAATGGGTGAAAGAAACCCGCTAGTGAAATCCACATACCTGGTGACGAATTTTATCGAGAAATCTTTTGATTTCAGGGTTGGAACTGATGGTACCTTGTTGCGTTCTTGAACTAGGGTTCTTGACCTTTTTTCTTCTCTCAAACTTCTTACTTTGTAGGTTTTGATTAATGAATTGACATAAGTAAACTCTAGTTATGTTTAAAGGATAAAACTAATAAAAACCACATATTATATGGTTCAAATGACTTAGTTTAGGGGTATAATTGAAAAGGAAAATACCAAAGACCCCTAACATAAAATCTCCTGAAGCGACCTATGCATTGATCGACGATCTGCCGATAGATCCATAATTCATCCTGTCGGTCCGTCAATGACTTTAGATACCAGGTTGTAAGGGTCTCAACCTACAAACTGATTAATGATTCATAGATGGAGCCACGATCCATCGTGTACGTTCATGGATTGACTTTAGAAATAGGTTATGAAGGCCTCAACCTACGGAATGATCGACGATATGTCGATGGATCCCTAATTTGTCATGTTAATCTTTGGGTCATGCCTAAGAATGGTTTGGTCTAAGTTTATGGGGATGGGTACAGATGCAAAACACAGACCACCAGCATGAGCTATGGGTCAGCCTACGGTTCGTAAGTGACAACTCTAGGTTGCACCACCAACTTGTAGAAATCTGTACTAAGTCTTGTTTTCGAATATGGGGTGTTTGTTACTTTATCTCCTCCTTGGGAACATTTAACCTCGAATGAAGACTAAACTAGCTTAATACGGAGGGTTAGAGCTTCAAATCCTACTACTAAGCATTGGAAATGTAATTTATGACTGAACTAAGTTCCAAGAACATGCAAATACACTGAAAATGCAAGTACTAATTGAAGGAACGTAACACTAAGAGTGAATATGCGCAAGAATGACTAAAAAACTGATGAAGAATTATTATCTCAAGTTGTAGTATATTTGTAAGAAAAGAGGTGAGTGTAATTTGACTTCATCGTTGCTTCTGCTTCCCTAGTAGCTTCCTCTACGAACTCACTCTTTCAGAAAAACTTGATTGAAGATACTTTTTTGTTTGTTAACATTCTAACATGATGATCAATAATCTCAACTGGTAAATTCTGATAAGAATGATTATACACACTCTCTAATGGCACCATGAATGCTGGATCATCCACACACTTATTCAAAATTGAGATGTAGAAAACAGGATGCACTGCTGCTAGTTCAAGTGAGATGTGGAAAATAGGATGCAACACTGCTAATTCTAATGGAAACTCTAACTCATAAGCCACTTGACCAATCATGTTAACAATCTTGTAAGAATCTATATATCTAGGACTAATCTTCTTTTTGTTGCCAAATTTCATCACCTCGTTCATAGGTGACAGCTTGGGTAAACCCACTCATCGTCTTGGAACTCTAGTTCCCTTTTTCATTACATCTTATAAGACTTTTGGTCCTATTAAAGTTTCTTCACCTACTTCAAACTAAACAATAGAAGACCTGCATCTATGCCCTTACAACGCCTTTTAAGGGGCTATCTGAATGGTGGAATGGTAGCTATTATTATAGGAAAACTCAATAAGAGGAATGTGATCATCCCAACTGTCCTGAAAGTCGATCACACAAGATCAAAACAGGTCCTCTAATGTCTCAAAATGTCGTGTTAAGGCTAGTCTAAGCATCAAGACCTTTCTGAAATGACTTTCATAAATAAGAGGTAAACTGAGGATCTCTTTCTAAAAAGATAGAAAAAGAAACCAAATGCAAACTCACAATTTCATTAATGTAAAGCTTGGTGTAATCCTCCGCCGAATTTATTGTGTGGACCGCCAATAAGTGAGAATACTTAGTCAGTCTGTGAATTATCACCAAATGGAGTCATGCTATCTAAGAGTATGAGGTAAACCTTTAATGAATTCGATATTGATCACTTCCCACTTCCAAGTGGAAATGTCAATCTCTTGAGGGATACTGCCTTGTTTTTGATGTTCTACCTTCACTTGCTAGAAATTGAGGCACTTACTCACAAAATTTGCTATATACCTCTTCATGCCATTCCACCGAAAGGCTTCCCGCATATCACTGTACATCTTAGTGTATCCTGAATGAATAGATTATCTGTGGTTATGGGATTTAACAAGAATATGTTTTCTCAACTTAACACATCAGGAACTCACAATCTACATAATAAAGAAGTACACCATCTCCCCTTTGGGAGAAAACCTCAACTCTATGATTGTGGACTGCACCATTAAGTTCATCAAGCTTGAATCAATGTCTTTTTTTTCATTAACTTCTACTACTAAATAAGATTCTGACCCATTCTGAACTTTGACACTATTATATAATATGCTCATAAGGTGAACTCCCAAGCGAGCAAGTCTTTGAACATCCTTCACTAATTCTTTCATTTCTGTCTCAACATGGGCTACACTAACAATAAACAGTCTACTAAGAGAATCTACTACTTCATTCGCCTTAATGGGATGGTAATGCACACTTATATGATAATCCTTAAGAAGGTCAATCCATCTCCTCTGGCGAGGATTCAAAGCTTTATGGGTGAAGAAATATTAAAGGCTTTTACGGTTAGTGAACACATTTACGTGAACAACATACAAGTAGTGTCTCAAGATCTTGAGTTCAAACACCACTGCTGCAAGCTCAAGGTCATAAGTTCGATAATTATTTTTATGCGCCTTAACTTGTCCAGAAGCATAAACTTTAACCTTTTATCATTTCATAAACACATAACCTAGGCCAAATCTGGATGAATCACATTAAATCACAGAAACGTATGAACCTCTGGTAAAGTCAAGTCAACCTAGTTTTCAATGTGATGCTTTTCATAATATCATTTAACAATTGAAACTTAACCATCTTCTGAGTCAACTTAATCAATGGAGAGGCTATTGATGAAAAGCTTTCCACTAATATTCTATAATATTCTACTAGACCTAAGAATCTTCTAATATCTGCAGTAGAGGAAGGTCTGCGACATTGTTTCACTGCTTCTATTTTTTGGGAATTCACTCGGACCCCTTCGCTGGATATTATGCTCAAAGAAGCAAATAATTGTAACAAAAACTAGCACTTGTTAAATATTATGAATAACTGGCAATCATTGAGAGTTTGTAAGACAACCCTCAAATGACTTATGTGTTCCTCCTCTTTCCTAGACTAAAACATGATATCATCAGTTATGATAACAGAATAGTCCATATACTTCTTTAATACGTTGTTCATCAAGTCAATGAAAGGTGCATGAACATTGGTTAGTCAAAAAGACATAATTAAAAATTCATAATGACCATATTGAGTTTTGAACCTATGTTTGGGATGTTATTATATCAGACTCTAAGCTGATGATAACCTGATCTAAGATCTATTTTTGAGAAATGAATAGCACCCTAATGTTTGTAAAATAAGTTATCAATCCCGGGGAGGAAATACTTATTATTGATTGTAACCTTGTTGTATTGCCTTTAGTTAATGTACATTCTAAGATAACCATCTTTCTTCTTCATGAACAAAACTTGTGCACCACATGGAGAAATACTAGTTGTGATGAAGCCATTATCTAGATTGTCTTTCAACTACTCTTTCAATTCATGAAGCTCCATTTAGTCTATTGTTCACTAGTAGACTAAGATGGGGGTCATGAACAAGGTCTCAAAAATTATGTATATGAAGATAAGTAAATATATGTACAAATTGGAGTAGGTTATTGTAATGTTCCTAAGGTCTTGACCTAAATGTGTCTTTGATAGGTCGTACTTATATGATGATGTGTGATGACTTATTTAGGGTGTATGTATACTTTCTTGTGACCTTAAAGTGATACATTGCACCAAGTATCACTAGAGGGTTACTTGGGAAGTTAATGAATAATAGGAAAGAATGCTCACTATAACATAAAAATAGCTCACTATAATGTAACTCAAAAATGACTTAAATTCTATGTGTGATATTATGTGATGTTTGACCTTTGAATATGTCTTTATGAAGTATGTGAATGACATAATAATGAAATTTTCTAAAGGTTTTATGAAGATTTACTCAAAAAGTCATGAAGTATGATTTCAAGAAAATGTACCTTTTAAATGCATGTTTTTTGCATGGTTTCCATACTTAGTGAATTCTTGTACTAATCCCATTCTTCTCTACTTTTTAAACAAAGTGTAGGTTATGGATGCTTAAATGATGTCTATGCTTGAGGATCTTGATATGTAATTCCCAAGCTCAATGAAAAGGTCCTTAAGTTCTAAGGATTCCCTACTCATGTTTTAATGTAAAGTTTAATAAATGTTGTATAGTTATGTCTTATATTTTAAGGGTCGTGTCCCTAATGTATTCTAATGTTGTTGAATCTAAGATGTCAAACATAGTTAAGGTCTTAATATGAATTATGACTTATGTTTTATATATATGAAGTAAAGTTTCTAGCGTATGATGTGCTATGAAATTTTTTAAATTTTCCGCTAAATTTACTATGTCAATGCGATGAATGATAGCTATGGGCTTGTACAAGACTTCTGAGAGGTCAAGTATGCCATGTTAGTTGTAAAGGGTTGTCCCCGGATGTGATATTTCTACACTTTGTTATCACTAAATATGACACTTTATACAAGAGCTTATTCATCTAAAATCTGGAATTAATAATCATATGAGGAGCATACTTGGAGAGTTTGGTGAAATTGAGCCCATCCTCTTGGAACGTCATATTACCTTGTCTCAGATTTATGAAATCCTAAGCTTTTGCCTCCCTTAGCTCTCTTAGAAAAACCTATCTAGAAACGTTTCACTCAAGCAATCCCAAGTAAGAGGAGTTACATATGTACCCATGTTCTCTTTCGATTGAGTGTACCCGATATGACCCACATCTTTCAGGAGGTAAGATACTAACTCAACCCAATCATTCCTACTGACCTGTATCACCTCAAAGATCTTCCTAATCTCATCCAAGAAATTTTGAGGATCCTCGCCAAGGAAGATTCATTCTAACAATGTCACAAACCTTTGCGACTGCTGATCCACTATTAGCATTCACATGAGCTTAAACCCGCTGATTGTTGTGATTCATGATACTTACAACCCACATCTCGATGTCATTAGTGAATTCATCATTAGAGACTTCCTGATTTGAGATTAGCATTCCTAACACTCGCATTCCTGGCATTACTCTACAAAGAAGCATGATCACTGAAATGCAGAACATGGAGTTAGAAAAAGAAATTAGATCATACCTTCCACACGATAAGAGTAACTAGGAAATGAAGATTTTTCCTAGATCAATTTGTAGCCCCTTACACATTAGATGTTGTGAACTTTACATCAATGAAAAGGACTCTACCTAGTGCAAATTTTTAAATTTACTAGAATACATAAACCTAGTGCTCAGATATCAAGTTTTTCACATCTCAAGCTACCCCCTAGATGTGGACTTGGGACCTAGGATCATAAGTCACCCTAAGATAATCCTGCTGGCATAATCATAAGCATAGTAAAAAATAAATTGAGAAATAAAGTTGATGCAGAAGCTAATCATAAGTAAATCGGAAATGATGGGGAATACTAACATAATAACTGAATATATAATATATGGGAGTTTCTATACAATAAAATATCAAATTAGACAAACTATGCTAAATCTACTATGTATTTAATAAGACTCTAAACTAACTATAAATGTTGGACATTCCCAAGTTGATCTAGGAAAAATGAAACTAAAGACTAAAAGAGATAAAGATAAATATGTCACTACTACTCAAAGAATGAGCACACACCGATCTAAGAAATAAAGTTAACATATAATTGAACAATGAAATAAAACAATGATAATATGTACATGATAAACATACACAATATTGAGCTAACTGAAGCAATGACAAATATATAACATGCTCAACTCGAATACTGAATGTACTAATAATTGGTCAATGCAATAGAATCTGACTAACCTATGGCAACTACTAATAACCGATAGTAAAATCACATGAGCTAAATGTGGAGTATAATGTATACGCCCAATTGAGAGGACACAATATACCCCAACATAGGTATAGAGGCATGATGTCGTGATCACTTAAATGATACTCGTAGAGGGTACTTACAACCTATGTGGCTAGAAATTCTGGGACTAATTGGGTACGCTAAACCCTAATCCAACTCGGTATTAGGCTACTCCCAAGAAATTAAGTGGTTAACACATTATGATTGAGTTTTAGTACCACGGGATATCTCAAAATTAAATATGTAAACTATGAATGCAACATTATTATATTGATAATGATGCAATAATATTTGTGGCATATATACCTGAATTCCTGAAATATCTGACCTAGCATGTGTAATTCAAGAACTAAAGAAATGTATAGCTAGGATTTTGAAATCCATGCAATAAACTAAATATTAACATACTAATATGATTTGGATCATAGTAACAGCTAAGAACACAATAATTCTAATATTAAAGAAACCCTAGGTTTATCCACAGTAAGGGAATCAAGAAACTGATAAAAAATTAGGGACCTAATTTGTGAAAGAAACCCACTAGTGAAATCCACATACCTGGTTGATTAATTCCACGGAGAGTTCTTTCAATTTCGGGTTTGGAACTTATGGAACCTTGATGCATTCTGGAACTAAGGTTTTTGACCTCTTTTCTTCTCTTATGCTTCTAATTTTCTATGTTTATTAATAAATTGACTTAGGTAAGTTCTAACTAAAACCACGTATTATTGGGTTAAAACGTTTAGGGGTCCAATGCATAGGAAAAAGACCAAAAGACCTATAACTTACAATTTTCTAAAGCAAACTACGGACAGATCGACATATCCAAGATTCGTTTGATCAGTACGTCGATGAATTCATAGACTAGGTTCTGAGGGTCTTCACCTATGGACTGAATAATCATTGGTCGATGGATCCACAATCTGTTATGTCAGCCTATTGATTGACTTTAGCAACCAGGTTCTGAATTCCTTGTTCTAAAGGTTGATCGATGATTTGTCGATGGATCCACGATCCATAGATGAATTAACAATCTGTCATGTGAGTTTGTGGGTCATGCCTTAGAATATGTTTTTTCTGAATTTCTAGGGATGGGTACATATGTAAACCAAAGACCAAAAAAATAGGTCGTGGTCCACCCTATGGTCCATAGGTGGCAACTGTGGGTTGCACATGCAACTATTGGAAATCTATAGTAAGTTCAGTTTTTTAATACAGGTTGTTACACGTGGGTTTCCAATCGTCATCTTTATGTCCAGATCGTGTTGGCATTTTACCCTATGCATTGGGCATCAAAACTAGGTTGTTTAAGACTTAAACTGTGCAGTTTTACTTAGTATTAGCCTAATAATCTAGTTAAAACCTAGTCAAAACCCTCATTCCAAATTATCACCAAAACTATGAGCAAAGAGATAAGAAAGATGTGTCAGCTTTCAAAGAACAAGCGGAGGTGTTCTTCAATTTTCAGCCCTAAAATCTAACGGATTTATCCTGGAATTTTATCATTTATGTGGGATTTCACTAGTGGGTTCCTTTGATCCACTAGATCCATAGAATTTAGTCAATTCCTTGATTCCGCATATCTTGTTTAGGGGTTTGAAAAATATTAAGAATTTGTTGTGATCTCAGCTGCTATAGTATCCATAGTCTAAATAACATGTTTTCTTGGAAACATTACTCAATACCATGTATAAAACTCAAACCCTTTGTTTGTGAAATTTTTTGTAGTTCAGGTATTATACTTGCTTCAGGTTTCGAATGTCACATTCTTAATATTTGAATGTGGCATTATCAGTTATAATTATTTTGAGGTAGTCAATATTTAGTGCATTTGATCTTCTGATGTATTAAGTTGGGAGTATACTTAACACTAAGTTGGACTAAGGTTCAACGCATCTTTATAGTCGATGAACTACGTCGCCACATAAAATTTTAAGTCACATATGTTGGTTATCATATTAGTGATCACACCATAGTTATGTCATTATACTCTGGTAAGGTATACTGGGTCCTCTTGATGGGGCACATACATTAGAATCCATGTTTATCTCATGTGGTTTATGTCGGTTAATAGTAGCTCCAATAGTCAGGCTGCTAGTTCTTTGACCAGGAATTCAGTATATATATTTAAGTATTCAATTCAACATATATATTTATGATTTGTACTTTTTCATTCCATTTGATTAGTTCTTTTTAGTTACACTTAAATACATATCAAGATCTTCACTCGTATTATATCATTTCTTAGTTATGCATTTTTCATCTATATATTTTATTTAGTTTAGTATCTATATCATGCATGATCTTTACATTACAAGTACTAATGCATACTTTGCGATACTTAATTTCATGATCCTAGGTCCCGTGTTATCTCTAGGGGGTAAGACTCGGGGTGTGATAGTAGGTCACGTGTTACGTCTAGGAGTTAGCCTCAAGGCGTGAATCATTATCATTCCTAGTAACAATATTTTAATGTTGTTTACTATCGAAAACTCAAAAATTTAACAGAGCGATTGGACATCTGACCCCCTTTCTTTTAATAGATAGTATAACATATTATTATTATTATTATTATTATTATTATTATTATTATTATTATTATTAATCCTTTTAATCTATAATAGACAGCTAAAAATTCTTAATCAGAGTACTTGAGAGTCTAAACATACAAATATATACCTTTAACTACGAAAAAAGTAATTTGGGAAAAAGATATGAAATATATCTTAACTTTGACTCAAGTTGTTTTAACAGTCCCAAACATTGGGTAGGACTATTACTCAAATCCATTATTTAAAAATGTAATCTAAAGATGTATAAGTGTTTAGCTAGATAAGTTAGTATTTATAATAATGCAAAATTTAATGTCCACATGGGCACCTATATATCTTTAAAATACACTAATATGTAGTGCAGGGGGTAATAAGTAATGCCCAAAATTTTGAGATTGTTACAACATTTTCGGTCAAATTTCAAATATATTTCAAACCCTTTACCCAAGTAATTTGTTCATCATGTTCACTATTTATAAAGTAATTAAACAACAAGCTCTAACAATAATATTCGTCAATTATTTATTTATTTCAATTAATATGTACTTATCACATTATATCATATACAAATAACACAATTTAATGATGTATACCATTAGTAAATATATTAATTTTACAACATTGATGACTAACAAACTAGATTAACCACTATAATGACTCATACATGTTTCTTATAAAGATAAGCTTATCATTAAATAAAATATCCCAAAAAGAAATTAGTAAAAGAAATAATAAGACCATTAATTTTAGAGGAAAATCTAATAAATAATATTTTGACAAAAATCTAAAGAAAATTGATTTTATATACAACTTGTTATCCATACATTAATCATATTTTGACCAATTTGTCAATTTTCCCCTAAAAATAGATTTAAGAAGTTTTAAATTTTAACCACACAACCATTTTCATTAAAACATTTCACTTTACTTTTCAAATATGACCGATGATGATAACAACCACCGCGATACCAGTGAAAAATTAAAGAAAACTGATCAAACACCAATTTCGTTCTTTACAAAAAGCAGAAACTTAGAAACAGGGAAATTTTGATGCTTGAGGTTTTTATATCAGAAAACCTTGAGAAAAATATGCTATCTGCGAAGCAATTGATGTGACAAAACGATGTTAAATATAAAGATTAACATTTTCTTTCTATTCAAACTATTCACAACAATATTTTCCCATTAGGATAAAGCTCCACTGTTTTTTTGGATCCCAACTCTTCAACATCATAAGCTAAGGTCAAGCTAAGTATATCTTGATCCACTTATATGTTGAATAGTTGGGATCTATAAAAACGGTGGAGCTTTATCCCAATTGGAAAGATACTGTTGTGAACATTAAGAATAGAAATAAGTATGTTATTCTCCTTATTCAAAATCGTTTTGTCACAACTATTGCTTTGCAGATAGCGCTTTTTTCTCAAGATTTTTATGATATGTATAACTACCTTAAGTATAAACACTTCATTGTTTCAGAGATAAACATGATAAATCATAAGTAAAATATAAATTTTTAGAGTTCACTTTTAATTATAGAGAAATTTAATATCTTGGTCTAATAGTATTCAATTCTTGTGCTGATTGTATTGAGCTATTGAATTATTCATAGATCATGATAAAATTGTTTATACGCTGACTTAACTTGATAATAGTCATATAGTATTATGTTGGGAGCATTGGTATGGTTTGATTGTTCGTTTATAATTGTGTATATGGCTATTGGTAAGAGCCTTTGCAAAATTAATTAATTGAGAAGGCTAAGAAATAGTGATGTTGATAATGGAAAGGTGGTAGGATGACCTAATATCTCTATGTTGTGTAGAATTGGTATTGAATTGTATATATTGATATGGTCCAATTATGGTGGCGGTTTTTATGGGTTATAATTAATATGATCATGTCCTTGTCGGCATTATTCTTTGAATTGTGTTATTATTATGTTATAGCTTATATAGATGATCAATGTGAAGGATTATATGGTGCATGTGTATGTTTGAAGTGAAAGCATTATTTCTTGTAATTGTAAATATGTGATTATGATAGACTATGATGATGTCTCTATATGATGATAACATGTGTTTCTTGATTGGTAGACTTATGTCCCTCTACTTGATACATAGAAATTAGGTGAATGTCAACTCTTGACTTAGTAGGCTTAAGAACCTTTGACATTTACGATTATGAATAATTAATGTATTAGTAAAATAGGACGTTAAACATGTAAATAAGGTGAATAACTTGGAACTTTCAATACAGAAAGAAGGTTGAAGAATCCATGAAGTTGAATGCCATAATGTTATCCTTCTAGAGTGAATGATAGACTTAGATATAGGTTGGATGGAACAACATGAAACCTTCTCTAAGGAAGTCATAAGAGCTATCCTTATAACCATTGAGTGGCAACCCTAGTGGACCGATCCTTGGTAGGGGTGTTATGTTTTGGAAAGACTAAGAAGTGTTGACATTTTATATACCTTATTGTGATTTAACTTACTCTATGAAAAATAAGGCAAAGTAATGAGTAAATATGGTAGACTCTGGATTCCTTTTTAGCTAGTATGGTCTATGGCGATTAATGCCTATTCTTATCATGTGGGATGCGTTCTAGTGTTGGAGAGGTTCTACAACGTGCAGGTAGTGGAATGAGATGTTATCTAGACATGGCACGAGTAGGCTTTGAAGATGCCAGAATAAGAGTTCCATAGGTCCTTCAATACCATTATGCGAAGTCCTAAATTGTTGAATTTCTCTTAAACGTCGTTATGATTATTGTCGACTTAAGTTAATGTATGTAGAATATAAGCATCACTATCTAGAGTAGCTTTGAGGATTAATTAGGTAGGCTTGGATAGGGTGTATGTGCGTTCTCTTCATGTCTCACTCAAGTGAGTCTTAGAGTAACCTTGGGTAGAGAGTTTATGCGATGAAAAAGGAATATTTGATGAAAAGGAACTAATCTTACCGTAAGTAGTATTAAGGATTATTTAGGTGTGCTTGAAGAGGGTGTATGGGTTGTATGTTCTAATCACGTAAGTATGTCTTATGATAACCTTCGGTAGAAGGTTTCTATGCTTATATGATTTGTAAGTGATGATAGAAGCAATTTGTGGATTACTTGAATATGTCTTATATGTGAAGGTTGATATGAATATTGTTCTTGTACTTATTTTATGATGTTTTCATCAAAAGAATATAAAAAAAACATGTTATAAGTAAATGTCCGTTTTAGCATGGTTTGATTGCATGTCACCATACTAATTGCATTCAATGTGCTAATTCCATATGTAATTTAATTTCTAAAGGTGTAGGTGGAAAGTGAGGAATCTCTTGGAAGCAATGCTTGGAAATAGTATCCTCTTAAGAAAATCTTGGTATGTACTCACATGATTCTAGGACTTAGTTATGTTTTAGCTTTCGTTTTCAAAAAACATTGAAATTAGACTTTAGTATTTCCATTTTATTTATGTATGGGTTGTTACTCTAAGATATTGATGTGTCTAAGATGGCTATAAAGAGACTTAGTCTTTCTTGTGTTTTCTATGAAAGAGAATTGAACTATATATATATATATATATATATATATATATATATATATATATATATATATGCGATAAATGATGTTTAAGGGCTTGTATAAGACCGTCAAGCATTCAAGTATGTCGTGTGGTGACTTATCGATGCCTTTTCTTCTAGTGTATACTCTCGGGTCGTTATATGATTCTTAACTGACGTTGAGTTGAATTGTGGATTCAAGGATTATGATTTGTGTTTGGAAAGATCTCATGATGTATAGGAATAGTTTTAGATAGCTAAATATGTGTTATGACTTAAAATCATTAATTGAGAGTGGGTGCACAACATAGAGGCATAATTAATTTTTGGTTCCGAAAATGTCTTTTTGAGGCAGAAAAGCTTGTGTCAGCTACACGATGTGAGAGATGAAATTTCAAAATGTGGCACTAAGCCACGACGCGTGGCCATTCTCTAATTCCATCCGTTGAAATTTCTTTTTTATTTTTCTTCGTCAAATCACCCAAACTAGTTTCATTTTTTTTTAAAAATTATTCTTAGATACATATATCCAACAAATGTATCTACGAATCTATGTAGAAAAAACTCTATTACACAATGCAACAAACTTAAAAACATCCCAACTTAGGCAATTCAAGAATAATATATGAAATCAAGAAGTCGGCATTAATATCGTCAATATTCAAACACTTTTATGACAAATCCAAACTAAAATAATATGCTTGGCATGTGGGAGGACTATTCCAACGTTATGGAAGTCTCACATACCTGATAGTAATAATTTTTTTGCGAAAATCTCAACCACCATGATCGATCTTGTTGAATTCGTCCCTTTTCTCCTTCTTTTCTTTTTCCTTTTCTCCTTAGCCCTTGCCTGAAACTCCAAATTTCTGAAATTGACCAAGTTTTGATTAGACCCATATTAAACTCCACAAAAATGATTAATATAACTGGGAAGTGAAAAGACTAAAATACCGCTTAAAATCCAAGATTTAGATGTTTTTAATCCAACATCCCAACTTTTAAAGGGCATAACTCACTTATACGAACTCAAAATCACCCAAACATGGTTGCGTTTGGAACAACGTTACAAGAGCTTTCCAACCATATATGGAACTACATATAACTCATCCTGAGCTAGGAGTAATAATCATTCGAAGTGGAGCTAAAACTCAATTTTAACTTACTAAATTATTTCCTGGATTTCCTTATACTTTCCGAAAGTGACTATGTCCATATTTTTGACTTCCTTCTTTTTCTTTCTAGTTGCGAGATGTTACAACTCTTTCATAAACATTAATTTTACAACGTAGTCCATATTTAGATGAAATCAGAGTCATTATGGTGTAGGGAAAATATGATAATCAAAGAGAGATATAAATACGATTTTGATTATATAGGTATGATAATAAGGAACCCGTAAGACTTTATAGAATATAATTCGGGTGAGTATAACTCCCAAAATGGATCTTAGCGTGAATAGTAGCATCCTATCTTTGAGCAGACAATCATAACGGGATAAGGGCCGCCATAGCGGCGTTACTGTAGTGGGATAGGTCTGTTGTGGTAAGACATACATGACTTAAAGTTGTTAATAAACCCCTAAACAACATTATTTGACACTTTTCAATTGTTAGAGCTAAGGGGACGACCCAAGACAAGTTTTTGAATGTTTTTCACCATTCATGAGACTAAACTTGTATTTTTAACTCTTATAATCCATTTTTCAATCCGTAGAATCTATTTTCTTGAGTTAGTGTAAAGAGTTTTGATCCAAGATTTATGGTGGAAAACCCCGAATTTAGGTATTAATATCTTGGGTTTGGTCTAGGGTTAGTGGGTTTATTATAATCTAAATAATTAGACTTTTGATTATTGATCGTTGCATAATTAATTGTCTAACACTAAGAACAAGCGAAAAGAATATGGAATTAGATACTCAAGTTCCTAAGGGGATTTGAGGTAGGTGATGTTTTTTTATTTCATGTTGGTGTGATATATGTTTGTATTTTGCTTCATTTAAATACATGTATGTAAGTGAATGTTGCATTATTTATCATCCTAATCTTAAATAAGGATAAGTGAATAATTTTATGCCATGAATTATATCTTGTCTTATGATCTTGATGATGTACTTGCATTTGTAACTATGGCGTGTGAATGGGATAAGATTTCCACGTTCCAGCAAAACAAACATGGAATAGATTGCCATGCTCTTACTTAACTTTAGATTGGATTGACACATTCCACCAGAAAAATTGGATCGGATTGCCACTTTCTGCATAATTAACGTGGATAGGATTGCTATGTTTCGACATAAATAAGGGGTCATATTTCTACATTCCGACAAGCTAACTTATTGGGTTTGGGTTTTATGAAAGGACCATTAACTTTTAATATAATTATTTATTGTTATGAACATGGAATAGGACTTATGACTTCTCAATGATTTCTGCTTAGTGTTAGTGGGGGATTGGAACTTCATTCATGGATTATACAAGTGGAATTTATGAGTGGTTGTGGTTTGGTTATCCTATTCTATGATTTTTTTTAATAAATGTTGTTGATATTTGGCATATTACATGGTTATACTACTGTAATTACTTATATACGTTTCACTTAGTGGGATAGTCATGTGATCCTACCAATACATGGTGATTATGTCCTGTTATTGCATTTGCTCTTATTTTTGTTGAGTCAGGCATCTTCCGATGGCTATTGACAGACCTTGTTTAGAAGATTATTTATCGTTCAAATTCAAGGTGAGCTAGTTCTTCTGGACTACCTTTGTATATGTTTTGGTTTAAGTCCACTTTTTTCGAAATTAGACTATTTTAAAAGTGTTATTTAGTTTTGAGATTATACCCCTTGTTCTTAGACTTGTTGTTGTTTGAGTTTTGGTACAATGATTTTTTGGTTCTAGGCATTTAATTTTGCATTTTTAGTTAATTAACTTTCTTCCATAGCTTAATTTCCTTAGTTTTGGTTTAACTGCTTAGTTTGGGTTGTAATAATTGCTACCCCACCTCATGGTAATTGTGGTGACAATCATAACAGTCTAGGTCGTGACAAAGTCGGTATCAATCCCTAGGTTATTTGAGCTCGTTGTACAAAAATGAGTCCAGTAGAATCTCGCAGAACGGTATGATGACGTCCATATCTTTCTTGGAGAGGCTATAAGATTGTAAAAAACTCAATTATATGTACTCCTTCATTTGATGAATTTATTCAATTGGTATATAGGTGATACAAATTGGTATATTTCCTCTTTCACTATATGATCCTAGCAATAGCAACAGACGTGGTAAATTCATCACTTGCAAGAGAGGATTACGTATACACTATCGGAGGTCGTATAAGGTCACATTTAAGAACAAGTATACACTATCGGATGTCGTATAAGGTCATATTTAAGAGCATATCAAATTTTTGCACCGTCGTCGAGGACAGTGGCTTTTAGATTAACTTTAATCTTATTATCGAAGTTTAGTCAACATTTTCCTAATTTTACTTTTTCTTTTAGTTTTTGTCTCCTGCAGGTCTAACTTCCTTCTATGCAAACACACAGAGTAGAGGAATACACGTAATTGAACCTGACCCCGAACTAGACCGTACTTTAAGAAGAATGAATCAGAATTTGGGCAGCTAAGGTTATGAGGTTGACCCGCATATGCCAGCATTGGTCGATGCTTATGACCTTGTATTACCTGATATTTATGGGGAAGGTGAAATACGGAGACAACCTCCCGCTCCACGCCCTCAAGTGTACTATAGGGGCTATGAAAATATCGTAGACTCTGATGGCCATTCATCTTTCCCCCTCTACCAAACGGCCACACTTTTGTGTTAACTAGTAGTCTGATGTAAATACTCATTGCCAGAGGTTTGTTTTCAGGGAAACCTTTTGAGGATCCACATGCCCACATCGCAAAGGTAAGGTTATTGTGCAAAAGTTGTGTAGAGAGGCTCAATTAGAATATGGATGCAATCGGGCTTAGAGTTTTTCCTCTCTCACTGGAGGGAGAGGCTTCTATATGGTTTACTGAGCTCCCATATAACTCAATCTTCAGTTGGAATCAACTGAGGGATGCTTTCTTAGAACGCTACTACCCGGTGTCTAAGAAACTAAACTACAAAGACAGAGTGAACAACTTTGTGACACAATCGGGAGATTCAGTTAGCAGTTCTTGGGATAGGTTCACTTCATTCTTGTGATGTTTCCCAAATCACCACATAGATGATGAGTCTCTGAAAGAGTATTTCTATCGAGGACAAAATGATAATAATAAAGCAGTGTTGGATACGACACCGAGTGGTTCTTATGGGGAGTGTCCTTATGCAGAGATTGCTGAAAAATTAGAGATAATCTCCCGTAATAATAATGTTTGGAGTACTAGGAAGTCAGATACTGGGAGAAACACCTACGCAGTCCAATCTGTACACAACTCAGTGGCAGATGAACTTCATGATGAAATGGATCAAATGAGAACTGAGCTTGGGTTGGTGTTGAAACATGTTGTTGGGGGTGTGGAAAAGGTAAATACGATGAACTACTTGTCTAAACCAACACCGCCAAATGATGAATATTACTATGAGGATTATTCCTATGCGGTGAATGATCAGACGGGGGGTTTCCGACCGAACTCCCAAGGCTCTAATCAGGAGAACTGGTGCAAAGGTAAAGGAAACAAAGGTTGGAATTATGATAATTATAATCGTGAGGGTTATTATGTCCAAGATGGGAAAATGGTGAGGAGGTTCAATGCTAGTGATGACCACGGTAAAGAGTTAAGGAATGACTTAGAGGGTATAGGGAAGAAATTTGATAAACATGCAATCTCGATTAAGCAACTTAAGTTGCAAATGGCTCAATAGTCTGCAACTATGAACACACGGTAATCGACACTCTTCCTAGAAAAACTATCCAAAATCTGAAAAATGATAGGCATTGTATGACAATCATTACTCGGGGTGGTAAGAAAACCATTGACCCACCTATGTCGTCTGGTGTAGAAAAGGTGATAAGAGATGATGATATGGTGGTAGAGGTTAGTGGTGAGTTAGAAGATAAAATGGTTGTTGATGTGCCCAAAAAGGTGACCCCCATTCCTATACCACCACCTCCTTTCCCAGAAAGGTTAGTAAAAAAGATGAAGGATGGTAACTATAAGCATTTTATAACGATGTTGAAACAACATTCTATCAAAGTCCCTTTGGTATAATCTCTTGAACAAATGCCTGGTTATTCCAAGATTATGAAAGATTTGGTTACGAATAAAAGATCAGTCACTTTTGAGGATGACGATAGAATGTAGCACTGTAGTGCTATTACTACAAGATCTTTAGTGCAAAAGAAACAAGATCCATGTGCTTTCACTATTCCTTGTACATTCGGGTTATTACATTTGTGAAAGGATTATGTGATCTTGGGGAAATCATGAATCTCATACCCCTCTCGATTTACAAAAAGTTAGGTTTGGGTGACCCAAAGCCCACTGCGATGCAACTACTGATGGACGATAGAACGGTAAAAAGGCCCATTGGTATACTCCACGATGTGCTAGTAAAAGTGGAGTTGTTCATATTTCCTGCCGATTTTCTGATTCTTTATAGTGAGGTTTATTTTGAGGTGGTTATTATTCTTGGGAAGTCATTCGTTGCTACGGGTGGAGCCTTGGTTGATACGGAAAAGGGGCAGATGAAATTCCGGTTGAACAATGAAGAAGTGACCTTAAACTTTTGTAGGTCCATGAGGCAGAGTGGTGAGCTCCAATCAGTATCTGCTATATCCTACAGAGATGAAGAGTCATCCGAGGTACAAATTGAAGAGCGTCTGGGTGTAGAAGCATTGGCGAAAGTGATCATGAATTTTGATAGTGATGACATTGACAAGTATGGCCCATTGGTTACGATAATTGATTGAGGTAATTTTCATTTTAACCCAAAGAAATTTGAGTTAGATATGCAACATCGCAAATCTCCACCCGCGAAACCGTCTATTGAGGAGGCTCCAAAATTATACCTTACGCCTCTACCACCTCATTTGAGGTATGTTTTATTGAGAAAAGATGACATTTTGTTGGTTATTATTGCATCAAATTTTAATGTGCATCAAGTTGAGAGTTTGATGAAAGTGTTAAAAAGGTTAAAAAGAGCTATTGGGTGTTCTATTGCGGATATTATTCATATCCTTTCCGGTATTTGTTCTCATAAAATCCTACTCATGCCCGATCATAAGCCAAGTATTCAGCATAAGAGACATCTAAATCCACCTAAGCAAGAGGTAGTGAAAAGGAAATTATTGAGTGGTTGGATGCCGAAGTGATATATCCAATCACTAATAGTAGTTGGGTATGCCCTGTTCAGTGTGTACCTAAGAAAGGGGGAATGACTATGGTCCCCAATGAGAAAAATGATCTTGTTTCGATGAGGTTGGTGACTGGTTGGAGGGTGTGTATGGATTAATGGAAATTAAATTCATGGACCGAAAAAGACCATTTTCCTATGCCATTCATGGATCAGATGTTGGATGCCAGAAAAGGGTTGTACTATTTTCTTAATGGTTATTTGATGTATAATAAGATTTCTACTGCACCGGAAGTTAAAGATAAAAACACCTTTACTTGTCCATATGGGACCTTTGCATTCAAGAGGATGTCATTGGGGTTGTGCAATGCACCCGCCACATTTCAGAGATGTATGATGTCGATATTCTCCGATATGGCGGAGGACACAATTAAGGTGTTTAAGGATGCTTCATATGTGGTTGGTAACTCCTTTGAGCGGTGTTTGAGTCATTTGTTTGAGGTTCTTCAGAGATGTGAAGATTGCAATCTAGTACTAAATTGGTAAAAATGTCACTTCATGGTGAAAGAGGGTATTGTATTGTGTCATCGTATTTCAGAGAAGGGTATAGAGGTTGATCGAGCTAATGTCGAGGTAATAGAGAGACTTCCCTCACCTATTTCTGTAAAAGGTGTGAGAAGCTTTCTTGGGCATGCAGGTTTGTACCGGAGGTTCATCAAGGATTTTTCAAAATTTGTGCATCCATTGTGCAAGTTTCTTGAGAAAGAGTGTAAATTTTAATTTGATGAATCCTCTCTTAAGGCATTTGGTGAGTTGAAATCTAATATTCTTGCAGAATTTATAGCTGGACAATTAAAGAATAGAGTTTCATTTCGAAAAATAATGAAAAAGGCTTTTGTCCATGAATCTAAGAAATGGTGAGAATACTAGATCGACCGATGGATTCGCACCTGAGATCTTTCTACAGATAGTGGGGGTATCCACCCCTATAGCCATGTTCTATTCGGAGGAATAAAATAAAAATAGTCTTTCGGAGAGATGGCTGAGTGAAAAAGTTGATGTCTTCACCTATAATTATTTCGAAGAATAAGAGCAAACAATTTTAGATAATGTATGATGCTAGTGGGGTTGCTCTTGGTGTGGTATTGGGGCAAATAATTCAAAAAATCTTTCACCCCATTTACTATGCTTGTAAAGCCCTAAATGAAGCCCAAAAGAACTACACGGTGATTGAGGAAGAGCTCCTTGCAATAGTCTTCGCCTTACAGAAACTTCACTCTTATTTGCTTGGTACTGGGTTATAGTGCATACTGCTCATTCTTATTTGAGATATTTGATGTCAAAGAAGGATGCAAAACCAAGGTTGATTAATTAGGGTATTACTATTCCAAGAATCTGACTTTGAGGTTATTGAAACGGACCAAAAATCATGTTGTTGATAACTTTTCCCATTTATATGATGAAGCAATGATATAGTTGGGGGATAATATTGAAATTGATGTTACTTTCCTCGATGAGCATGTATTGGCCACCTCTCAAGACTTGATTCCATGGTTCGCAGATTTTGCAAAATATCTGGCTAGTGATATCATCCCACCGGACTTGTCCTTTCATCAAAGAAAAAAGTTCATGTATGATGTGAAAATTTTCTTTTGGGATGATCCATACTTGTATTGGAGTTGTGTCGATTATCTTATTCGGTGTTGTATGCCAGAAGTTGAGATGTTGAGTGTTTTGGAGGCATGCCATTCTTCACCCATAGGTGGACATCATAGTGGTATCCATACCGCTCACAAGATCTTGCAATGTGGCTACTATTGTCCAACTATACACCAAGATGCTCATGAGTTTGCGAAGGCATGTGATACATGCCAAAGAGATGGTGGCATATCGAGAAAGTAAGAGCTCCCTTTAAATCCCATCTTGTTATTGAGCTATTTGATGTGTGGGGTATTGACTTTATGGGCCCTTTTGTGACTTCTCATGGGATGAAGTACATTGTAGTAGCAGTCGATTATGTGTCTTAATAGGTGGAAGCTATCGTACTCGCAAATAATAAAGGAAAGAGCGTCACCACGTTCTTGAAAAAGAATATATTTTCCCGATTAGGCACCCCAAGGGAAATTATTAGTGATGGGGGATCCTACTTTGCAACAAATTATTTAAGGGATTATTGAAGTAATTCGCCATAATGTGGTAATTCCTTTCCATCTTCAAACTAATGGGCAAGTTGAGTTATCAAATAGACAGCATAAAGACTTGTGGGCAATGAAAAAGTTGAAAATGTATTGGAATGAAGCTTCTGAGTAGAGGTAAAGTGGGTTGAATGACCTTGATGAATTTTTCCTAAAAGCTTATGAAAGTTCAGTCCTCTACAAATAAAAGATGAAAAAGTATAATGACAAAAAGATTGAGAAATGCGATTTTATGATTGGCCATTTGGTGCTTTTATTCAATTATAGGTTGCTTTTGTTTCTGGGCAAACTCAAGTCCAAATGGACTGCTCCTTACTTGATCACCCAACTATTCCCTCATGGAGCCGTTGAGTTGGATAACAAGGAGGGTGTAAGGTTTAAGGTGAACGACAACAAATCAATATCTATCTGGGGCATGCTTAAATGGAAAATGAAGTGATCGAGGCATAAAATATTGATGAAGTCAAAGTAATCAAGTGTCCTACGTTGTGCCGCGATGTTAAATCTAGCGTTGATTGGGAGGCAACCTAATATGTATCCTCTGGCAACTATAGGTTTTTCGTGATTTTATACTTATAGTTTCATATTTCTTTGCTTTTATTTCCTTAAACGTCCCATCTATATATTTGTTTTATTTTTGTTAAAATTGTTCGCTAAATCATAATTTAGAGTCCGTGTCCAAAAAATACAAAAATAATAGCTTAATGGGCATTAAATTTGCGGGTATCACATCACCAGAAAATCTACAAAAAATTGGTTTGCAACACCCTTTGATAGACCCGTCGACGGACCGTCACACTTGCGACGGACCATCGCAAGAATCTTTCTTTCCTTGGTATGTTTTCAAAAAATTTCTAATTTAGAGCATGCACGACAGAACCCCACGCTGGTCAAGACTACTGAGGGAGTGGGTTCCGGGACACCGGACTCACCATCTTGTTGATCGCCCGCGCTTTACACCTCAAGATTGCTTCACCTACCACTCTATAATTTTATATTCTTTTATGCATTAAGGAAAATTGCAAAAAGAATTATTTGGGGGGTTGGGTAAATAGAAAGTTAATGCTAGGGTGTAGTCTTAGTATCCCAACTCACATCCTCTTTTGAGATTTTCTTGCCTGTGTTCTTTTTCCCCAAGAGAGTGATTATTTTTATTGTTTAACCGACAGGTTTATATCTTTTGTACATAGTATAGCTATGAATCATGATGTCTATAATAGAAATTATATCCCGATGAAATAAAAATGATGCATGACTAGGCATTGTAACTAATAAATGTATGGGGTCTAACCATGACATAAAGATACACTACGACATGACCCTAAATCTAAGATTCGAACTAGGTGTATGATAATTTGTTAAAGTAATGAGATGTCAAATGAGAGTTAGGAAAATTTAAATATTCCACCATTGGTACTGATTTAGAACTTGCAAGGTTAGTCATGCTAAAAGTAAGTTGTAATAGACAGTTAGGAAAGAATCATAGGCCCTTGTTCGAAATAGTCAATCTTTATACTAAAATAACAAAAAAACCAATGAACTAATCCCTTATTAATCCAAATAGTTGAAGTTTAAAATAGATCTTTCTTTTTTACCCCATTTGATCCTTTATGGGACTAATTGTTGGCCCTAGTCCCTCCTTGGACATGTGCACCTCAGCTTATGCCAAAAGAATAAGTTGGGGGTGGCTAATGCAGAAAACAACCTTGTCGTGGCCCTGACCCAAACTTGGTTATTGTGAACCTTGGCTCATGGCAAAGACATGAGTTGAGGGTGGTTGTTATGTGGAATACTCTAGAATATTGGGTTGAAAGTATAAAGTGGAAGAAAAAACAAAACAACAGTAACTCAAGAGTAAAAACAAAACAACTACAAGAAAAGAGAAGAGTCAGTTCCACATAAGGACAAGAAAGGGAGAATAGCAAGGTGAACAAAATTGAGAAAAAGGGCGAAATAAAATGATCAAAAGGTAGGTTGCTTAGCCGATATGCCAAGGAGGGAAACAAGTCACCAAAATATACCTAAATATACCCTACCTGACCTTGAGCCTATGTTACAAGATAACAAAGTCCTATCCAGATCCTAAGAGTTTTTATCGCAAACATAAAGTACTAAAAATAAGGGCAATCCTATGGAAATATGTATAAATGAGTTGTGAAATTGTTTCTGAGAGTGAGTGTTGAAAAGTAATCCTTATACTCAAAAGGATTGTGAGGATGTTGATGCACCATGGGTTCACGGTACTTTCAATGCCCTTTCCTTAAGTTTTATGTATGTCTAAAGCATTTTTGTATTGATTTTTTAATGTAGTTTTCTATTTATTTCCAGGAAATCTGTCCAAAAGAGAACGCAAAGATTTTGAGCTGAAATTGCAGTAGTGACCACCTATGGACCCAAAGACGGTCCGTCGTGACTGTGACGGTCCGTAGGGGTCAACCGTCCTTAGAAGATAATGGCTGCTGAAGGAAGTTAGGGAATTCTGACTTAGTGTGGGACTACTGAAGCTCACAACGGACAGTCATAGCCATGACAGTCTGTCCTGCACATTTGTCAATGCTAACAGAAAGTAGTCCCAGTATAAAACTTTAGATGATTTTAATGGTCGTGCAACAAAGCCCCTCGATGGACCGTTGTGGTTGCAACAGTACGTCAAACCTGTCCATCGAGGGTAACAGAGAGTTGATGAAGAAAAACAGTAGAAAAAGAGCTAATTATTGAGAGATGGAAGACCACGACGGTCCGTCATTACTTTTCCGAAATCGATTATTGGTGTTTTGTGATTTATTCAAGTAAATTTTTGGATTTGGTTCATTTGTGTGATTATTAGCATGGGTAACTAAACTCCATAACTAGGGTTTTGGGCACCATGGGTAAATAACAAGGTAAAACCTAGCTAAAATAATGATTCAATAATAGTGTCTTGCATGTATTGATAATTCTTTTGCCTAGAAGTCTTTTTAAAGGATGGCCAATGTTAGAACTCGCCTTATTACTACTTGCCGGATGAAGGAGGTAGATAATAGGAAAAAAATTATCAATATAGATTTCGTGTATACAATCTAATACCCTAGTCTCAGTAGGTACAAAGTAACAACTTAGTCAAATATCAAATATGATGCTTAATATGAAGTAAAGATAAGGTTTAAAGCAACACCCCTAGCCGCATCAAGGTGCGGAGTGAAATTCTCTAGATGCCAGACCAAGGATTTAAAGATAGCTATCTTATCACTTTGCATGCAAGATACTAGGAAAGGATTGTTATAGCTAGAGTTACGAGCTAGGATCCTGTGGGGAACACTTTGGTCCTAGTAACTCTCAATACTTTATGAAACTCCAATACTTGAACATGTCACTTGTTTACTTTAATTTAGCTAATTGCTTTCATTAATCAAAACGCCTCTTTAGTTATTTGTTTTTGGGATATAATTGACTAAATAAAAGTAATAATAGAATAAAGTTAATTCGGAACCATTTTCCTCGTGGGAACGATCCTAAACTCACTAGTTTGGATCTTTACTTGATGCGACTGCTTTTACTTCGTTTCGAAAAGTAAATTTGAGTGTATTAGTGACCAAATGGCTAATGTGTTGTTTGATTCGAATTATACTTATTCATACATGTCAATATATTTAATGCCCTCATCAATGTGTCTAACCTAATTGAAGAGTCAGTCATAGTTTCCTATGTGTATTGTGTATATATGTTGTGTTTATGGATTTTCAGACTTGGTTGGTTTGGTTATGCTGGATATGAGTGACTTTGATATAATCTTAGGCATAACTTGGTTTTCCCTCTATTATATCGAACATAATTGTAATAGGAAGTCGGTAACTCTAGAGATTCAAGGTAAGGAAAGCTTAGGGTAGGAATGGGGTACAAGCCTAAATCAGATAAGGTTGGATCTGTCGTGTGTGGTAGGAAACTTGTTAGACAGGATTGTTTGACGTATTGGGATCATATACGAGATGTTGAGGTCCAATCCCTCTCCATTAAGTCTATTCCTGCGGTTTCAAGTTTAGAGAGCTTAAAGCTCAAATCCAAGAGCGTCGTATTAACGGATTCATCTGTCCTAGTGTTTCCAAGTGAAATGCCCTTGTCTTGTTTGAATAAAAAAAGAAGGGTAGGAGGAGGACTGCCCGAATAATAAACTTATGGTCAAATAAAGTTCCATTATACTTGGTTGAAGGAAATTGAAGATTTTTGAACAGAGTGTGTACAAAGATTGGCTTAGTCCTTTGAATTTGATAAGTTAGTTGAGTTTAAGATGTCATGTTGTGTCACGACCCAAAATGAGCCGCGAGTGGCACCCACACTTATCGTACTATGTGGGCGAGCCAACCAATCTAAACCCCAATATTTCAAACATAATAAATAGAAAACCGTGCGGAAGACTTAAAAATCATTAACGAAATCAATAAATAACTTTTAAAATTTATCAATTACTATCATTATCCCCAAAATCTGGAAGTCATCATCACAAGAACATCTATCCTCAAATTACTAAGTCTAATAGTATCTAAGAAGCTAAAATAACTAAACAGATAGTCCATGCCAGAACTTCAAGGCATCAAGACGTGAAGAAGAAGATCCAGTCCAAGCTAGAAACAATAGCTCACCCTGAAATCTGACGTGATGAAGACTGGCTAGAGTTGTGGTTGAGTTGAAGAAGACGGTACGTTTGATGCACTCCACAATGAACAAAAAGAAAACATACAGGTAGGGGTCAGTACAAAACACGACTACTAAGTAGATATCATCGGCCAACTCAAAATAGAAAGCAATATATATCAGATAATATCATAAAATCAACTACAATACTCAACAGATAGCAACAACAAGTACAAGAATCATTGATAATAACGCCAATTACACCCATGAGGACACAAGCCTCCATACTATACTCATACGGGAAATAGGTTCATTACATTGAGTATATTGACATCACACAAGATTCATTCTCTTTACTATCCTGGTGTCGGAACGTGACACTCCGATCCCCTAATACTACATGTCGGTTCGTGACACCCGATCCCCTAATACTATGTGTCGATTCGTGACACCCGATCCCCTAATACTACATGTCGGTTCGTGACACCCGATCCCCTAATACTACGTGTTGGTTCGTGACACCTGATCCGCTAACCTCATTCTTTTAGTTCATCAAGCCTCCTTTTATACCAAGGCATCATCATTAACAGAGAGGTTTCAAGGGTTAAGGTTCAATACCCTCATCATGCTTATTTTATCACAATAATATAATCACATCATGCAAGCACACAATTAAGCATATAGGAGGGTTTACAATACTACCCATACATATCATTCGCTATTGAGAGTTTACTATGAAATAGCATAAACCATAACCTACCTCCACCGAAGAATTCATGATCCAGAAATCTACTTTTCCAAAGCTTTGCTTTCCTCTTCGTTCTCTCCTCTTGATTGATTGTTTCTCCCTCTCTCTGTTCTTTCTATTTTTCTTATTCAAACCCTTTTTCTTTTACCCTAATTAGCATATAATTAAGTATAAAAGATGACAAAAGTAACCCACTAATTAATTCAAGGTTATCTCCTTTAACCCCCAAGTAATTGAATTATTAACATTAAACCACTAACTTCATAATTATAAGCAGGAATAGTCCAAAACACCCCTTAAAACATTTAACAGAAATCCGACCCAGGCAGGGGTACGCAGACTGTGACGGCCCGTCGTGCCTGCGACGGTCTGTCCTGTTGCTTCCGTCACAAAGTTCAAAGACTTAATTCCTTGAAGAGTCTGTGACGGTCCGTCCTGTCATTTCGTTGTGAAGTTTAGAGAGTCGATCTCAGTAACCAAATTTCAGAATTCTAAGTGTTTTGGAACGAGACACCCTCGACAGTCCAACGTGCCCATGACGGTCCGTCGTGGGATCCATCGACTAAGACAATTATTACCAGAAATACTCTACTGCTCCAAACGACTAAACAGGTCGTTACAATAGATGCCAATTTACCCATCGTTCGTCCTCGAATGATCACAAGAAGAAAAATAAGGGCGAAAAGGAGTACCTAAATCTGTAAATAGGTGTGGGTATCTTTCTTGCATATCAGCCTCCTTCTCCCAAGTGGACTCTTTAACTGGTCGATTCTTCCATTGAACTTTGATGGATGCAATCTCCCTTGACCTCAACTTGCGGACTTCTCTATCTAGAATAGCAACAGGCTCCTCCTCATAAGACAAATTCTCATCAAGCAGAACTGAATCCCAACGAGTGATGTAGTTTCCATCCCCATGGTATCTTTTCAACATAGACACATGAAATACCGGGTGCACTCCTGACAGTCCTGGGGGTAAGGCTAATTCATAAGCTACTTTCCCCACGCGCTTCAGAACTTCAAATGGACCAATGTACCTTGGACTAAGATTACCTTGCTTACCAAACGACATCACCCCTTTCATGGGTGACACCTTCAGCAAGACTTGCTCACCCTCCATAAACTCCAAGTCTCTAACCTTTCGATCTGCATATTCTTTCTGTCTGCTTAGAGCCGCTAAAAGCTTTTCTTGAATGCATTTCACTTTATCTAACGATTCCCTCAGAAAGTCAGTACCTCAAGGTCTTACCTCAAATGCATCAAACCACCCAATGGGAGACCTACACCTTCTCCCATACAAGGCCTCAAATGGGGCCATGTCGATACTTGAGTGATAGCTATTGTTGTATGAGAACTCTGCTAAGGGTAAGAAATTATCGCAATGACCACCAAATTCTATCACACATGCACAAAGCATATCCTCCAACACTTGAATCGTTCGCTCAGACTGACCATCGGTCTGAGGATGGAACGCAGTACTAAGGTCCAACCTAGTACCCAATTCCGCATGCAATGTTTTCCAAACTTAGAAGTAAACTGCGTACCTCTATCTGATATGATGGAGAGTGGAACCTCATGCAATCGAACAACTTCCGAGATGTAAAGTTTGGCTAACTTCTCTGCATTCTAAGTCACCTTGACCGGAATGAAGTGAGCAGACTTAGTTAACCTATCAACAATCACCCAAATGGAGTCATACTTACCCATTGTCTTGGGAAGACCAACCACGAAGTCCATTGCCATTCTCTCCCACTTCCACTCAGGAATGGGCATTCTCTGAAGTGTCCCTCCAGGTCTCTGGTGTTCATACTTTACCAGCTGACAATTCGGGCATTGAGCAATCAAATCAACAATGTCCTGCTTTATCCTACTCCACCAATAATGTTGCTTTAGGTCACGGTACATCTTGGTTGCACCAGGATGTATAGAATACCTTGAAATATGAGCCTCTGTAAGAATAGTGTGAATCAAGTCATCAACGCGGGGTACACATACCCTTCCATTAATTCTCAAAACACCTGCCTCGTCGATTTTTGCTTCTTTAGCCTCTCCTCGAAACACTTTATCTCCGATCCGGATCAGTTTCTCATCGGTAAACTGCTTTCTTTTGATCTTATCAAGAAAGGAAGATCTTGCCTCCACACAGACCGAAAATCCTCCCTTCTCATTTACTTCTAGCCTCATAGGGTCATTAGCCAGAGTCTGAACCTCCCTAGCCAATGGGCGTCTAGAAACCTGCAAGTGGGCTAGACTTCCCATGCTCCCTGCCTTTCTACTTAAAGCATCTGCCACAACATTAGCTTTTCCCGGATGATACAAGATAGTGATATCATAGTCCTTCAGTAGTTCCATCCACCTCCTCTATCTCAAATTCAAATCTTTCTAAGTAAAGACATACTGTAAACTACGATAATCCGTATAGACGTCACATTTAACCCCATATAGATAATGTCTCCAATGCTTTAACGCAAACACTACCGCCGCTAACTCCAAATCGTGGATCGGATAATTACGTTCATGCACCTTTAATTGCCTCGAAGCATAAGCAATCACATTCTTCTCTTGCATTAACACTGTACCCAACCCAGAATAGGATACATCACAATAAACAATGAAATTCTTACTTTCCACTTGCAGGGTAAGAATCGGTGCAGTAGTCAACAAAGTCTTGAGCTTCTGAAAGCTTTCTTCACACTCGTACGACCATACAAACGGAACACTTTGCTTAGTCAGGTTTGTCAGTTGGGAAGCAATAGAAGAAAATCCCTTGACGAATCGACGGTAGTATCTAGCTAAACCAATAAAACTCCTTACCTTTGTAACATTAGTAGGTTTTACCCAACTCTTCACTGCTTCAATCTTAGAAGGATTCACCATCACTCCATCCTTAGAAACTACGTGCCCCAAGAAGGACACTGAATCTAGACAAAATTCACACTTAGAGAATTTGGCATAAAGCTTTTTCTCCCTCAACATTTCCAATACCATTCTCAAGTGCTCCTCATGTTCTTTCTTACTCTTTGAGTATACCAGTATATCATCAATGAACACGATGACAAAGAGATCCATATATGGCTTAAAAATCCCATTCATCAAGCTCATGAAAGCGGTAGGGGCATTCGTAAGCCCAAAAGACATTACTAAGCACTTATAATGCCCATACCTGGTCCGAAAAGTAGTCTTGGGCACATCCGTTGCTCGTATTTTCAATTGGTGATAACCAGATCTCAAGTTGATTTTAGAGAAGGTACAAGCACCTTGTAGGTGATCGAACAAATCATCGATGCGAGGAAGAGGATAATTGTTTTTAACTGTTACTTTATTTAGTTTTCTGTAATCTATGAACATCCGAAAACTTCCATCCTTCTTCTTCACAAACAAAACCGGAGCACCCCAAGGAGATGCACTTGGTCTAATGAAGCCGTTGCGTAATAGCTCTTGAAGTTGGGCCTTTAACTCCCTTAACTCAGTGGGAGCCATCCTATAAGGGGGTATGGAAATGGAGTGAGTACCCGGCTCCAGATCAACGCAAAAGTCAATATCCCTATCCGGTGGCATTCTAGGAAGGTCTACAGGAAACACATCAAGAATTTCACGGACTATTGAAACAAACTCCATTGAAGGTACTTGGGTAGTATCGTCCCTGAGGTGTGCCAAGAAAGCTAAACAACCCTTACTAACCATTCTCTTAGCACGAAGGAAGGAGATAATACGAACTGGAGTGGAAGAGTAGTCACCCTCCCACACTAACGGATCTGTCCCAAGCTTGGCCAATGTCACAGTTTTGGCATTACAATCTAAGATTACAAAGTTTGGAGAAAGCCAAGTCATACCCAGAATTACATCGAAATCAACCATTTCTAAGATAACCAAGTCTACATGAGTATTGCTCCCTACAAAAGTTACAAGTCAAGACCTATATACCTTTTCAACTATCACATACTCACCCGCCGGAGTAGAAACATGAATAGGCATGTCAAGCAATTCATAATGTAAGTTAAGACCAGTAGGAAATGAGGAATATACATATGAAAATGTGGATCCAGGATCAAATAATATAGAAGTCATGCAATCGCAAACCAAAAGCTTACCTGTGATGACAGCATCAGATGTTTGTGCTTCAGATCTTCAAGGGAAAGCATAACAATGGGCTCTATCACTTGTCTGCCCATTGACTCTACCATGTTGCACTGCAGAAGTCCCAGTTTGACCGTCACCCCGACCGTTTTGATGAATACCATTACCTCGGGCACCACATCCTCCCGAATAACGGCCTCTTCCATGACCACCTCTACCTCTGATTATTGGGGGTCTGTAACTCGGTTTTGGACAATTCCTCCTAATATGTCCAGTCTCTCCACATGCATAACATTCTTTGAATTCAAGCATAGGTCTCTGTGAGAACGACGAAGTCTAGGGATAACCTCCAAACTCAAAGAAATGTTGACCGGTCTGCTGTGGACCCCCAGCTACAGCCTGTAGTGACTACTGACAAGGTCGGGCTGGATAAACTCCTGAAATCTACCCTCTAGAGTAAGAACCATTAAACTCACCTCCTTTACGAAACTTCTTAGTTGCTGATGCCATGGTGAAATCATCTGGCTTCACTCCTTCCACCTCTATCACAAAGTCTACCACTTTGTGAAAGGATTTTGCTGTAGCCGCTAGCTATAAGGCTGAAATACGCAACTCTGACCTCAACCCCTTCACAAAATGGCAAATCCGCTCTTGTGGACTGAAACATAGCTGGGTGGCATATCTGGATAATGCACGAAACTTAGCCTCAAACGCAGTAACCGACATCCTACCTTGCTATAGGCTCAAGAACTCATCTCTCCTCCTATCCCTCAAGGTCTGGGGGATATACTTCTTCATAAATACGCTAGAGAATGACGCCCAAGTCATAGGTGGTGCCTGTGCGGGTTGACACTTAATATGTGACCGCCACCATATTTTGGCATTTCCCTGGAACTGATAGGTTACAAACTCAACGCCAAATCGTTCCACTATGCCAATTTTATGTAGTAACTCATGACAGTCAACCAGAAAATCGTAGGCATCCTTAGATTCAGCACCCTTGAAGACTGGAGGTTTCAATTTCAAGAACTTACTGAAAAGTTCATGCTGATCACATGTCATTATAGGCCCTGTAGTCAAACGAGGAAACGTGTCTATTTCCAATGAGGCATCCATGCGGGGAGCCACAGTAGCTGCATGTTGTACCTCCGGAACCTGGGGTGCTGGTGCAGAAAACACTGGAGGTGTCTGTCCTTGATCAGATAAACCACTAAGATAGGCAAGAACCTGGTTGATCATCTCTGGGGTAGGTTAGTATGGTAATTCCTCACTCTGCACTTGCTCATTTTCCCCTTCCTCACCCTCTCTTAACACCTACTCAGTCGGTGGAGGAGTCACCGCCCTAGTACCAGATGGGCCAGGTGCTTGTCCTTTTCTTCTAGAGGACGTCCTCCCGCGACCTCTACCGCGGCCTCTTGCCACTGCTCCTCTTCGAGCTACAGTCTCAGTGGCTGGCTCGGACGCGTCTTGTATTGCCGGTGTTGGTGTTGGCGCAGTTGTTGCCCTAGTTTTAACCATCTGTGAAATAGAGTGAAGATGGTCAGATACCAATTTGTATCACCAAGATACCAATTGGATCCAAGTAATAGCACGAAAGAAAGAAAGAATGGAATTTTCCTAAAGTCCTATAGCCTCTCAAAGAAAGGTAAAGGCATCCCCCTACCGTTCCTCAAGACTCTACTAGACTCATTCTTGTGTGATGAGACCAACGAACCTAATACTCTAATACCAAGTTTGTCACGACCCAAAATGAGCCGGGAGTGGCACCCACACTTATCCTACTATGTGGGAGAACCAACCAATCTAAACCATAATATTTCAAACATAATAAATAGAAAAAAGAGCGGAAGACTTAAAACTCATTAACGAAATCAATAAATAACTTTTAAAATTTATCAATTACTATCATTATCCCCAAAATCTGGAAGTCATCATCACAAGAACATCTATCCTCAAATTACTAAGTCTAAGAGTATCTAAGAAGCTAAAATAACTAAACAGATAGTCCATGCAAGAACTTCAAGGCATCAAGACATGAAGAAAAAGATCCTAAACAAGCTAGAAACAATAGCTCACCCTGAAATCTGACGTGATGAAGACTGGGTAGAGTTGCGGTTGAGTTGAAGATGACGGTACGTTTGCTGCACTCCACAATGAACAAAAAGAAAACATACAAGTAGGGGTCAGTACAAAACACGAGTACTGAGTAGATATCATCGGCCAACTCTAAATAGAAAGCAATATATATCAGATAATATCATAAAATCAACTACAATACTCAACAGGTAGTAACAACAAGTACAAGAATCATTGATAATAACGCCAAGTACACCCATGAGGACACAAGCCTCCATACTATACTCATTTGGGAAATAGGTTCATTACATTGAGTATATTGACGTCACACATTACTATCCTTGTGTCGGAACGTGACACTCAGATCCCCTAATACTACGTGTCGGTTCGTGACACCCGATCCCCTAATACTACGTGTCAGTTCGTGATACCCGATCCCCTAATACTACGTGTCGGTTCGTGACACCCGATCCCCTAACCTCATTCTTTTAGTTCATCAAGCCTCCTTTTATAACAAGGCATCATCATTAACAGAGAGGTTTTAAGGGTTAAGGTTCAATAACCCATCATGCTTATTCTATCACAAATATATAATCACATCATGCAAGCACACAATTATGTGCTATTTGATAAATTATTATGTGACCATTTATTTTATTTTATACATGGTTTTGATTGTGATGCACCAGCTATGCTTATGTGTGTTCTCACTTTTGTTGGTGGATCCCTAGTGTAGGATCATGTGTACCATTACTACGACGTTTTCCTAGTTCAGTGGAATGATTGGAAAGACTTGGTTCATTCAGATGACACATTTTTATTGGCTTGGAGTTGTTAAAATTTTGTTTACATGTACCACCTTGATTATTAGAAATTATTGAGGAGCTACCCTACACAAGTATGGTTGATTGACAATCACGATATTTATCTTTTCGTCAGGTTCATGTATCGATTATGTGTAGTCGAATGTGTGGATCATTGAATCCAAACTACTGTTCTTAAAAGGTAATATACAACTACCAAATCTAACTTTTCTCTAGTGTTGTTGGATGGTTTATATGTTTGGACATATCTCTCAAGGATTATCTAATGTCAAAAGATTGAAATCTTTGAAAGAACTATGATTGTTTGGGTATTATGAGTGTTAAGAACTGTGATTGTTTGGGTATTATGAGTGTGTGTTGGTTTGTTAAAGTTCATTTTAGTGAGTACTTAAATAGAATTTATTATTGTTATGTGGGAAATGACTCGTCAAGAGATTGTGTCAAATTCATTGATTACATGTTGCAAACATGTGTGCGCTCAAGCTAAGGGGTTATCGAGGATCATTTTAGTGGTTAGTTAAGTTAACATACAACAATAATTATCACTAGAGGCATGAGATGACTTTATTGAGGCATTGTAAGGGAGGATGTGTAGGTATTCAAATGGTTGGTTTGAGGTTTGATATGTGAAACCCTTAGGGGGTGATGGAATTCGATAATAAGGGCATGCGAGACAAGTATCCCCAGCATTCGACAATTCATATACTACACTACCCTTTCTTTAACTGTCTTCTCCTACTTGGTCACTCAGGGATGAGTGATGGGTAAATTAGTATTTACTATAGCGACCTAATTCCATCGTTAGGGAAAAGTTAATGAAAAAAATATTTGGGGCCAGAAAACTCTTTTGTAGCAACTTTGAAATCGGAATTATTAAGGTGTAGGGTAAATGTGATGGTGAATGAGATCTAATTATATGTTTCATTGCATTATTGGATGTATAAGACGATAAGGAACATGTATGATTTTACGAAATTCAATTCAGGCGAGTAGAACTCAAAAAAATGATCTTAAGGTGTACAATAACATTTTGTCTTCAAGCAGGTTGCCAGAGACGACCATTGTAGCGGGATGGGTCTATTGTAGCTGGCTAGATGGGACTTTTAGTTGCTAATAAGCCCTTAAACGATTTTATTTTGTACCTATCGATTTTAAAACTAAAGAGAAGACCCAAGATGAGTTCGTCACAGTTTTTCACCAGTCTGGAGGCTAAAGGTAACATTTTAACTCCCCAAATCCTATTCTTAATCCATACAACCTATTTTCTTTGATTATTATCGATGGGGAAGGTTTTTTCAATTATGCCTAATTGTTGTTGCCAATGAACCGATCACCAAAAGGAAGTATCTCTCTTAATTTTAAGGTGAAACACCTGTCAGCCAGCTGAAGAAAGTCCACGTTAGCGCCCCGACAATCATTTAATATCATAATGCATTATCGGGCATAGATGTTCACGAAAAGTTGTATGGGACATCAATGAATAGTGGGATTGTTACATCCGAGTGATAGAGAAGTCATTATCAATGAATTCCTGAGTAGTTCTCGCAACGTATGAGGTTTATTACTTTAAAGTTTATAAAACACAAAAAGACCCCTTACTGCTTCGTGGGGAGCGGGATGAATGATAAATCTAGCGAGCACCTGTGAAGAACTCATGCATAGAACGATGCTTTGCAGCTACTATGCGTCTTTAAAATTTACCGTGAACGGGGCAAAGACATTGGAAGAAGTTTTACGATGGATTCCACCTTAGTGACATTCTTCCGTACCTTCACGATAAATAGAGCTACAGAGTTAGGATCTCTCTAACCTCCCTTCCGTGAAACTGAGTTTGTTGGAAGAAGATGAGCATGTGCAAGTACCAGAATATCCATTCTTGCGATCTACAAAGTCGTTATGGCTTGATTTTTGCAAGGTCATGGTGATATGCAGGACTTAATAAAGGGTTAGAAAGTATCATGCTCATTATTGTTGGTTTATCCATCGGAAAATATGTGGCACACAATATACTCAATTTTACTTCCGCCCGGTGAAGCTTTTAAAAAGTTGAGAATTATTATGAAAAAAGCTCTTATTTGGATATTCTGATCTTAGGTTTCGATTAGGGTTATTGGGTTTGTTATAAATCAAATATTATACCTTCTTGCGTATATTAATTGTTGTAGACTTAGAATAAGCAAAAATAATCAAGAAACGGAAGATTTAAGTGCCTTAGGGGATTCAAGCTTAGATCGGATTGCCACATTCTGGCCTAACTTTGAATCAGATTGGTACGTTCCGGCATAAACATTGGATAGAATTGTCATATTTTGGCATAACTAACTTTGATCAATCTGTCAAGTTACAATATAAAAATTGAATTAGATTGTTATGTTACGACATAACTAACTTGGATCGGATTGGGTTACATGAGAGTACCATTCACTTGTTATATATTGCCTTATTTTTATGAACATGGACTGTGACTTATCACTTCTCAAAGAATTCTACTTAGTGTGAGTGGGGAATAAGACTTCATTCATGCATTGAACAAATGGACTTTAAAAGTGGTTGTGGTTTGGTTCTCTTAGTCTATGAAGATTGTGTTAATCAATGTTGTTGATATTCCGTATGTTACATGGTTATATTGTTGTAATCAGTTATATATGTTTCCCTTAGTGGATAGTTGTGTGATTCTACTTGTACACATTGGTTGTGTACTGATACTACACTTGCTCTTATATTTGTAGAGTACACGAAATCTTCCGGCGGCTAATAATAGACCTCGTAGAAGATCACTAATAGTTCTGATTCAAGGGTGAGCTAAGTCTTTTAAGATTCCTTGGATTCTCCTTTTGTTTAAGTCCACACTTTTCGATTGAGATTATTTATTTTATTTGCTCTTTAGGTTATAGGCATTTAATTCTGCATTGTTTAGTTAATAAACTTTTTTTCATAACTTAATTGACTTAGTTTTGGTTTAGTTGCTTAGTTTGGATTGTAGCAGTGGTTCTCCCACTACATGGTTAGTATTGGTGCCAATAACGATTGTTTGGGTTGTGAAACATACATCCTATCTTTCTTTCTCAAGAATTTAGTAGATTTGCATCTTGTAAAATGAGTGAAGACTCTTTCAACAAACATTTTTATCCAAGTTGCCCATCAATAATGTTTATTAATGACATTTAGTAGACTAATATTTGAAGTTATAGCAGTAGAATAAAACTTTCATGTTGTGACGATAAAATATTTTAAATTGTATTAATTTATTAAACTAATGATTAAGTATCTATAAAAAATCAATTTTTTAAAAAACAATTAAAAAAGGAAAACAAATCGGTTTTGAATAAAAAAGAAAGATAAAAAAATGGATAATTGTGTACTAATTAATTTTGAATTCATTGATGATAATTGTTAATTAACATAAATTTAGGAGATTCAAAATAATTAGGTATATTTATTTTCCTTATTTCACTCTAATATGTGGACATTAATTTAAAAAATAGATTTTATTCATTTTGTTCATAGTTTCTCTCTTCATTTTTTCCGTGAATTTGACGTCACTCATGAGTCGACTTTTCTTTGTTTGAAAAATCTTTATTTTGCGAAATGGACAACTACTAATCTATATTAATTAAACATGTTGGTAGATGAGATCCTTTTAATTAGAATTATTTATGATTTATTGTTTGTATTTGTATATTACTGAATAGTAAAAAAATTGAAAATGTAAATGACATTTTCGGATTTCGTTTATGTATAATATATTAAAGTTGTGATTTGTTTTCGTATAAATGACATTTTCCATATACGAAATAATTTTTGTGAAACTGTAATTTTCATATTCTCTTATTTTATTGGTACAATTAAGCTTTTTCTTGGTTATTTTGTATATTTTTTTGTACCATGGTTTTGACCGAGATTGAATTAATATATGAAGTATTTGAGTATAAGTGTATGGAATATTAAAAAAATAAAATGGTTATAAAGTTACGAAATTTGTGAAAACAAAAAAGTATTATACGTGTTGTAATATTGTTATGGAACATATATTTCTTTAGTCAATTTGATAATATTAATTATTATTATTATAATGATACTAATAATAATAATAATAATAATAATAATAATAACAATGATAAATAAATAAATAAATAAATAATAATGAGATGAATTCAGTATGCAGTTTACAATTATAATATGGATAACTGTTTTTCTCCCCTTCTTTTAAAAATAGAAACAAAATCTATAGATTGGAATGAATTTGGTAGTGCAATTGGAATGACATTAGTATGAAAAATTATTGAATATGGTGTAAAAATATATGAGTAAGAAGTATGATGATTTGTATGAAATGTGTACTACGTTTGTATGAAATGTGGAATGTCATTTTTGGACAATTTTGAACTTATATTTGAAAGAATGGTCTATACTGATTACTTAAAAATTTATTGAGATTTTGTTTGTGTATGTTAGTTCTAATTATGGCATATAAATATTCCATAAGATATGTTTGAAACTGATATAGATTTTGGTATGAACGTAAGTTATTTTGTATGTTTCTGGTTAAGAAAAATACATATTTTTTAAAAAATTTGGTTTGTTTGTTATACCATGTTGGTGTGATTTTAGCATTATATTGAAAGAAATTTGTATACTCTTTATCTAGTAAATAATAATTAATTGTCAAAAATAATATTATTTTTTGGTATTATTCTTGTATAAATATTGATGTGTATTAAATTACTATATGTAACACCCTGTATTCAAAACAAACCAAAAATAAGCTTTTCAGAAATATGCAGTGCAATCGACGATCACTGTCGACGAACCATATTATGATCTACGGCCCGTACTGCACATCCGTCGTTTGTTGCTAAAACTTTTCCATGACGCAGCCCAACAAAATTGACCAAGTGACGATCCACGGACAGACCTATGGTGCGTAAGACAGGCTATGGTTCGTAGTATGTGTCCATTGATCAACACCCCATTTATACATCCTCTGACATAAACTACGGATAACCAACAAGAACCATCGTTTGATCTACGGTCCGTAGGTCTGACCATAGGTGAAGGTTAGCAGCTAGTTAGAGGGAAAATGTTGTTAGATAAACTTCAAATGATCATAACTCTTAGCATAAAATTAATTAGGTGTCTCATGACCTATGAAATGATAGATAATTGAATTAGCTTTCTACAACTATCGAGTTTACTAAAATCAAACCTCCGAGTAAAAATTTATGCCCATTTTAGTAAAGGACTATCGACAAGACACAAACGATGAACCGTCAAATGTAAAATGTCCCTACAGTCCACGTCATCGTTTGGTCGGACAACAATTAACTAAGGGTTCTTTTGATCTTTTCCTACTTCGTTTAAACCCTAAGAGATGTCGTTTCGACCCTAAATCATAAGATTTTAGTTAGTTTAAGCCTAGAAACATAATAATAACTTTCCTAAGAAAAAATCATAAATCAAAACTTAGAAAATTAGAAGCAAGAAAGGATAAAAAGGTTAAGAACCCTAGTTTAAGAAACGCAACAAGGCTCTTTCAGTTCAAGCCGTAAAATCTAAATATTTCTCCTAGGATTTCATTACCAGGTATGTAGGATTTCACTAGTGGGTTCTTTTCACTCATTAGATCCCTAGTTTTCAGTAAGATTTTTAATTCCCATATCATGACTAGACTTAGAGTGTCTTGAATATTAGAATTATTGGGTTATTAGCTACTAGAAAGATCCAAATCAGATTATTATGTTAATACTTAATTTTTGCATGAATTTAAGAACTCTAGCTATGTATTTCATTAGTTTTTAAATTACACATACTAGATATGATATTTTAGTAACTTAAGGTATGCATGTCTCAGTTATTAATGCATAATTATCAAATTAATTATTGCATTCTTAGTTTGCATGTTAAGTTTTGAACTATCCAGTATTTACAGAAATTCAGTCATCATTTCTTAAGCACTTTATTGATTGACAGAAGCATAATACCGAGTTGGACTAGGAATTAGTGTACCCAAATAGTGCTAGAACAACTACCCAAGTAGGTTGTAAGTCCCTCTATGAGCATTAATTTGGTGATCACGACAACATGTCTTTATACCTCTAGCAGGGTACATTGGGGCCTCTACATGAGGCCTATATCTCGGACTCCACATTTAGATCATGCTGTTTTATTATCGGTTTAGTATCTCCCACAGTTCATAAAGACTCTATTGCATTGACCATATTTACAATTAAGTTAGTATTCAGTCTCAGCATGTTATAAATTTGGTCATTGCATCCAACTAGCTCAAAATTCAGTTTATCATCTTCAGAATATTATCCTAGCTTTTGTGCTTGTTCAGTTATGTTTTATTTCAGCTTTACTCTATCCTACATGTTGAGTACCTTTCAAGTACTGATGTAGGTTCGCAACAACCAAATCACTCTTAGATCGATTCTCGATCTCCACTTCACCATAATCAGTGGTGATTCCTCATTCTCCAAGGATAATAGTCATGAATTTCTGTTAGTATTTTGGTCTTTTACTTTTAGTTTTTGCTAGACTTAGTTGGGACCTCTCCAGTATTTCTAGTGAGTTAGAGGCTTATTTCAAACAAAGTTAGTTTCAGCTTAGTATTAAGTTAATATTTTCTTTGGATTAAACTTAACAATTTTAAAATATCTCAGGTATAGAATATGTGTATTCTCCATCTTTTAAGTTTACATTACGATTTTGCTTTCGCATCTAGTTTATAATCCTTAATATGTTTATAGTCATTCCAGCAAGGTTAGCTTGGGGTCACTTGTAATCCTAGATCCCGTGTCCGCATCTCGGGGGTAGCGCGGGGCGTGACAGTACAATAGTAAGATCAAATTTGTATGAAAATTTGTAATTCTAATGGGGCGAACTGATATGATTCAATTTCTATTTTTGGAAATTATATTGGTTGGCATGTGCATAATAGTTGAAAGAAATCGTTATACTATTTATTTAATAAAACATAATAGCTAGTTATAAATTGTATAATCTCTTTTTTCTTTTTTTAATTAATATGGTATGAATCAATGTATACTTTTGGCATCAAATAGGTATAAAAAGTATGCTTTAAAACGATATGAAATTCTAGTATATATTGATATAACATATGTATAAAAGTTATTTTTACTTCTATATGATGTAGTTTATGATGAATCAATTTTAAAAGTATCGGAGCATAAATTTTCCAGCCTAGTTCAAAAAGATTGATAGGAAGACCACAACTTGAACGTAAGAAAAGACTTGCTGATGTGAAGTTTAAGATACCTATGGTTACATGCAGTGCATGTTGTCGAGAGGAACACAATAGGAAAACATGTTCAAATTATCATGCTCAAAGAAGACATAATTTATTTTTTTTTTGATTAAGTTGTTAAATTGTGATAAACACATTTTTTTTATTTCGTCTTTGAAGTTATTAAATTATAATTTCCTAACATTTGTTATGTGTACCAACAAACCTAAAACTAGTTAATGTTTTATCAAATTTATATATATCTTGTATCGGACTAACATCCATAGGAAGGATTGAAAAGAAAATATGAAATTCCAATTTTAAAGGAATTTGCCAATCTAAATCTAGTTGATATAATGTGGTATTAAATTAGCATAAAGTTTGTATCTAACTTATCTAATTGGAAAAATTGAGGGAAAAAAAGAGGTAATTGAGATTTCAACTAAATTAGTCAGCATAAACTAGTTAATTTTATACCCAATTGGTATACATTTGGTATCGAACTGATATCCTATTGGAATATTTAAAAAACCAACATGTAATTGAGATTCCAACTGAATTAATCAACATTAATTAAGTTAATATTGTATCCAATTGATATACATATGGTATGTAACTGATCTCCCATTCTAAAAATTAAAAAATCGACATGTAATTGAGATTTAATTCTTATTATTTTGTATATGCATTTTTTTCAAACAAAATCCTCAACCTAAAATGGGTTACTGCTGATATCCTTTTTGTATCTAATTTGCATTAAGGTTAAAAATTATGACTAATACTCCTTGAAAGTGGTATCCAACTAGTGGCAAACTTTATTTTATACTCTATTCGTTTAAAAAAGAATGACATTGTTTCCTTTTTACTCTGTTTAAAAAAGAATGACCTCTTTCCTTTTTTGGCAACATTTTAACTTTAACTTTCCACGTGACATGTTTAAGACCAAAAGTTTTAAGGGCATTTTAGTACATTTGACATAACTTTAATTTATAACAGAAGATTAAAAAAAATCTTCTTTCTTTTCTTAAACTCCGTTTCAAGTCAAACTATGTCATTCTTTATGAAATAGAGAAAGTATTAGTTTAATTAAGCCTAACAATGTATATTTATATACTCCACACAAAACATAATCTTCATTTTCAAGTATCATGAATGAAAATAAATAATTTTTGTTTAATACATCATAGTAACAATAATGCATAGTATAGATTATTTCAACAAATTGAAGAAAAAATAAACCATTTCCTTAAATGATGAAAGTCTAAGACAATCATCTATTTGACAAATGATCTATTTTGTCTTTGTGTAGGATAATAGGTGGTATCCAGATTATGGTCTTCTTCTATGCTTGGCCCTTCAATTTTACTAGCAAAAGTTCATGTTAGATCACTCTAGCTAATTGTGTAAGCGTTCTCACTTCTTTCATACTATTATGGGATTACGTTGTAACTTTAGCGATATTTTACATCAATGTCTATGTAACCCATACCAAAAACGTGATTGCTACATTCAACAAATAAACACGTGTACATGCTACAATTACTGAAATAGTATTAAAACAAAAATGATTTTAAGAAATATGAGTTAATTTGTCTATTGTAATCACTAAAGGATAGAAATACATGCTTTAAATTTGACTCTTGTTGAGGCAAATTAGCCATTTGATTGACTTCAATTGGAGCATCTATTTCAACAATATATGTCAATTCTATTAATCGGAAATCGTTCGAGGAGAATGCTCATATTTCTTTGACATGTTTTTATCAAAAATCTTAAAATCTTAATTCATTGAGTTGTGAATTCACTCTTTATTTTGATTATATGATGAAAATTTTCTCCTAATTAATATTTAGAGTTTAAAAACAGTTTCAATGAAATATAATTGAAAGAGTGGAAAGATGAATTTGTAACGCCGGATAGTGGGCTGGTAGCATGTTGTGTAATAGAGGCATGCTGCTTAGGGGTGGAATTCGTCTGTAACTACAAAAAAAAAATAACAATAATCTATGTAAATTCCTATAGTTGTGTAACGGATAATTATGGTGAATTATTTATTTAAATAATATAATGACAATATAAAATAATAAAAACATTAATTATTTATATTTATGCAAAAATAGAACAATAATCATTGTAAATCCTTATAACTGTGTAAGTGATTATTATGGTGTACTTTTTGTTTTAATAATTTAAAACATATATAAATTATAAAAAGATAAAATATCTAATGAAGTAAAATTTAATTAATTTATGCATAATTAGTGCTATGTTAGAGCCCATAATTAAATAGTTCTAAGCAAGAATATTTTAAAAGTAGGCTTACAACTCGTAATATTATCTCTTAAATATGTAAATGGGATAATTTTCCTTTTGAAAATATTGATATCAATCAAGAATCAGGAGCTGAGGCGGTGCTTGAAGATATGGATGCAGTGCTTAAATTCAGAGTGTTACTATATTCAAGGCTAGAGATCGTGAAAATCAAAGAAATTTCAATGAAGAACTAGTTGTTAATGATAGGATGAAGATGCCCTTAGACAACATAGATAACTTTAATAAATGTAGTTGATGTTCTGTTGCAAGTATGAATACTCTTCTAACTATATATTTAATTGATTTATTTATTTTAAAAGTATCTTATTCGCTAATTTTGTTAATAACATTTAAGAGAGAAAAATTCATGCTTTTGGGGACTCTATGTATACTCTTTCTTCCATGGTTGGAAATGCCTTTGCCAAAATTATATTATATATCTTCTTGAATCTGTATAGCCCATGGATTGTTACCTTGTCGAATGTTAGAAATGCATTTGAATAATTGAGTTTCAGCAGCTTGAAGAAAATAATTTGGCCTTTTCCCTTTTAAAATAGTTGAATTTTATAAGAGCGATTTTTTTTTATGGATTTGGGTTTGGATTGGATTAAATTAGATTTAGTAATTTAATTATTAAAACTCAGATAAAGCCACGTATTAAATGAAAATGCTAAATAAAAGGACTAATTATTCTGTTTCTGAAAATGGTGTTAAAGAGCCACAAAGATAAACCCCAAGGTCATTTTGTGGCCAAAAGGTAAACAAAGAGTATATTTGTACCAATTTCAATACTTTAAAGATATTATAGACCCTTCTCCGTTGATTGTATTTGTATATTAATGAAACATAAAAAAATTACAATAAAACTCCAAATGACATTTTCTGATTTTTTTAAAGTATACTAGATTTAAGTTATAATAATATTTAAATGAACAATAATTTTGTTCATAAAGCATTATTATTATTATAAAACTGGATTTACTATTGACATGATTATAGTTGTTATTTTTTATACTTTTTATACCATTAATTTGTGCGATATTAATTTTATATCTTAAGAATTTTAGTATAACTGTATGGAATATTAATATTATCAATGTTGTAAAGATATAAAATTTTTGACAAAGATATATAAAATGTGTTCATTCTATGAAATGTTTTCTAACATTGTTATGAAATTGATATTTTTTAGTCCCTTTGATAATAATCATGATATGGATTTGGTACGTAGTTTAGAATAACAATATGGGATATTATCTTTTTCTGAAAATATAAATAAAATTTATAGGTTTTAGTGAATTTTATAGCGTATTTGACATGATATTTGTATGAATAATTATTCATTATTGTATAAAAAATATCAGTAAGAACTACGATGATTTGTATTAAATTTGTATTAGGTTGACATGAAATTTGAATATGAATACATGTAGTGGACAATTTAGAAATTATGAGATACTCTGTGGTACTACATAAAACATATTACTGTTTTCTTATTTATAGCTTGAAGAATTTTAAAGATTCATATGTCATTCTTGTTGAACCTCTCCCACGCAAGAGTAAATGTGATATACCAAACTATGTTCTGAGCAAAATTTATTTCTCTTGGTTCTAAGATACCGTAGAAGATCACAACTTGAACGTTGGAAGAAGTTTGCTGATGTGAAATACAAAAGGCTTATAGTTACTTGCAGTAGATGTCGTCAAGTTGACCACAACAGGAGGAAATGTTCAAATTAATCTGCGCCGAAAAATGATAGTTTATTTATTTAAACTATACAAAAATATTTTTTATTTTGTCTTTTAGACTCATGTTTTGTCTTGATTGTAACAAAGTACTCCATGTTTTGAAATAATTTTTATTTACAATGCATATCAAATATATATCAAATTGATATAAAATGCATTCTAACTAAGTGTTTAATATTCTGTTCATGTTTTATACAAGATTCATTCAGTATTCATACCAAGTAAATATATAGGGTTTTGTTTATATTATTGAATAATATATAAGATTATTACGATTTACACTTTATATCAATTTGGTATGTGATTGAGTAACCATAGATATTATTTATTGTATTTTCCATGAGTATGAATTTGGTATCTAACTTGTGTCCTACTCTAAACCAAAATAAAACAGGATGTAATTGATTTTGGTGCAAAATTTAATCTTCGATGTTTTAAACTATCATATTCATTTTATCCTGTATTATATAAATTGTACAAACTTCATAAATCTTTAAAATAATTAATCCACGCTTGTTAAGACAATATACTTTACAACCAGAATTAATTTAGTACCATAAGGTGATTGATTAGAATAAATATAAAACAAGATATAATTGAGGTTGTTACAAAATACAATGATCACTATTTTACATTGGCATAATTATTTCTTCAAATTATATATACATATTGTATAGCAACTCCATACATCTTAAAAAAAATTATCCATACTTGTTAAGACAATATAATTTACAACTAGTATTAATTTGGTACCTATAAGTTGTCCAACTTGAATAAATATAAAAGAAGATGTAATTTAGGTTGTTAGAATATGCAATGATCATTACTTTACATTGGCATAATCATTATATCAAGGTATTTATATAGGTTGGATGCCAACTTGTTTCAATTTTTATTTTTTTATTTTATTTTTTTGCTTTAATATATGAAGTAAAAAAAAATATCAATCATATATCAATATAGATGCCAAAAGTATATAGTTTGGATACCAATTATAATTCATATTTAGTTCAGGAACTCCTAATTCGTGTTTGTTTTGTTTGAGTTAATAAAAAAATGTTAGTTCATGAACTCTAAATACTGAATCCAAGTTGTACACAGTCATATCCTAAAATTATAATAGCCAATCTATAATTCATATGTAGTTTGTATCCGACTAGGAGAAAACAGTGGATATTATATATTATCAAATACATATATAAAACACCAACATATCATCCAAAAGTGTTTAAACAACTGCTTATACTAAAAATTGTAAGCTGCAATCAACATTCTCAAATTTGATCTTCGTGGTCTTGGTGTAAAATGATTTCATGTATCCGAAGCATATTCTTTTTCTATGTGATCCACTATGTTTTGTAACGATAGTTCTAGTTACTTCACTCTTACTAGAACTATTAGGAAGTATATAAATTTCATAGCAATATTAGTCATAATTCATACAAAAAAGAATAATTTACAAACTGCACTACAATCACCTAATTGGGCTATTGATATCTAACAAATTTTAAACCAATATCAAAACACATTTCATTAAAGTTACATACCAATATGAAATTACATTTCATACCTTATTAATAAGTTGGATATTAAAGTCAGATTCATACCAAAATTATTCACATTTTTTACAAGTTTTACATCAATATAACTTTAGTACTAACAATATGCCTAATATAATATTTTTTTTTTGAGAAACCACTAATTTGAATAATTTGAAAACAAATTAAATATAATTCTTACCCTGTCCACTTTTTTTTTCTTTTATCTTTTTGGATATTGGGATTTGTTAGTCCTCCTTCGTTGTTTCTATTCTTCGATCTTCATGGTTTTGAAGACTGATCAATTTTGATATTTGTTGCTTTTTAGTTTGTTTTCTTTCCATTTTTATCTCACTTACGAAATTCGAATTAGAATCAGAATGATTTTCTACATTTTCCCTTGGATTTGCAAGACTTATTGTTTTCTTTGCTTGACTATTTTTCTCCCTTTGTCTAATCTAATTCTTCAATAGAGAAGAACCACCTTTTGCTAGAATTTCATTCTTTTTGGAGGCGGGATTTTAGTCAACATGTTGAATGTTGGACCATATATTTAATCCTTAGAAGTTTCTTCTTCTAGTCGAGAAATCTTTCGAGGAGTTATAATATTCTTTTTTTACATGTAGAAGATAAGAAACTAAATTAATTATGTTTGAGAGAGATAAGTAATTTCTTATTTCTAAAGGTGGGGTAGTGTGGTGGTCGCGTGTTGTATATGATAGGTGTTGGGTGTCAGAGTAATAGGTGTGGGTGGTATGGTGTGTAACAGAAAAAATGGAATTGTAATCAATAGAAATCCCATTGTCTAATTGATGATTACTGAGTTTAAAAAGGGAACTATAATATATATAATTAAATTATCAATTATATAAAATAAAAAAAGTTGAATATTTCAATAAGTTAATATATAATTGATTTTTTCCTAAAGATATATTTAATTGATATGTTACAACCCGTAATTAAACTATTGTAAGTAAAAAATTAAGAGAACGTGTAAAACCCGTATATTATGTTTTAAATGTGCATATGATTTTATTTTTCCTACTTACAACCAAAAAAGGAAAAATCTCAGGGTGGTTAATGTTTACTATTATGTTTCTACAAAAAATATATACATTTATAGTTGTTATTCACTTAGATCTATGATGGGGAGAAAATTCAAGTTACAAATGTTTATTAAGAGACTCAAATAAGTTAGTATTTATTTTGTTTTGCTTCCTCCAGGACATCATCATGTTTAATTTATCAATTTATTGTTTAGTTTAGTTTAAAAGATGGTAACTTTTACTTTTTGCAGGTACTTTTGAATTCAGGCAAACCTTCTGGGCCAACACTGGGTAGAGCACAATGAAGATTCCACCGCCTATGTTGACAATCTCGACCATGAAATTATGGAAGTGTTGTTATAGGAGTGGCTTATACAAACAAGTCTAGTAGTTAATCTTTATGTTCCTAAGGACAGAGTTACTACTGCTCATCATTTATACGGTTTTGTGGAATTCCGAAGTGAAGAAGATTTTTACTATGTAATAAAGGCACTGAATAAGACTGAACTTTATGGAGAAACAAATTCCCGATGTTCTGGAAGTAAATGGTGTGGTTGGAGATCCTATTCCCCACAACCTTTTGCAAATTGTCCTATATGTCCCGCTTTTGTTCCATCATTTTTGCCACCACAAATGCACCCAACCTGCTGCTGTTCGTATTATGTCGCAGAAAATGCGGCGAGGAATGCCACCTCTGTAGCCCCAAAGTTAGATCCACCCTTAAATAGGCCCCCTCCACCAGTAGATGCAGTGGTTGGTAATATTTTTTTTCTTCCACCACCGCTTCAACACTTAAATTTTAGTCACCATGCTATACCCTCTCCACTTTCTTCACTAGGTTTAAATTTGGATACACCTAATTTTTTACTACCTTGAATGTCAATAGTTTATAGGGGTATACCATTTCATGAATAATGAATTTCTCCAAATTCTTTTGATGATGACATTATAAACCAGGTTAACATAGCACATACCAGACTTTAAATAAAGAGGCAAGAAAAGTTCTTTTATGCATAGATGAAATAGGAAAAACATGTCCAAAGTTGTAAGCCAAGTTAAAAAAGGAAATGAATAAAAGTGGAAGTCTTCTAGGACAAAAAGGAAGAAGGCAATCAAGTTCCGGAAGGAAAAGGATTAGTTTAGAAACGTATTTCATTACTTGTAGAAGTCAATCAAGGAAAAAAATCAACCTCCATAAATGTAATGACCCGATTCAGTTGTTATTGAAATGCCAACGAAGGAAAAATCAAAGCCAAAAAAACTATTTCGTGGCACTAGGATTTTCCCAAGCTTGTTTATATTTGGAGAAAATTGAAGTCGTGAAGCTATATGGAAATCTAATGGCATTCAGATAGATAAAATATGATTTCGAATACATAATCAGGTAGATGACTACTTAAGGAATTTGTACGACTTAGCATAATTGAATTTGGATAAATAGAGCTATAGTAATTAATCTTAGTGTTAAGTATACTTTCTGTGTGTAGTGGGTTAAAAATGTGTTGTAAAAAGGTAGAAGTGAAACTATTTTAAAAGCTCACTTTATCGAATCCTACCGCTGCACAGGGGTTATTGACGCTATAGTGGGAGGGGCAATGCTTTAGAGGACGAGAAGGGTATTGAAATTTAAAAATATTTGATATTTTTCAGATGACAGATCACTCGTTTAAAAGGTGTCACTACAGCGATGTCACTACATTGGGATGGCCGCCGTTGTAGCGAGACAGGCGCGGATAAAGTCTTAACCAAAAAACCTAAAAAACCTTATTTGACACTTTTACACTTTTAGAGATATGAAATGAACTTGGGCTATTTCAAATTATTTTCGCTGTTCTTAAAGCTAAAGGTAAGCTTTTCACACCCCAAATTTACTTTTCGATCAGTAGAATGTAAAATTATGGGTAAACTACCCAGGGAAGGGTTTCTTGATATATTCTATGGCGTTTACCTTTATTTGACTTAGTTAGGATGATGGGGTTGGTCTAGGGTTCATAGAATTATTATTATTTCGGGTATTTTGCGATTGCTTGTTGATTTTTTGTGTTATTGTGATAGATTGTAGACCAAGAACTAGTGGAAAGAATTCGGAGAGGGAGCATCAAGTTTCTTAAGCTTCAAGCATGTTTCGAGGTAGCTTCTGGTTGTGATATCATGATTTTGTGGTAAACGCATTATCTGAAATTGTGACGTTAATGTATGGTCTTGATGATGTACTTGTGTGTGATTATGATGTGTTATTGGAGATCCGATTTCCACATTTTGCCAAGATAACTTTAGATAGGATTTCCATGTTTTAACATTTCTTTGGATTAGATTGCCATGTTCTGACATACTTGGTATCAGATTGCCATAGTCCTACAAGCTAAGTGTTAGAGTTTGGGTTCCGTAAGAGGACCAATGATGTGTTGAGAATGTGAAATGGGTAGCCCAATCGTCATGTTGATAATATTGTTTATGTTGATATAAATATGCATGTGATTATATTGTTGTTCGACTTGCTTATATTACATTGTAAGATAGATGTGTGATCCTAGAAGTTAACGGTTATTGTGTATTTATTTTGCACTTGCTCTTATTTTTCTTGAGTACAGGGCAACTTCAAGAGGCAATTGACAACCTCGTTGAATAGATTAGAGATTATCATATCGATTTTAAGGATGATTCGCATCTTTCGGGAAGCCATGGAGTTATCTGTAGTCTAAGCCCACCATTTTCTCACTTAGACCATTTTTCGAAGTTAATTGAATATTTCATTAGCACTCTTTTTTAGACATGGATATCGTATAATAGTTTTTGTACATTGATGTAAAAAACCTGATTAGGACTAAGTAGAGCTTCAAATGAGTTTTATTAGTTGATAACTTGTTAAAATAATGAGAAATAACTTGTGGAGTCAGGTTTAAAGCGTTTTGAGTGTAGTCAATCATCAACGGATGACCAACATGTTCGAAAACTACTTATCTGTGTACTAGTGTGTCCTAGTGTGTTGTTCTTAAATTGGTGTGTCTTTTAGAGTCTAAAATTAGTAGGAGACTCTATTACATAGAGGAACATGTTTAGGGGGTAAAACTTCTAGGTACGACTCTCCATGGACCACTGTAAGGGTCCTTGAAGAGGACCCAAACATTGGACAAAAGTTGTCAAAACAGTATGAGTTAGGGCATGACTTATGACCATTAGGTCAACTACACCCCATAAATGACCTCCATAAGTCAAGACATTAGGGAGACTTTATCTCCTATGTCCAAGTCTCTGATCAAGACCACTAAGGAGAAGTATAGCCCGTCAATCCACCTACAGTCCGTAGATCGAGGGTTCGTAAGTCACGCTCTCTTTATGGTGCAAGTTGTCCAAGCCAATTATGGTTTGAATCGCACCCTTGGCTAAATAAATACATGAACGATTATTTTGTGTATTTTGGGGTATTTTAAGTTTAGACCATTAAAGGTCAAGGTCAAGGTCATATTCAAGCTAGGAGAAGGGGTTTCAAGTAATTTCTTCTACAATTTTCATGGGCTTTATACTAGTAAGGTATGGAAAATTTTAAGGGAGTAGCATCCTTGATTTAAAAGAGTACAATCAAAGGTTTTTTAAAGGTTTTACAATAATCGAAAATCCTAATTTCTATTCTATGTATGAGTTCATTGTTAAAATGTTTTCTAAGTCATGATATTGACATATTAATGTTAAATCAAGGTTTTTTCAGACGATTGTCATTAGAGTTTTTTTTATGAATCCATGTTTTATTCGAATCTCCTAAATTGACTTGTGAAGTGGGGTTTGTGATTATTATTACAGGTTGATAGAATTGTACTTGAATTATATTATATTATTAATTTCTATTTCTATCTATACTTATTGATGATGAATTGATAGAAAATTGAATTATATTGATTCTGTCTTTGGAGATTGTAAGTTAACCTAACATCTTGTTAATATTGGAAATGTTCTTGTATGTTTTCCACTTATGGAGGAGGTGCTTACTTGTTAAATGTGTTGTGATAATAAATTTCAATGCATTGGATGGTTTAGGGAAGTAATACCAAGATTATGATGTAAAAGGGTTTATTATAAAGTTATGTATTTGGTTCTTGAAGATAGGATGACTATTATAGTAAGATGTGAATGTGCAGTATGTTTTCATGTGGATTAGGATGAGTGCAGTAAGATCATGATTAGAAGATAATGTCATGAATATTGGTGGTTATCTGAAAGTATTTTTCACATATGCACACATACACATGAGTGAATGAATGGAGATAATGATAAGGTAATGAACATGAGTCTATTCAAAAAATTTCTCTGTTTTACTCTAATGAAAAAGGGAGGATTTTGAGACGTATAATCTCACATAAGTAAAGGTAGAGTGTCAATTAAAAATTTGGATACTTCTAAGACTTTTCCAATGAATGAGTGATAGGCTGGGATGGATACCCTTATGTTAGTTGAGATGGGGTATTTAACATCTCAATCCCTTAAACTATGACAAATGAATTTAATAAGAGACTAATACTTTATAGGGATTAAATCTAAGTATAGAGAGGATATGATAAAGATAAGTGCTCTCCGTTGAGTTGAGGCAGGGTATCGATAAAATCTGTCTATCGCTTAACAATGCTCCCGCATAGGCCTATATCTATTTGAATCCACGTAATCAAGAAAAAATGACCCTACCTTCGGAAAGTGGGGGTCCCTCATCCCGTAAGGGTTACTACCAGTATTCCATGTTAAGCTTTTATGGTCTATGTCGGTTAAGGCTTACCACCACAAAATAATGTAATGAACCATGTCTTCCAAAAGGTGTACTACTTAGGGTAGGTGGTTGAAATGGACATCATGTATGCATTGCACAAGTAGACATTTGAATTGGGTCTTGGTGTGTACTTATAATCATAATGGATGAATGGGTCTTATACGATGATAATAAATCATGTTTGTATTATGTCTAATGATAATGAATGTGGTATGACTTGTGAATATGATATTCCTCATCTAGGGTGACTTCAAAGGAACATTTTGTTTGAGTAGTTGTATGGAATGATACTTGCACATTGCACTAGAATAACTTAGAGTTATCTTATGTGATGGTTGTTATTGTGATTATTATTTTTTGTATTATGTATATATATTTATTAATTAATATGTTTTATTTGAAAGGGTTAGTATCAGAGTCAATTTAGATGACTTTAGAGTATTGCTTAGGCGTGGATGGTGGTATAGGAAATTATCCACTCATTGCGCAAAGTGATACTTGAGGGTTACTTAAGGTTAATAGGTAAAGGCAAGGTAATTGTATATATGGATTAAAAATATCTCTAATGTTTTAAATTGCTTATATGCTAGTTGTGATTGAATACTATGTTTCTTATACTTGAATTTCATGAAGTTTACAAAATGACAATTGCATGGCTTTGAACTAAATATCATGTTAGCATGTTTATAATGGTCATCATACAAAGAGTGAATATTTGTACTAACACCATCTTCTTCATCTTTTTACCCTAAGTGTAGGTGATGGTGACTAAACGGTTCCTTATAGAGTAGAGTGCTTTGAGTTTCTATCTTGCAATTTTGTATGTCCTCAAAGATTCGAGGAAACTCATCTTAGGAGTTTTCATCAAGAATTCATGTAATAGACTTCTAATAGTTTTCTTTAAATTTTGACAAGGCCATGACCCTATGAAGTGGATGTCATGTGTAAGATTGCTACATTGAGACGTAGTATTTTTGACGTTCTAATAAATGAGTTTCAACTTGTTGACTATTTATAAAAGTTTTAAATTTTGCACTATTTTTATGCCTATGTTATGAATAAATTCTAGGGGTTTGTATAAGACGTTAGAGAGGTAAAATACGACATGTTACGACTAGGGGGTTCTCTCTGGTCGTTAAGAAGTTGTATTAGAGTATAAGGTCATGGAAATTGTCTTAGTGTTCAAAGTCTGACATGCCACGTCTAGTAGAGTCTTGTAATGGTTGTGAGTCGGGACACATTGGTGAGAGAGAGGCTGTAAGACGATAGAAGTTACACTACTTTCATATTGTTTAAGTTGTTCCTTACTATGTATGTCTATGAATTCCCAACCCTATTGTTATGATTTTAGGAATATGAATATGAGAAGGGATATTATAAGGAGGTCTCAAGATTAAAATGTGAATGAAGAGGTTCCCACTCATGTTCTCCAAGGTTTACAAGGTCCTAAAGGTGAGAAAGTTCCAACAACCCCGGTGCATGTGACTAAAGTGGAATCTAGGGCTTCTATGCTATTTCTAACTCAAGAATTTAGGGATCAATCTCAAGCCATTACAACTCAAGTTCAAGCAATGACGACCCAAGCAAATATAGAACATGGACTAAGAGTGAATGACAATGAGCATACAATGAAATCTTGGTTGAGGGACTTTATGGGAATGAATCGTCGGATCAGCCTCGGTTCTAAGGTTGTGGGGGGGATCCCTATGATATTTTTGAATGAGGTGCATAAGATAGTAAGTGCGATCACTTCTAGGGAAAAAACGGAACTTGCCTCTTATCAATTGAAAGATGTTGCCCAAATATTATATACCCAATAGAATGCCAATAGGCAACTTGAATCGGGTATTTTAGAGTTCAAAGAGTTTGAGAAATCATTTCACATTAATTACTATTTCGTGAGAATAGGGAAGTGAAAGTTGAAGAGGTTATTAACAATAGGCAAGGTAGAATTAGTGTGCATGAGCACTCCTTGAAATTCACCAAAATGTCATAATATGCCCTTTATTAGGTGTCAAATTATAGAGATGAGATGAATATGTTTATGACCGAGATATTTGACCTAGTTAAGAAAGAGTGTAGGTTGGCAGTTCTTCATGATGATATGAACATCTATAGATTCATGGGTCATGCGCAATCTATGAAAGCAGGTATGTTAGAAGAAAAGAACAAGGAGTTGAAGAGATCTAGATCCGATGAACCAAGTCAAACTATGTCTAAGAGGAGGTTCCATATCCGATACTCCCCTATAGTAAACAAGTATAAGGTTTTAACTTAAATTCTCAAGAAGAAAATGGAGGTTGTTCCTCCTTTGAATGATCTAGGTGTTCCAAGTGTGGCAAGCAACATTTGGATAACTGTCTTGCCTATATGGATAGGTACTTTGGGTGAGAGACAAACCTATCTCTGCATGATAGTCCGGATCCTAATACTCCAAAGAAGAACCATTTTTATGTGCTTCAAGCTTACAAAGGATCTAATCTGAAATGAAGGCCCCGGTAAGTTATAATTTCTTATGGTTATATTAAGTTTCCCTTAGACGGGTTTACCTTAAGTAGGGCATGGTTAGTTGAGTAGTAAGATTTTGGATATCCTTATCTTTTCCTTCTATTCTTAGTCAAGCTTGAGAGCAAGAGGCCGTAGTAGCTTATTCAAGTTTTGGAGTCATTTATATGAGTTTGAGTTGCTTATTCACTCTACGATATATATGTCCTTGATAATATGATTAGTAGTTGATCTATATTTTCTCATGTTAGGGTGTATCTAGTGTTATTTGCTTAATTTCCCCATGAGTTGAAATGTTGATCAAGCCTATATGTGCTTTTATATTAAAAATTTATGTTGTCTTTATGATGTAATGATGATCATGCCTAAAGTTGGAAAAGGTAGTTCCTCCATGATCTAATGAAATGAAGAATGGTAAGTTTTGATGCATATTGAGTTTGTAAAAGTAATTCCTACTTGTTTGTGTTGCATTGAGTGCATGATGAGATAAAGTAATGTTTCCTTGTAAGCTGGTGCATTGAATATGATTTTGTCTATTCTGGGCTTCTATGCTTGTGTCATTACCCTTGAAAATGTTGTTAAGTAACATTCGAGGACAAATGTTCCTAAGTGGGGGATATTGGAAGAATGCTAAAAATGAAATAGGACAAACTAGAGCTTCATATGAGTTTTATGAGTTCATAACTTTTCAAAATAGCTAGAATAAATTTTGAAGTCATATTTAAAGAGATTTTAGGTCAAATGTCAAGGACGACCAAGACATTCGAAAACAAGTTGTTTGTGTGCTAGTGTGTTTTTATATATTTCCTCACATTGGCGTGCAATTTGGAGTCTAAAATCAGTGGAAGAGCTTAGTACTTAGAGGAACATGTATAGAGGTAAAACTTACGGGCATGAATCCCCAAAGAACACCCTAAGGGTCTTTGAGGAGGACCCAATCATTGGCCAAAAAGCTGTAAAAACAGGTTGAATTACAACTATGACTTATAGATAGTAGGTCCATTTATGCTCCGTAAGTGACGTCTATAGGTAAAGACATAGACTAGGGAGCATTATATTAAATGTCAAAGTCTATTATCAAGGCCACAACAGGGCATGACGGCCCGTCACTCCACCTATGGTCTATAGGTAGAGCGTTCGTAAGTCACCATATTTTTCTACTGCAAGTCGGTCAAGCCAAGGGCAGTTTGGTAAATTCAAACCTTGGATGAATAAATACATGGACGGTTATTTTGAGTATTTTACAGTGTTTTAATTTAGTTAAAATAGTGAAACACTTATTTATACTTGAACATAAAAATCAAACCATTCCGTCCAAATAGATTCTCTCTAGAACACCATTGAAGGTCGAAGTCTAATTGAAACTAGGAGAAGGGATTTCAACTGCTTTCTTCTTCAATTCTCATGGGCTTTCTACTAGTGAGGTATGCTGTCTCTTGATCCTTAATTGTCCTTTTTATTAAGGAGTTCATTCAAAGAGTTTTTAGAGGTGTTTCAATGATAAAAAATTCCAACTTTTATTCTAAGCATGGGTTAATTGTGAAATTGTTTTCTAAGTTACGATATTGATGTATTAATAATGAATTATGGTTTTTATGATGATTTTCAATGGAATTATTTAAAAAACCCATGCTTTGTCTGTCACGACCCAAAACGCGTCGTGAGTGGCACCCACATTTATCCTCCTATGTGGGCGAACCAACCAATCTAAACCCCAACGTTTTAGCCATAATAAACAGAATACAATGCTGAATACTTAAAACTCATTAACGAAATCAATAAATAACTTCTAAAACTCAATACTTATTATTCCCAAAATCTGGAAGTCATCATCACAAGAACATCTATCCTCAAATTACTAATCTTAGAGTATCTAAGAAGCTAAAATAGGTAAAAATCTAATCCATGCCGGAAGTTCAAGGCATCAAGACATGAAGAGGAAGATCCAGTCCAAGCTAGAAGCATTAGCTCATCCTGAAATCCGATGTGACAAAGACTGGCTAGAGTTGCGGTTGAGTTGAAGATGACGGTACGTTTGCTGCACTCCATGAATAACAAAGAAAACAATTACAAGTAGGGGTCAGTATGACCACAAGTACTGAGTAGATATCATCGGCCAACTCAAAATAGAAAACAATATATATCGAATAATAATATAAAATCAACTACCACACTTAACTGGTGACAACAATAAGTACAAGAAACATTAACAACAACAACAACGACAAGCGCATCCATGAGGTCTCAAGTCTCCACACCATACTCATTTGGGATATAGGTTCTTTTCATTTGAATTTATTAACATAATTTCAAGATTCATTATCTTTATTCCTCTTGTTTCGGTACGTGACACTCTATCCCCCAATTCTACGTGTCGGTTCATGACACCCGATCTCCTAATTCTACGTGTCGGTTCGTGACACCCGATCTCCTAATTCTACGTGTCGGTTCGTGACACCCGATCCCCTAATTCTACATGTCGATTCGTGACACCTGATCCCCTAATTCTACGTGTCGGTTCGTGACACCCGATCCCCTAATTCTACGTGTCGGTTCGTGACACCCGATCCCCTAATTCTATGTGTTGGTTCGTGACACCCGCTCCACTAATCTCATTCTATTAATTCATCAAGACTTTTTTTATACCAAGGCATCATCAATCTCATTACTTTAGTTCATCAAGCCTTCTCTTATACCAAGGCATCATCAATCTCATTACTTTAGTTCATCAAGCCTTCTTTATACCAAGGCATCATCAATCTCATTACTTTAGTTCATCAAGGCTTCTTTTATACCAAGGCATCATCATTAACAAGGTAAATTTAGGATTAGAGATTCAATAGACTCATCATGCTTATTCATCACAATTATATAATCACATCATGTAAGTTCACAATTAAACATATAGAAGGTTTTATAATACTACCCAACACATATCATTCGCTATTAAGAGTCTACTACGAATAGCATAAAAACCATAACCTACCTCCACTGAAGATTCGTGATCAGGCAAGCAATTTCCCAAAGCTTTGTTTCCTCTTTGTTTCCCTCTTCTCTCGATCGTTCTCTTTCCCTCTCCTTGTTCTTTCTATTTTTCTTATTCAAACTCTCTTTCTTTTACCCTAATTAACATATAATTAAGTGTAAAAGATGACCAAAGTAACCCACTAATTAATCCAAGGTTATCTCCTTTAACCCCAAGTAATTGAATTATTAACATTAAACCCCAAATTTTATAATTATAAGCAGGAATAGTCCATAATGCCCCTTAAAAATATTTAGCTGAAATCCAACCCAGTCAAGGTTACGCAGTCTGTGACGGGCCGTCATGCCTGCGACGGTCCGTCCTGCTGAGTCGTCACAGAGTTCAGAGACTTAATTTTTACTAAAGGATCTGTGACGGCCCGTCATGCCTGTGACGGTCCGTCCTGCCACTTCGTCACGAAGTTCAGAGAGTCGATTTCAGTACCCAAATTTCAGAATTCTAAGTGTTTTGGAACGAGACCCCCTCGATGGTCCGTCGTGTCCATGACGGTCCGTCGTGGGATCCGTCAACCAAGACAGTTTTTCCAGAATAAAATCTGCTGCTCAAAATGACTAAACAGGTCGTTACATTGTCCTAATCTCCTAAATTGACTTATGAAGTTGTTTTGTTATTATAATTACATGTTTATTGAATTTACTTGAATTGTATTCTATTATTGATTCATATTTCTATATTTACTTATTGATGAAGAATTGGTAGAGATTTTAATCATGTTGATTTTAGCTTTTGAGATTGGTAAGTTAACCTAACTTCTTGTTAATATTTAAAATGTCCTTGTATGGTTTGATCCACTTATGGTGGAGGTGCTTACTTGTTATATGTGTTGCGATCATTGCTTTGAATACATTGGACGGTTTAGGGAAATGATGCGGAGATGCATATGTATGGGGGTAAAATATAAAGTTATGCATATTGTTCTTGAAAATAGGATGATTACTAAAGTATGATGTGAATGTGAAGTATATTAATGTGTGGATTGTGATGAATGTAGTAGGATCATGTTTAGAAGATAATGTCATGAATGATGGTTGTTATGTGAAAAATATTCTCACATGTTCACACATGCACATGAGTGAATTAATGTAGCTAATGATAATGTAAAGAATATTAGTCAATTTAAAGGTTTTTACAATTGTACTCTAATGAATGAATGGCGTTTTTGAGATGGATACTCTCATGTAAGTAGAGGATGAGTGTCTAGTAACAAGATGAATATTCCTAAGAGAATTCCAATGAATGACTAATAGGTTAGGGATGGATTTCCTCACGTTATTTGATGTGGGGTATTTTGCAGCAATATATTAAACTATAATGAATGAATGTAATCTAAGTGTAATACTCAGTAGGGATTAATGCTACGCATCGAGATGATAGTATAGAGCTGAGAGATCTCCCATGAGTTGAGGAGGGGTACTTAGTTGCAATCTCTTGAAATGGATACCCTCATGTTTCTTGTGGTGGAGTATCTTGTATCCATCTCCCTATTCCTTAACTATGCACCCCCATAGGTCTATATCTAATGGAATCCTCTTAAGCTAGAAAGAATGAACCCAACCTTAGGCAAGTGGGGACCCCTCATCTTGTAAGGGTTAGTATCGTGATTCCATGTTAATCTTCATTGTGTATGTCGGTAAAGTCTTACCCCCACAAAAGAAAATAATTAACCACGCATTCCTAAAGGTGTACTACATAGGGTAGGTGGTGGTATTGGATGCATTTGAAGGGGGCATTGGTGTATCCTTATAATTGTGTAATGAATTAATGTGATCTTATATGATGATCATGAAGAATGTTAGTTTTATTTCTAATGTTGATGCATGTGGTATGACTTGTTGAATGTGATGTTCCATGTCTCTTGTGACATTAAAGAAATATTCTGTGTAAGAAGTAGTGTGAAATGGTACTTGGACAGTGCAACAGTGTAACTTAGAGTTATTTTAGGTCATGGTTCTTATGTGATGATTATGCCTTGTATTATGTTTATTTATTTATGAATGAACATGGTTGATTTAAAACACGTGGCATGTGTGTCAATCGTTAGGTTACTTTAGAGTGATGCATAGGTGTGTATACTAGTATGGGACATTATCAACACATTACACATAGGGACACTTGAGAGTTACTTGAGGTGAAGAGGTAAAGTAAAGGTAATGGTCTCTATGTGTTGAATATATATCTAATGTGTTAAATGACTTATACATTGGTTATAATTGAATACCATGTGTTTTATACTTGTGTTTCATGAAATTTACAAAAATAACATAATTGTATGGTTGGTTCTTATGTGATTATTATGCCTTGTATAATGTTTATGTTTTTATGAATGAATATGGTTGATTTAAAACAGGTAGCATGTGTGTAAATCGTTAGGTTACTTTAGAGTGATGCGTAGGCGGTATAGTGGTAAGGGACATTATCAACACATTACACATAGGGACTTTTGAGAGTTACTTGAGATGAAGAGGTAATGTAAAGGTAATGGTCTCTATGTGTTGAATATGTATCTAATGTGTTGCATGACTTATACAATGGTTATAGTTGAATACCATGTTTCTTATACATGTGTTTCAAGAAATTTACCAAAATAACATAATTGTATTGCTTTCAATTGAATATCCTTTTTTGGATGTTTGTGCATGGTCATCATACTTAGTACATATTTTTACTCACACAAGCTTCTTCATATTTTTACAACAAGTATACATGGTGGTATCTAAAGGGTTTCTTCAATAGTAAAGTTCTTGGAGTTTTTATCCTCAAGATTTGTTATGTCTTCAAAGATTCGAGGACACACATCTTAAGAGTTTTATTTAATATTTCATGTAAAATACTTCTAATAGTTTTCTTTAAATTGTAAAGTATCGTGTCCTTGTGAAGTGGATATCATGTCTAAGATGTCTACGTTGAGACTTAGTATTTTCGACGTTCTAATAAAAGAGTTTCCACTTTTTGACTTCATTGAGAAAAGTTTGAAATTCTGCACTACTTTATGCCTACGTGATGAATGAATGTTAGGGCTTGTATAAGACTTTTGAGAGATCAAATAAATCGTGTTACGACTAGAGGGTGCTCTGGGTCATGATAAACATTGTATAACATCATAAGGTTAATGGTTTTAGGGTTCAAAGTCTCATATTCCACGTCTAGTAGAATCTTGTTCATCGGTGCATATCGTGATACATCTGTGAGAGAGAAGCGATTGGACGATAGAAATTAAAATTCTTTCATATTCTTAAAGTCGTGCCTTAGTATGTTTCTTTATGAGTTATTTATCCTATTCTGGTTATTTTTGGATTATGAATAAGATAAGGTCTAATGAAAGGAGGGATCCAGATTAAAATGTGAATTAGGAGGTTCCCCTTGAAGTTCCCCAAGGTCCACAAGCTTGTCAAGGCTAGCATATTCCAATAGCCCCAGTGCATGTGACATTGAAGAAATTTAGGGATTCTATTCTATTTCTAAATCAACACATGACGACTCAAGCTCAAGCCACCACAATTTAAACTCAATCTATGAAGGCACGAGTATATAGTGAATATGTGGTAAGAGTGAATGCCAATAAAGGAGTAAAATGGTATCTAGGTTAAGGAACATTGTAAGGATTAATCCTCGGATCTCTCTAGGTTCTAAGGTTTGATGATCCCCAAGAGTTTTTTAATGATAGGTATAATATAGTAAGTGTCATGGGGATTAGATTTAGGCAAAAAATGGAACTTGCCTCCTATGAATTGAAAAATGTTGCCAAAATTTGGTTTACCCAATGGAAGGTCAATAGGCTAGTTGAATCGGGTCCTTTCGAGTGGGAAGAGTTGAAGAAAACATTCCTTTGTATGAATTAAAACATGAAGATTTTATAAACCTCTTGCAAGGTAGCGTTAGTATGAAAGAGTACTCCTTAAAAGTCATCCAATTGTCTAAGTATGCCCCTTCGTTGGTATCAAACTATGGAGATTAGATGAGTAGGTTTATGGATGGTATATATAACCTAGTTAAGAAAGAGTATTGTTCGGCAATGCTTTATGATGATATAAATAACTCTAGACTCATGGTGCATGCTCAATCTCTGGGAGTGTCTATGCTTCAAGGAAACAAAAAGGAGTTAAAAGGAGATCTAGATCCGAGGAGACTTATATTAGGATTTTGGATATGATACCTTTATTTCCATGTCTTCTATCTACTTTTTCACCTACTTTGATTTCACGTTTCTGTGAAATATATACACGAATCGTTTCGAGATTATAACTAGAACCATCCCTTTTTGGATCCACCTCACATCAATAACCCGAACAATTTTCTTTTAGAATTTGTGTAATAGACTTTTAATTGTTTTCCTTAAATAGTAAAGTGAAATTTCTATATAAAGCAGATGTGATGTCTAAGATGGCTACGTTGAGCCATCATATTTCCAACATTATGATAAATTATTTTCCATTTGTTAACTTTATTTAAAAAAATCTTAAATTCCACACTATTGTTATGCCTACTTGATTATGAATGCTTAGGGCCTGTATAAGACCTCTGAGAGGTCAAATACGCCGTGTAACGACTAGGTGATGCTCTCAGATTGTGAGCATTGGCTTTCAGGTTCTATGTATATCTTCAACAATTGTTAGTTGTTAGATATTTTGTTTAGTGATGGAACTTTGATTTTTCTAACTTAAATTCCCTAGTTATGACTAATTTTCTTAGTTGTATAGTAGTATTGGTGCTCCCACCAGCTTGTAATTGAAGGTCCAAATCACTATGTGTTTTGATGATGACAAAATTTTTATTAGAGCACAAGGTTCACTGATCCCGATGTACCAAAATGAATCTAATTGAGTCTTGCGGTATGGTACATGGATGTCTTTACTTTTGTTCAAGAGTCTATAGGCATTTAGGATACATCTAATTTTCTATTGTCTCTTTCGTGCTGTGGACTTGATTCCAATTGGTTTTTGTCGATTCAAATTGGTATATAAGTTCTTTCACTTTGTCTCCACAGATTGTTAATACTAGATATGCCGGCATTAGGCGCGCAGCTCATGTAAATTCTCCAACAGAGGAATATGCAGCGAGAGGTCACGGTCGAGATAGAGGTAGATGAAGATCTAGAGTTAAAGGTCGTGCAAAAGTGGTGTCTTCTCTGAATGAAATGCCAATTGACAATATTCTTGTGAATGAGAACCCTCTGAAAAATAATGAAGGTATAGAATAGGAATTTGAGATAAGGATGTCGAAGAGATTGAAAAAGAGGAAGGAGTGAAAGGTAAGGCTATAGGAATTTCTCCCATCGATTTAGTGTTATCTCAACAGTTCATATCTTTCTTGAAAGGGTTGGCTGGTTTGGTGATAATTCCACCCACTTAAGCCCATACTAATCATCTTATAGCTAAGACTGTGCCTTGGATGGGTGAGTAGGCAGTAACAATGCATTTTTCATTCTTTGTTGGTCTTGTGGTGTCCGGTAATGAGAATGATATGTTGAGATGTTTCAGAAACTCAAGTCTCCGGTATTTCTTGATTCTGAGACTGGGGATGCTTATGAGTTAATCATGATTGTTATTAAAGGATGCATAAATTAGGTGTGGTTCACCTCAAGGGGCTGAGTTTTTGTACTTCAAACTTCAATGTGAAGCCAACCAATGGTGGAGAGCTTACATGAAATGTAGATAATATACATTACCTCCACTTAATTGGACCCAATGTCATGCCTTATTTCAAGGAAAGTATGTATTTGGGACATTGAGAGATCACAAGAAGAATGAGTTTATGGAATTGGAGAAAAGCGGTATGTTTGTGGGTTCTTATGAAGATTTCATGTCTTATCCAGATATGTGACACAGTTGGTGACTACCAAAGAGGAGAGGAGTTGGTTATTTTATAGAGGTTTGAATTCTGACTTGCAAATTTTTTCTATTCATATGACTTACGGAGGGAAGCATTTTAATGAAGTAAAAAATGCGTGAAGAAAGTTAAAAAGTGTGAGGAGAGATGGTCAAGGCAAAACATTGTCTAAGAGGGTCAAGAATTCTGGAAATTTTCTAGGCTCCTATGGTAGAGGATACGGTGGACCAATGCTCACGTCCAAGCCAACTCAGTCCACCATTTCCTCCTCCACATGTAACTATTCAGGGACTTCGTATAATAATTTTCAGAAATAGTTAGAGTATTGTGCATATGACGGGAAGCATATCATCTGGCGTTCACACTTTTTTTAATTGTTGTTAACTTTAACACAATAGGATATACAGTTCACAACCGCACATGCTTGATTCCGGACAGCATCCTTCTCGAGCAATGGTACCCGCAAAAAATAGTAATAAGGATAGAGGACGTCCACAAGGTGGGCAAGGAGGTAACCAGAGAGGTAGTGGAGGTAAAAATATGGGTAATTTAGGTAGAGGTAATGTGAAACAAGGCAGAAAGGTAGCTCGTGTGGATGATAAATCTCACTATTATGTTTTTCCGGGAAAAAAATGAGGCGAAGGCATCTAATATAGTGATCAGACGTACTATTCTTTTTTTGTGACCGATGACTAATATGTTTTTTAACCCAGATTCCACTTATTCTTTTGTGTTTGTGAGATTTTCTTCTAAATTTTAGATGTTGTGATGTCGTTGATGCCACTTTTTATTTCTACCCCCATTGAAGAGTCATTCAAAGTCATCCACATCTATCATACTTGCCCAATCTTATTTATGCGATGTCATACTAGGATTTATTTGGTGATTTAGGATATGGATAAATTTTAATATTATCTTAGACATTATTTGGTTGTCCCCCTATGATGTTGTGCTTGACTAAATACTAAGTGTTATGCCGTAATTTAACTATCTCTAGAAAAATCACTTTAAAATGTTGTAAGTATAAAACAATTTAAGAAAAATACATAGAAAAGAGTCGTCACTTAATTTTATAGAGAAATTACGAAAAATTAATTTGTAAAATACTCTAACAGATTAAGTCGTTAAAAAATTAGACAAAATGGGTAAGAGTTTCTTATTACTACCTTAAAAAGGTTTTAGCACTTAAAGTAGTTGCTAACACACGGTTATCCTACGACTTAGGTTAAATATTTGACTAACTTTGAGAAAAATAATCAACTTTACAAAAGAAGGATTTTTTTGGTTCTTTTTTATAGAAAAAATGAAACTAATTTGATTATTTGAAAGTGATCAAAACTTTTTTAAAAAGGTTAAGGTTAGCTATAAAAATGACCTTAAAATTAACATCTAAAGACGAGATAAAAATTAATTATTATTTAAAAAAAATATTATGTAATAATTTATTGAATCACTTTACAGATGATAGTTCAAATTAATTTGGTTAATCAAATCATGAAAACTTATTTTAAATTAAATGATGAATAATAAAAGTTTTGACTAAATATTATCAAATAAAGGATAAATCTAACATTATAAAATAAACTAAAGTAAAGAATAAGCTCATATTTTAGGAATTAAATTAAATTAAATCAAATCAAATATAGGGTTAGAGTTAAGCAAACAGACAAATTGCAAATAACCAATAAATATATGTAAAAAAACTAAAAAAATAATTGACTTAGGCCCAAGTATAGTTGATATAAATAATATGGTTTTACAACAACAATAACAACAACAACAACAACAACATCATCAACAACAACAACAACAACAACAACAACAACAACAATAACAAAACAACAACAACAAAAGCAACAACAACAACAATAGCAACATCATCATCATCATCAACAACAACAACAACAATAATAGCAGCAACAACATCAACAACAACGACAAGAACAACAAGAACAACAACAACAACAGCAACAACAACAACAACAACAATAAACAACAACCACAACCACAACAAAAAACAACAACCGCAACAACAACAACAACAAAAAAAACAAGAACAAGAACAACAACAACAACAACAACAACATCATCATCATCAACAACAACAACACCAACAAAACAGATTGCCATTCTTGATTGCGATGTTCGTAACTAGAGGACCAAAGAAATTAAGTCCATGAAGTTTTAATGGAAGCATCGTTCAATCAAGAAATCTACTTGGGAGATAGTTAAAGGACATGCGAAACAAGTATCCGCAATTGTTTATTGATTCAGATATTACTTTGCTATTTCCTTAGATTACTTTCCTAAGTTTTGTCACTCGGTGATGATTTATGGTTAAATTGGTATTAATTGTAAAAATAAGGTTCCATGATTATAGAAATGCTGACGAAAGGAAAATCTTGCCCAGAACAACTTTTTCATAATGCTTGGATTTTCCCAACCTTGTCCAAATTTGGAGGACATCAGAGTCATCAAGGTTTAGGGACATATTTTTGCAATCAAGTGGAGTAATTATTATTTCAATTATATAATTTGGTAGATGAATCATCAAGTAATCCGTACAAATTTATGAAATTGAATTTGGATAAGATCTCCGTAAATCGATATTAGCATTAAGGGTATTTCTGAGCGTAATGGGTTAAAAGTGTGTTGCAAAAAGAGAGAATTGAAACTATCTAAACATTTAAAGTTTCAGCCCCGAAATCTAAAGGATTTATCCAGTAATTTCATCACAAGGCATGTGGAATTTAACTAGTGGGTCCCTTTCATCCACTAAATCTTTAGAATTCAGTCAAACTCTTGATTCCACAAAGCTTGTTTTTGGACCTGGTATTTTTGAAATCTTGGGAATTGTTTTGAGTTTAGTAGCTATGTTTTGTATTGTCTAAATAACATGTTTTCTTGGAAATTTTACTTAATTCCTTGTACGAAACTTAGAACTGTACTTCGTGAAAATTCTCATAGTTCAGGAATATTACGGTCTTAGTAATAAATGTTTTATTCTCATTTAGGTTGTCAGTATTTTGAGATGCTTAGTATTAGTGCAATTGAGCTTCAAATTTATTCAGTTGAGAACATAACACTGATTTGGACTACCGTTCCCTCTACCCTCATTTTCCCAAAACAACGTGCCCGCATATGAATTTTAAGTCCCTTATGTGCATAATTATTAATGATCGTACAACAATCATGCCTTTGTACCCTGGCAAAGTATATTGGATCCTCCCGGTGAGGCGTATACATAAAGTCCACATTTATCTCATGTAGTTTATGTCAGTTAATAGTATCTCCCATAGTCAGACTCTTAAAGCTTTGTCTAGGCTTTCAGTATATATATATATATATATATCATTATTTAGTTATGTATGTAGATTAAAGATTTGTACTTGGACATTCTATTCAATTAGTTCTTTCAAGTTAAAATTTAAGTGCATATCTACATATTTGCTTAGATTACATCATTCTTCATTTATGTAATTGTTTAGCTTATATATCTTTTAGTCAGCTTAGTATCTATGTCATGCATGTTCAGTACATTCCAAGTACTAACACATATGTTTTTCTACATGGTTTGATGCTGTAGGTTCATTTACTCAACGTCCAGATCATGCATAGATCGACTTTGGGTCGGCATTCAACAACTTCAGTGGTAAGTCTTCATATTCAGAGGATAACAAAAATGTTTTCATCTTAGTCAATATTTCTAGTTTTAGTTTTGTTATAGTTCGTAAAAGGCATGTTCCAACAACTCAATTTAGTAGAGGTTTTGTGGACATAGTAGTTGATAATATTTGAGTTGTTTAATGGATATTTACGTGTTCAATAAAACCTTTATGTTATGTTATATTATTATTCAGACTAGTTAGGCTTGTTCTTCTTCAGATGGTAAATTATTTACTTTATGCTTAGTTTATTTTACATATCTATTTTTCGTATGTTCATGATACACATAATCACGGGTTAACTTGGGGTCACTCATGTTTCTATGTTTCGTGTTATATTAAGGGGGTAGTCTCAAAGCCAAATAAATCGGATTCGGTGGGGGAAGGGGGGGGGGGTTCTAAGGTTTCAACTTAGGAATCAATCAACTTTAATCAACAACCATTATTGCCTTACTAAAATATTGGTATAGATTTGGTTAGTGATCTGATATTATAAAAGTACATCGACCGTCTACGATAATCAATGGTAACATTAATTACCATAGATGTCCAACCACTCATCGTGATCCATTTCGACACCAATTATTATTCAACTAAACACTCTATTTTCTGCTCAGAGAAATCAATTCAAGGAATTGGATTCTTTCTTGTCTTTTTTCCCTCTTCGTCCTCCTTTTCCTCCTCTTTCTCTTGTTCATATTCCTTCTCTTCCTCTTCCTCCTCCTATTCCTCTTATTCTTTTTCCTATTCGTCTTATTATTCTTCTCCTTCTCCTCCTCCTCCTCATTCTCCTCCTTCTCCTCCTCATCCTCATCATCATCATTATCATCATTATAATCATCATTCATCATCATCAACATCATCATAATCATCATCATCATAGAGGCACTTTCATCATCATCGAGGAAATTTTATCATCATCATCACTTTCATCATCATCATCATTATCATGATCATCATCACTTTCATCATCATCATTATCACATTCATCATCATCATCATTATCATCACTTTCATCATCCTCATCATAATCATTATCATAACTTTCATCATCATAATCATCAACATCACAGTCATCATCATTATCATCACATTCATCATCATCATCACTGTCATCATCATCATCATCATCACTTTAATCATCATTTTCATAATAATCATCATCATCATCACTTTCATCGTCACTCTTCATCATAACATTCATCATCATCATCACTTTCATCATCATAACTTTCATCCTCATCATCATCATCATTGAGACACTTGAGGACCTCGGGGTTCTGGAGGAACTTGTGGTTCTTGAAGAATAACCTCCTCAGTCTCTTCCCCTAAGCCAACAATAGGAACTTGGTCAACACGAGGAAGGGGCCTCTCAATAGCTACACCCCCTCCTCCCTTCTAGCAGTCGATCTCCTTGTATTCATATCCTATAAATAAAAAGAGAAGAGTTTAAGAAAAGACACCTTGTAGAACTCAACTCTATAGAATAACATTAGAATAGGAAAGAAAGTTAAACTTTTATCATCTTATAGCCTCTTGTCCATGGATGTATTGTGATTCACACCAATGACCAAGATACTACTATATGTGGCCTGTGAGACTTTTAAACCTTAAAATATTTCCCATAACCTTATGCTCTGATACCAAGTCTGTCACATCCCAGATGCACCCCCTAGAAGTTAGGGAGAACCCTCGTTTCGTGGTCGGGCGTACTTGACCCTTTAGGGTCTTGTAAAAGCACTTTACTATCGTTAATCACATGAGACATGAAAAGTAGTATGGAAATTTAAAAATTTTCACAAATAATTAATAAAAGACAATTAATAATTAATAAGGGACATTTTAGTAAAATAATATTTCATGCCAAATAAGCATAACATTCATGAATTTAGGAACGAAACATCATAAGGACCATCATTTAAAACATAGAGAAGGAGTTCCCAAAATTTTAAATAAAAAAGACCATTTACAGTAAGGTTCCAAACTTATAGTAAACTCAAACTTATCAATTACAGTGAGCTACTTAAGCATTTACAGTAATTCCATTTGAATATTTATAATGAATCATTTAAAGCATACACATTGTATTAAACTTGATCAATTAAAATGAACTATCATATTCTAAATGAGTGAACTTCCAAGTCAAAGCGAAACAGAAAGTGAACTCGTTTTCCGTAAGAGTCTCCATCCCTCGGCATTATTCGGTAAGACATGAAAGAAGTATGTTTTCCTCCTTCAATACACACCAAAGAAATCTTCAAGACTACCCCTTTCGTCTTACTAAACTCGGGAGAAACAAGCCCCTAAATTAATGGCAAGACATTAAAAGACACCCAACAAACCATCAAAGTCTTCCCTTTCAGAATGCCTACTTAGTGCAATGAGTAGATAGCGTCTCATGTCCACCACCTACCCTAAGTAGTACATTGTTTTAGAAGGTTTAGCACCATGTCTTCCCTTTCCGAAGGTCCTACCTAGTGCAATGAGTAGGTAGCGTCTCATTCCACGACCTACCCTGAGTAGTACATTCTTTTAGAAGACTTAGTTGGATCAATTCTTTGGTGGAGGGTTAGGTTAGCCGACATACACCATGAGAGCTATCTATGGAATCTCGACATTAACCCCTATCGGATAAAGGATCCTAACTTTCCTAGAGTAAGGTCATTCTTTTTAGCTTTTACGTGGATATACCAATAGCTACAACTATGCGAGCGCATAGTCAAGGGATAAGGACATTGCTACTAAGTAACTCATTCTCTACTCATGAGAAGTACACATCTAAAGAGGTACATTGGAATACAAAATCTCAACTCACGAAGTGTAATCACCTCTTTTTCATATCCTCTCGGTGCTAGACATAATCCCCACAGATTCTAAACATTTTAAACTATAGGTTAAGGATAGCTATTGAACACCACATCTCAACTCACGAAGGGCATTCATCCTCCGACCTATCTTATCAATCTCTTAGAACTTAGTGAGGTTGCTACTAAACACTTTATTTCAACTCACGAAGAGTGGTCACCGTAAACTTCTCTATTTACTCAATTTAACTTCATACATTCATTTAAGTGTGTGTGAGTAATTGTTATCAGATCTTGCATATAAACATCATTTAATTAATATTAATTTCTATATATTCTTTAGATCTACATTCATCAACTTACACACTTGACATGTTTTACAAAGTCATAAATTTTACTTGGACAAAATCTAGGCCAAACATGCTATTAAACTTCACAAAACACAAGACAAGACTCATTTTCAGTATAACTTAATTTCATATACTACGACTTCAAAACAACACTCACATAACATACAAAGTAATATCAATCCATTAAATAAGCACCGCCACCAAGAAGGTGGACCATACAACTCAAGAGCAATTTACAATAATAACTATGAAATATAAAAAATTCACCATCTAACAAGGCCATTATAAACTATAATCAATTTATTAATATTTCATCATAATAAGGCCCTTAGGTAAGTAGATAAACCACATAATCAACATAAGAAAGCCAAAGTTCACACCTTACCCAAACATGCTCATTTAACCTATTTCTTAAGCTAAAAGTTTGAAATATGCGTATAAATATGTTCATTAGTTTTTTAACAAGAAAATCATCAATTCGTAAAATAATAAACATAGTTAAATCATTAGAACACCTTTACAACAAGACCCATGCTTAAAATCAAAGATTGAAGAAATTTGAGTTTGAAAACCCTTTTTAAAAATCTTTTTGAAATGACTCCCTGAATAAAAGAGGGTTCAAGGATGGATACCATAACTCAAATGCAAGAAAACCCACTTAATTATATCAAGAACACGTCCCAACCAACCTTCCAAGTTCTTCTTGACTTCTATCTTCAAAAAAGACTTGAGAGAGAATTTTAAGGAAGAGGTGTTTTGGGTTTTAAGAAATGAGGTCTGAAAAGGGGTCTTGGGGTTTTAAATACTTTATTATATCTAAATAAACCTAAAATAAATATCCTAGGGTCTTAAGAGACTTGGAAAGACTTTAACAAACACCCCAAGCCAAGGCAGTTCACTTTAAAACTTTTTGGGCAGTCTCACCAACAGACCATTTTTCAAGGGACGGGCCGTTGGTGAGGTCTCATTGGTTGAGACATAGCTCCATTTGGAGACTTCAGAATCCCAACTTGCAGGGAAATCGATGCCCTAGGTCGACGGACTGATTGTGGACCAAAGACGGTCTTAGGGTCGTCGTTAGGTCACTACTTTGGCAGCTTGTTGCCTAGTGTTGGGCCCTTCATCTCACGCCCTTTGTAGGTCCTACGTGGGTTCCTCCCCTTAAGTAAGTCTTCTAGGTATTAGGAACACCCCACATAATTTTCAAGGAAAACGAACATGTAAAACTCACTCAAACACAATAATACGCAAGAACACTTTCTAAGTCATTTCTTTCGAACGTCATTGATGTTCTTGGACGTTTGATATCCAAACATAACCAAAACTTACCCAATGCCTAATAATACAAAATTAAATCATTTAAAAAACAAAATTAACTCAAGAAACACTCACGAGTCAATAGTTCACCTTAGTTCATTTTGGGGTGTGATACATGTACTTTTCATACACTTGCCTAGTGATAATTTCTAAAGTTTATACCTCTAGTTTCTTTGGTGAGTTCACGCCCATAGGTCTTTCAAATTTAATTAAAAAAACTATTTCCAAATTTTTTTAGATTAAATCCTATGGTGAAATATCTAGTCTCTTCCAACAACCACGACTTATTAAAAGAGAGACTAATCATAGAGAATATTCTTTCATCTCAAAGAATTATTCCGAATATTACTAAGACTAATCAGGGTGGTAATGTTGTTTTGAAACTTGATATGATGAAAGTATATGAAAAAATGTCTTGGAACGTCGTGATATATGTTTTTGACTAAGTTTGGCTTCTCTAAACAATGGACAAAAATGATCTTTAATATTATCTCTGCGGTACTATGTTCCATTACTGGCGCTAGATATAATTTTCTCTTATTCTCAAGGTTTCAGTAATGTTGATCCTCTTTCCCCCTATCTTTTTGTTTTGCATATAAGGGTCCTCTATAGATCTTTAAATGATATGAACGATCATAATATGTTCATCCCTTTTTCAAGATATCCTAATTGTCCTGATATAAATCACTTAGATTATACTAATGACATTGTTATTTTTTGTAGTGACAATACTCGTTCTATGAAAATCCTCATGAACTGTATCAAAATATATGAGTAAAGTTTTGGTCAGCTAGTTAATAGATATAAAAGTTTATTTTATCTGCTCCTAAAACTTTACCTCGAAAGTTAATAGGTGAAGGAAATGTACCAATTTCATGGAAAAAACATTATTTTTACTTATCTCTTGTTTCCATTGTATGTTTGTAAAAAGAAGCTAGAATATTTTGATTATTTGGTTCGTAAGGTTGTCAAAAGTCATAATGGTGTTCATGGTAAGCTTAATACTTATGGGTAGGGTTGGGATGAGGGTAAATTTCTTTTCATCATGAGTGTTCTCTAATAACTTCCTATTTATACTCTCTCTGTTTTTACTCCTCTCACAAATACTCTTAAGTTAATTGAGAAATATTAGGTTGATTTATCTTAGGTTAGTAGCCAAGGTTGTAATACCTTTCGGAGTTCTTGGTTAATTTATGTGTTCCATGTGACAAGGTGGTTGTTGGGTTCAAAAGTATGAAAAACTTTAGCAATGTACAAAAATGTGGAGGTTGAGAACCTTAAATTCTCTTTGGGCCTCATTTGCCAAATAGAAGTACCATATCAGAGCTCATGTGGTAGATGAAAAAAGGGCTTCAGGTAATTCTCATACTTGGAAACACAATGCATTAAGTTAGATAAAATGCAGAGAAACATATGATTTTCTAGGTTAATTCAGGCACTAGCTCTTTTTTTTGGGGGGGGGGGGAATTGGACCGCTAAGGGACCTTTAGCCTATCAAGCCCCCGATTAATCCAAAAGATCGAAATTTCAAGTGAAGATGTTCATCAACAATAAAGTTGGAATGATTTTTCCAAACCATATTTGCGTATATATATGTAAAATAGAGATTGGAAACCCCGAGAAGGTGGATCAAGTTTTATTGGGATCTTACAAACAATGGAAAATAATCTAACAATATTATTTGGAATTTGGTAAGAACAAAAAAATCTAATCGTCCTCTTATCAGTAAGGTATATCATTGTTTTACATGGCTTGGTTCCAAGAGCTGTTTCCATTTGATAATAGTATTTTTTCTGAAGACAAATCCAGTTTTTGAATTCTGACAATTTAAAAGCTTACAAAAAAGAAGCCATATTTAAGGAAGAGTATTGTTCAGATCCAACAAGGGTCCTGGTGGAGTGCAGAAGCATCTTTTCTATATTATCATATTTAAGTATTGTGTTCTTATTTTTAAAATCTACTTATATGTTATGACGGATAGTAGATCGATACTTATCTATGTTTTTAGGTTGAGACAAATACATAGAGTTAGTTAGAATAATCATCTAAGTTTTAGTCAAGCCTCTTCACATCATTATTGTTATGTTCTCTTGGGTAGAGTTTCCTACGAGTGTCAACTAGAGTTAGTTAATGTGTTGGTGAAGCCGAGTTGCTGCTTTCTTAGCTCTTATTTCGAGATTTGAGATGGTGGCTAGATTTAGCCTAGCTGGGTTCTTGATGTCTTGATTTTTCCCTCTAAGACTTTGTTCTATTTAAGTGAAATGGAGTTTTGGTTGAAATCTTTTGAGTACATGTCATGGTTCTAACCTCCATGCAGCAAGAGGGTTTTCATGTAAAATTCTTATGCTTGATTAACTTTGAGTTATTTATTTTCTGCACTATTATTTTGACAAATACATTCAAACATGCTAGCTAATACATTTAAACATGCACAATGACAACACGAGTGAGTCTTTTAAAATGTTTCACTTGACTGCTAGCTAATACTATGAATCACATTAAGCAATAAATCTTACCAAAAACACTCTATAAAGGCATTAGACACATTAGGATCCCCACTATCGAAGGCTTCACCAGATTCTCTAACCCAATGACCATTTCTCTCAATGATTGTGTAGGACTGCACTACTTGTTGATTTTGTTCCAATTAACATTAATTAATTCATCAATTTCATAATCAGATAATACAACTCAATTGACTACCTTTGGCCTCAAATCATAGATCCTCTATCACAAGGGAAAAAATTGTATTAGTACAAAAATTCACTTAAAATTAAAATGCGTGAAACTTATATTGTAGAGGAATTTGTTGTTTTTTCCAGACACCTCATAATTATAAAGTAGGAGATACACAGGTAATTTTCTTGCAACTTAGTGTTGTTCGAAAATCGTCACAGCTACTCAAATCATATAAATTTTCTAATGAGATTATGCACAATCAGATTGTGTAATGTTCTACCTGCAATATGGCTACCTACAAGTTAAAAACACTACTTACCAAAAGTTTCTTTAATTATATATATTGGATCCAAGATGTTTGGTAAATGATAAGAAGAAACCATAACCACCACACTTTTTAAAAGGTAAAACCTTGAGAGAGGGTTAGATGGGAGAATATAATAACTTATAATTTTAGTTGAGAAGAAACAACAAACCAGCACGACCCTGCTGGTCCAAGCATCCTTGTAGTCCATGCTATATGGATATCATCTCTTAGCTATAAGATTTTTTTATCATTGAGTAATACATACACAATATTATCATATGCAATTAACATATCATTACGCATACCTATTTACTCAACATAGTATGATCCTATCTTATTTGTGTGGCCTAACTTGACGAGAATACTAAATACTACGACAAGCTGAATGTGTGGTTTCAAACCGCAATTCACAACATAGTATCATTTCATTAACTGATATTTATTTTATTACCAAAAACAATTATAAACCAGATCAAGCCATACAAAACTTCTCATCAAGTAAACCTACTCTAATAGGTCCACTACCTTACCCAACATAGAGTGAACCTTCTATATCAACTAACATACAATAAGAAATATAATCTATCACAGATGAATATAACACCCAATGAAGACTATTAGAGATGAGAAATCAACATATTCCAATAGTCCTGCAAAGTGATACAAAGCACATATCATCCATTAACTAACTACTAAAAAAATGTTACAGATAGGTACAAAGAAACCCTTAAGACCAGAGGCATATCCAAGGAGGGTCACGGTTATACATGAACTCACGCTACCATTCCGAGAACATATATAGTAGTGTTATATTTTTTTTGAATATCAAAAAAACCACACTTGGAGTATCATATAATGTGATTATTACGGGGTTCAACTCTCTACATGAGGTTAGAAATTTGAAGTTTATATTTATCTTATGAGTTCAATTTTCCAGAAGAACTAGCATTGGTTGAACCAGTCATTCACATTTGTTTGTTTATGAAGTGTGTAGGTGTGCCAACCAGTACTATTAGAAATTTGAAGTTTATATTTATCTTATGATTTAGAATTTCTAGAGTTCTCTTTTTAATGATAAAAATGTTAAGACATGCCCCAACAAGATCTAGCAGAATAGAAATTAAATACTAAAAGTGATAAAGATAAAAAAGTCACTATTCCTCGAAGAATACGTACTTACAACTAATGTTGTAGATCTGGAGATCGGAAATCGATCTAAGCATGATATTGATGATGAGAAACTAAACCTACATCACTAGAAGATGTTGCACAAATTATGCGTCAATACTTAAAAGGTACTAAGAATTCATGTTAGAATAAAGTGGAAATAACATATAAAAGAACAAAGAAATAAAGCAATGATATACTGAATAATGAGCTAATTAAATGCAATGACCAATTTATAACATGTTTAAACTCAATGCTGAATATACTGATAAATGGTCAATTTAATATAATGTGATTGAACTATCAAAGCTACTAATGATCGATACTAAAACCATATTAGGTAAATGTGCAGTTCGATTAATATGCCATATCAAGAGGACCCAATATATCCTTCCAGAGTTTTCGAAGCATGCTAGCGTGAATCACTTAGATGTACACAAAGGTGACTTACTACCGACGTGGCTAGTAATTCTAGGACTATTTGGGTACAATGAATCCTAGTCAAACTCAATATTATGTTACTCCCAATGAATTAAAGGTTTTAACATATTATGACTGAGTTTCTGTAATATTTGATCGTTGAAAACTTAACATGCAGATTGTGAATGCAACATTATTATAGTGATAATGATGCACTAATAACTAAGGCATGTATAACTAAATAACTGAAATTTCATACCTAGAATGTGTAATTCAAGAACTAAATAATACATCGATAAGGTTCTGGAATTCATGCAATAAACTAAGTTTTTGCATATTAATATGATTTGGATCATTCTAGCATCTAAGAACCCAATTATTCTAACACTCAAGAAACCATAGGTCTATTCATAATAATGGAATCATTAAACAGAATGAAAAATAGGGACCTAATGGGTGAAAGAAACACACTAGTTAAATCCACATACGTGGTGACGAATTCTATCGAGAAATCTGTTGATTTCAGGGTTGGAACTGATGGTACCTGTTACGTTCTTGAACTAGGGTTCTTGACTTCTATTCTTCTCTTTAACTTCTTACTTTGTAGGTTTTGATTAATGAATTGACTTAAGTAAAATCTAGTTATGTATAAAGGCTAAAACTAACAAAAACTACATATTATATGGTTCAAATGACTTAGTTTAGGGGTCCAATCGAAAAGAAAAAGACCAAAAGACCCCAAAAATAAAATCTGCTGAAGCGACCTATTTACCGATCGACGATCTGCCGTTAGATCCACAATTCATCCTGTCAGTCCATCAATTACTTTAGAGACCAGGTTGTATGGCTCTCGACCTACAGACTGATTGATGATTCATCCATGGAGCCATGATCCATCGTGTAAGTCCGTAGATTGACTTTAGAGATAGGTTATGAAGGACTCGACCTACGAACTGATCGACGATATGTCGATGGATACTTGATTCATCATGTCTGTCTCTGGGTCATGCCTTAGAATTGTTTGGTTTGAGTTTATGGGGATGGTTACAGATGCAAACCACAGACCACCAGCATGAGCTATGGGTCAGCCTACGGTCCGTAGGTGACAACTCTAGGTTGCACCAACAACTTGTAGAAATCTGTAGAAAGCTCTGTTTTCGAATATGGGGTGTTAAATTATGTCCACCTTGGGAACATTCATCCTCTAATGAAGACTAAACTAGCTTAATACGGAGGGTAAGAGCTTCAAACCCTATTACTAAGCAGTGGAAATGTAATTTATGAATGAACTAAGTTCCAAGAACATGCAAATACACTGAAAATGCATATACTAACTGAAGGAATGTAACACTAAAACTGAATATGCACAAGAATTACCGAAAAACTAATGAAGAACTATTACCTCAAGTTCGAGTGAAATTGGAAGGAAAGAGGTGAGTGTAATTGGACTTCATGGTTAGTTCTGATTCCTAAGTAGCTCCCTCTACGAACTCAATCTTCTACAAAATCTTGGTTGAAGAGACTTCTTTGTTTGTTAACATTTTAACATGATGATCAAGAATCTCCAATGGTACATTCTCATTAGAGTAATTATACACATTCTCTAATGGCACCATAAATGCTGGATCCTCCACACACTTATTCAAAATTGAGATGTGGAAAATAGGATGCACTGCTTCTAGTTCAAGTGAGATGTGGAAAACAGGATGCACCGCTTCTAGTTCTAATGGAAACTCTAAATCACAAGCCACTTTACCAATCATATTCAGAATCTTGTAAAAATGAATATATCTAGGACTAATCTTCTTTTTGTTGCCAAATATCATTACCTCGTTAATAGGTGACACCTTGGGGTAAACCCACTCATTGTCTTGGAACTATAGTTCCCTTTTTATTAAATCTCATAAGACTTTTGGTAACTCTGGGCAGTCTTAAGTCTATCTCTCATGAGTTGCTCCTTGTTCATAGCATCACGAACTGAATTTGGTCCTATTATGGTTGCATCACCTACTTCAAATTAAACAATAGAAGATCTGCATCTATGCCCATACAATGCCTGTTAAGGGGCTATCTGAATGGTGGAATGGTAGATATTATTATAGGAAAACTCAATAGGAGGAATAAGATCATCCCAACTTTCCTTAAAGTCGATCACACAAGATCATGACACGTCCTATAATATCTCAATGGTATGTGTTTCCTACGCGTCTGTATGTTGATGAAATTTCATGTTAAGATTAGTCTAAGCATCAAGACCTTTCGGAAATGACTTCCACAAATGAGAGGTAAACTGAGGATCTCTATATGAAATGATAGAAAAAGGAACCAAATGAAAACTCACAATTTCATTAATGTAAAGCTTGGTGTAATCCTCCGCCGAATTTGTTGTGTGAACCGCCAATAAGCGACAATACTTAGTCAGTCTGTGAATTATCACCAAATGGAGTCATGATATCTAAGAGTATGAGGTAATCCTTTAAATTTGATGTTGATCACTTCGTACTTCAAAGTGGAAATGAATGTCTTGAGGGATACCGCCTGGTTTCTGATGTTCTACCTTCACTTGCTAGAAATTGAGGCACTTACTCACAAAATTTTCTATATACCTCTTCATACCATTCCATAGAAAGACTTCCTGTATATTACGGTACATCTTAGTGGAGCCTGGATTAATAGATTATCAGTGGTTATAGGATTTAACAAGAATATGTTGTCTCAACTTAACACATCAGGAACTCACAATCTATATAATAAAAAACTACACCATCTCCCCCTTGGGAGAAAACCTCAACTCTATGATTGTGGACTACACCATTAAGCTTATCAAGCTTGAATCGATGTCTTGTTTTTCATTAACCTCTACTGCTGAATAAAATTCCGACCCAATCTGAACTTTGATACCATTATCTAATATGCTCATAAGGTGAACTCCCAAGCAAGCAAGCCTATGAACATCCTTCACTAATTATTTCCTTTCTGTCTCAACATGGGCTACAGTAACAATAAATTGTCTACTAAGAGAATCTATTACTACATTCGCCTTAGTGGGATGGTAATGCACACTCATATGATAATACTTAAGAAGCTCAATCCTTCTCCTCTTGCGAGGATTCAAAGCTTTATGGGTGAAGAAATATGAAATGCTTTTACGGTTAGTGAACACATTTACGTGAACAACATACAAGTAGTGTCTCAAGATCTTGAGTGCAAACACCACTACTACAAGCTCAATGTCATGAGTTCGATAATTATTTTTATGCGCCTTAACTTGTCTAGAAGCATAAACTTTAACCTTATATCATTTCATAAACATATAACCTAGGCCAAATCTGGATGAATCACATTAAATCACAGAAATGTATGAACCTCTGGTAGGGTCAAGTCAAACAAGTTTTCACTGTGATGCTTTTCATACAATCATCTGACAATTGACACTTAACCATCTTCTGAGTCAACTAAGTCAATGGTAAGACTATTGATGAAAAGCCTTCCATGAATATTCTGTAATAACCTCCTAGACCCAAGAAACTTCTGATATCTGCAGTAAAGATAGGTCTTGGACATTATTTCAGTGCTTCTATTTTTTGGGAATTCACTCGGATCCCTTCGCTGGATATTATGCTCAAAGAAGCAAATAATTGTAACAAAAACTCGCACTTGTTAAATATTACGAATAACTGGCGATCATTGAGAGTTTATAAGACAACCCTCAAATGATTTGTGTGTTCTTCCTCTTTCCTAGACTAAAACATGATATCATCAGTAAATATGATAACAAAATAGTCCATTACTGCTTTAATACGCTGTTCATCAAGTCCATGAAAAGTGCATGAACGTTGGTTCGTCAAAAAGACATAACGACAAATTCATAATGACCATATTGAGTTTTGCACCTATATTTGGGATGTCATTATATAGGACTTTAAGCTGATGATAACCTGATTTAAGGTCTATTTTTGAGAAATGAACAGCACCCTAACGTTTGTAAAACAAGTTATCAATCCCGGGGAGGGGATACTTATTATTGATTATAACCTTGTTCTACTGTCTATAGTTAATGTACATTCTGAGATAACCATCTTCCTGCTTCATGAACAACACTTGTGCACCCAATGGAAAAATACTAGCTGTGATGAAGCCATTATCTAGATTGTCTTTCAGCTACTCTTTCAATTCTTGAAGCTCTGTTGAGTCTATTGTGAACTAATAGATTAAGATTGGGTTCACGAACAAGATCTCAAAAATGATGTATATGAAGATAAGTAAATATATGTACAAATTGGAGTAGCTTACTGTAATATTCCTAAGGACTTGACCTAAATGTGTCTTTGATAGGTCGTACTTATATGATGATGTGTGATGACTTATGCAGGGTGTATGTATGCTTTCTTGTGACCTTAAACTGATAGACTGCACCAAGAATCACTAGAGGGTTACTTAGGAAGTTAATGAATAATAGGAAAGAATGCTCACTGTAACATAAAAAGAGCTTACTATAATGTAACTCAAAAGTTACTTAAATTCTATGTGTGATATTATGTGATGTTTGACCTTTAAATATGTTTTTATGAAGTATGTGAATAACATAAATGAAATTGTCTAAAGGTTTTATGAAGTTTTACTCAAAAAGACATCAAGTATGATTTCAAGAAAATGTCCCTTTTAAATGCATGTTTTTTGCATGCTTGCCATACTTAGTGAATTCTTGTACTAATCCCATTCTTCTCTACTTTTTACACAAAGTGTAGGTTATGGATGCTTAAATGTTGTCTATGCTTAAGGATCTTGATATGTAATTCCCAAGCTCAACGAAAGTGTCGTTAAGTTCCTAGGATTCCCTACTCATGTTTTAATGTAAAGTTTATTAAATATTGTATAGTTATGTCTTATGTTTTAAGGGTCGTGTACCTAATGTATTCTAATGTTGTTGAATATAAAATGGCAAAGAGATTTAAGATCTTAATATGAATTATAAATTATGTTTTATATATAGGAAGTAACGTTTCTAGCATATGATGTGCTATGAAAAGTTTTAAATTTTCCGCTAAATTTACTATGTCAATGCGATGAATGATAACTATGAGATTGTACAAAACTTACGATTGGTCAAGTATGCCATGTTACTTCTAGGGGTTTCTCCCAAGATGTGATATTTCTACACTTTGTTATCACTAAATATGACACTTTATACAAGAGCTTATTCAACTAAGATCTGGAATCAATAATCATAAAAGGAGCATACTTGGAGAGTTTGGTGAAATTGAGCCCATACTCTTTGACCGTCATATTACCTTGCATCAGGTTTATGAAATCTTGAGATTTTTCCTTGCTTATCTCTCTTGGGAAAACCTGTCTAGAAACGTTTTACTCAAGTAATACCAAGTAACAGGAGTTACATATGTACCCCTTTTCACTTTCGATTGAGTGTACGAGATATGACCCACATCTTTCACGAGGTAAGATACTACCTCAACCCAATCATTCCTAATGACATGTATCACATCAAAGATCTTATTAATCTCATTCATGAAATTTTGAGGATCATCACAAAGTAAAATTCATTCTAACAAAGTCAAAAACCTTTGCCACTACTGATCCACCATTAGCATTCACATGAGCTTAAACCCACTGATTGTTGTGATTCATGATACTTACAACCAATATCTCGATGTCATTCGTGAATTCTTCATTAGAGACTTCATGATTTGAGATTAGCATTCCAAGCATTCACATTCCTTGCATTCACTCTACGAAAAAGCATGATCACTGAAACGCAGAACATGGAGTTCGAAAGAGAAAATAGATCATACCTTCAACACGATAAGAGTAACTAGGATATGAATATTTTTCCTAGATCAATTTGTAGCCTCCTTCACATCAGATGTTGTGAACTTCACATCAATGAATAGAACTCTACCCAGAAATGTTTTTTAGATTAACTAGAATAGATAAACCTAGTGCTCAGATATCAACTTTTTCACATATCAAGCTACCCCCTAGATGTGGACTCGGGACCTTGGGTCATAAGTGACCTTAAGATAATCCTTCTAGCATAATCATGAGAATACTAAAAGTAAATTTATAAATAAAGTTGATGCAGAAGCTAATCGTAAGTAAATCGGAAATGATGGGTATTACCCACATAATAACTGAATATATAAAATATGGGAGTTTCCATACAATGAAATATCATACTAGAAAGACTAAGCTAAATCTACTATGTATTTAATATTACTCTAAACTAACTATAAATGTTGGAACATGCCCCAAGTTGATCTAGGAAAAATGAAACTACAGACTAAAAGAGATAAAGATAAATATGTCACTACTACTAAAAGAATGAGCACACACCGATCTACGAAATAAAGTTAACATATTATTCAACAATAAAATATAACAATCATGATATGTACATGATAAATATACACAATATTGATCTAACTGAAACAATGACCAATTAAGAGCATGCTGAATTAGAATACGGAATGTACTAATAATTGGTCAATGCAATAGAATCTGACTGACGTATTGGAGCTACTAATAACCAATTGTAAAATCACACGAGCTAAATGTGGAGTCTAATGTATACGCCTAATTGAGAGGACATAATATACCCTGACATAGGTATAGAGGAATGGTGCCTTGATCACTTAAATGATGCCCGTAGAGGGGATTTACAACCTATGTGGCTAGTAATTCAAGGACTAATTGGGTACGCTAAACCTTAATCCAACGCGGTATTAGGATACCACCAATAAGTTAAGTAGTTAACACCTTATGATTGACTTTCAGTAACACTGGATATCTAAAAATTAAATATGCAAACTATTATTATATTGATAATGATGCATTAATATTTGAGGCATATATAACTGAATTCCTGAAAATCTGACCTATCATGTGTAATTCAAGAATTAAATAAATGCATAGCTAGGATTTTGAAATCCATGCAATAAATTAAATATTAACGGACTAATACGATTTGGATCATAGTAACAACTAAGAACACAGTATTGCTAATATTAAAAAAAATCTAGGTTTATCAAAAATAAGGGAAATAGAAATTGACAGAATACTAGAGACCTAATTTGTGAAACAAACCCACTAGTGAATTCCACATACCTTGTGGATGAATTCCACGAAGAGTTCTTTCAATTTGGGGTTTTGAACTAATGGAACCTTGATGAATTCTTGAACTAAGGTTCTTGACCTCTTTTCTTCTCTCACACTTCTAATTTTCTATGTTTTTTTTAATAAATTGACTTAGGTAAGTTCTAGTTATGTTTCTAGGATAAAACTAACCAAAACCACGTATTTTTGGGTTAAAACGTTTAGGTGTCTAATGCATAGGAAAAGGACAAAAAGACCCCTAACTTAAAATTTTCTAAAGCAAACTACGGATAGATCGACATATCCAAGATCCGTTCTATCAGTACGTCGATGAATTTAGAGACTAGGTTCTGAGGATCTTGTCCTATGGACTGAATAATGATTTGTTGATGGATCCATAATCTTTTATGTCAGTCTATTAATTGTCATTGGCGTCCAGGTTCTGAATGCCTTATCCTAAAGGATGATCGATGATTTGTCGATGGATTCACAATTCGATGAATTAACGATCTGTCATGTGAGTTTGTGGGTCATGCCTTAGAATATGTTTTATCTGAATTTCCAGGGATGGGTACATATGTCAACCAAAAACCACAAACATAGGTCGTGGGCCGCACTATAGTCCGTAGGTGGCAACTGTTGTTTGCACATGCAACTTCTGGAAATCTATAGTAAGTTCGGTTTTATAATACAGGTTGTTACACGTGGGTTTTGCCTCATCAACTTTATGTCCAGATCGTTTTGGTATTTACCTTATGCATTGGGCATAAAAACTAAGTTGTTTAAGACCTGAACTACGTAGTTTTACTTAGTATTAGTCTAATAATCTAGTTAAAACCTACTTAAAAACCTCATTCAAAATAATCACCAAAACTATGAGCAAAGAGATAAGAAAGATGTGTCAGTTTCAAAGAACAAGCGGAGGTGTTCTTCAATTTTCAGCTTTTAAATCTAAAGGATTTATCCGGGAATTTATCATTTATGTGGGATTTCACTTGTGGGTTCCTTTCATCCACTAGATCCATATAATTTAGTCAATTCCTTGATTCCGCATATCTTATTTAGGGGTTTGAAAAATATTGAGAATTTGTTGTGATATCAGCTGCTATAGTATCTATAGTCTAAATAACATGTTTTCTTGGAAACATTACTCAATACCATGTATAAAACTGAGACACCTAGTTTGTGAATTTTTTTGTAGTTAAGGTATTATACTTACTTCAGATTTCGAATGTCACATTCTCAATATTTGAATGTGGCATTATCAGTTATAATTATTTTGAGGCACTCAATATTTAGTGCATTTGATCTTCGGATGTAGTAAGTTGGGAGTATACTTTATACTATGTTGGACTAGGGTTCAACGCATCTTTATAGTCTTTGCACTATGTTGCCACATATAATTTTAAGTCGCATATGTTGGTTATTATATTAGTGATCACACCATAGTTATGTCTTTATACTCTGGTAAGGTATACTGGGTCCTCTTGATGGGGCTCATAAATCAAACTCCATGTTAATCTCATGTGGTTTTTGTCGGTTAAAAGTAGCTCCGATAGTCAGACTGTTAGTTCTTTGACCAGTATTTCAGTATATATATATTTTTGTATTCAATTCAACATATACATTTGTGATTTGTACTTTTTCATTCCATTTGATTAGTTCTTTTTAGTTACACTTAAATACATATCGAGATATTCACTCGTATTATATCATTGCTTAGTTATGCATTTTTCATCTATATATTTTATTTCATTTAGTATCTATATCATGCATGATCTTTACATTACAAGTACTAATGCATACTTTGCTATACATCATATCATGATATAGGTTCATGTACTCAGTATCCAGATTATACTTCGATTAAATCTCGGTCTGAATTCAAAAACTTTTATGTTGAGTCCTCATATTCTGAGGATAATAGTCATGTTTACATGTTAGTGATTATTTTTAGTTTCAGTGTAGTTAGAGTTTGTATAGGCGCATGACCTAGCAACTAAATTTAGTGGAGAGTTTTTGGACATAGTAGTCGATTCAACTTTAGTTGTTAGATGGTTATTTTAGTCTTCAATAAAACCCTTATGTTATGTTATATTAATACATAGACTAGTTGGTCTTGTTCCTCTTCAGATATAGTTAATTTAGTTTCTTCTTAGTTCATTTATGTTCATGATATGTCAAATTTAGGGTTAGCTTGGGGTCGCTCGTGATCCTAGGTCCCGTATTATCTCTAGGGGGTAAGACTCGGGGTGTGACAGTAGGTCACGTGTTATGCCTAGGAGTTACCCTCAAGGAGTGACTCATAATCTTTCCTAGTAACAATATTTTAACGTTGTTTACTATCGAAAACCCAAAAAGTTAACCGACCGATTGGACATCTGACCCCCTTTCTTTGAGTAGATAGTATAACATATTATTATTATTATTATTATTATTATTATTATTATTATTAATATTAATAATAATAATAATAATAATACTAATAATCCTTTTAATCTTTCATATACAGCTAAAATTTCTTAATCATACTACTTGAGATTTCTAAACATACAAATATATACCTTTTACTACGAAAAAAGTAATTTGGGAAAAACATATGAAATAAATCTTAACTTTGACCCAATTTTTTTAACAATCCCAAACTTTGATTAGGACTATTACTCAAATCCGTTATTTAAAAATATATTTTAAAGATGTATAAGTGCTTAGCTAGACAAGTTAGTATTTATAAAAAATGCAAGATTTAATGCCCTCATGGGCACCTATATATCTCTAAAATACACTATTAAATAGTGCAGGGGTATTAACTAATAAGTAATGCCCCAAAATTTTAGATTGTTACAACAATTTCGGTCTAAGTTCAAATATATTTTAAACCCTTTACCCAGGTAATTTGTTCATCATGTTCACTATTCATAAAGTAATTGATTTACTTTTAAACAATAAGCTCTAACAATTTTATTAGTCAATTAATTATTTATTTCAAGTAATATGTACTTATCACATTATATCATATACAAATAACAAAATTTAATGATGTACCATTAGTAAATATATTAATTTGAAGACATTGATGACTAACAAACTAGATTAACCATTATAATGACTCGTACATGTTTCTCATTAAGATAAACTTATCATTAAATAAAATATCCCAAAAAGAAATGAGTAAAAGAAATAATAAGACCACTAATTTTAGAGGAACATCTAATAAATAATATTTTGACTATTTTGAGAAAAAGCTAAAGAAAATTAATTTTATAAACAATTTGTTATCCATACATGAATTATATTTTGACCAATTTCTCATTACACCATTTCACATCACTTTTCCAATATGACCGACGATGATAACAACCACCGCGGTACCAGTGAAAAATGAAAGAAAACTGATCAAACTCCAATTTCGTACTTTATAAAAAGCAGAAAATTAGAAAAATTAGAAACAAGGAAGTTTTTATGCTTGAGGTTTTTATATCAGAAAACCTTGAGAAAAATAAGCTATGTGCGAAGCAATTGATGTGAAAAAATGATGTTGAATATAAAGATTAACATTTTCTTTCTATTCAAAATATTCACAACAATATTTTTTCCATTAGAATTAAGCTCCACTGTGTTTTTATATCCCAACTCTTCAACATCATAAGCGAAGGTCAAGCTAAGTATATATTGATCAACTTATATGTTGAATAGTTGGGATCTATAAAAACAGTGGAGCTTTATCCCAATTGGAAAGATACTGTAGTGAACATTAAGACTTGAAATAAGTATGTTATTCTCCTTATTCAACATCGTTTTGTCATAGTTACTGCTTCGCAGATAGCGCTTTTTTCTTAAGTTTTTTATGATATGTATAACTAGCTTAAGTATAAAAACTTTCTTGTTTCAGAGTTATCATGAAAAAATACTTTATGGGAGTTAAACTGCTATTTTAATGGAAGATTGGAAAGAACATATAGATTACCCTTGATACAAAGAAAATTATCATCAAATATCCTTGTTTCAGAAGGTAGAATTTATATTCTCACAGTATATAAACTTCACACTTTAACCCTGTCTTTCTAACGGATATTTGTTTTCTTTTTTTCTTTGTGCCCAATAAGAAGAAAAATGAGTTTCTTTTCTTCGGGACTTAAGTAATGTATCTACATCAAGATAATTTTTAATGTTTAGATTCTAGACTTTGCATCTCGAGAATATTGGAGTCTTGTCAGCACTTCCCTTCTACACAAACATGTTTTTACCAGTTGTGCATTCCTACGTATTGTGACAGGGTTGTGATGCAAAATTTACTCTATACCATCACCGAAGAACATATTGGTTGCAACTTTGGTAGCCAATGATCACACATAGACCATTTATACTATTGTACTCATGTGTAGAATATGCTTTCAAGAATAAATCTCCCACTTTTTTTTATATAGAAACTACAAATTCTATTCAATTTTAATTTCATAAATATCTAATACGTTTCATTTTTTATGTGTCACAACTTCCACTGTCAAAGTAAATTGGTAGCTACATTTGTCTGTAATTATTCAAAAGGAAAATTAAACATGAGAAATCATAAGAAAAAAAATAAATTTTCTAAATTTCACTTTTAATGAAAGAAAAATTTAATATATTGACCTAATTGTATTCAATCCTTGTGTAGATTGTATTGAGCTATTGAATTATTCGTAGATCATGTTAGAATTGTTTATAGGCTAACTTAACTTGATAATAGTCATATAGTAGATTATTGGGAGCATTGGTATGGTTTGATTGTTCTTTAATAATTGTGTATATGGCTATTGGTAAGAGCCTTTCTGAAGTTAATTAATTGAGAAGGCTAAGAAATAGTGATGTTCATAATGGAAAGGTGGTAAGATTACCTAATCTCTCTATGTTGTGTAGAATTGGTATTGAATTGTATATCTTGATATGGTCCAATTATGGAGACAATGTTTATGTGTTATAATTAATATGATCATGTCCTTGTCGGCATTATTCTATGAATTGTGATATTTTCATGTCGTAGCTTATATAGATGATCAATGTGAATGATTATATGGTGCATGTGTATGTGTGAAGTGAAAGCATTATTTCTTCTAATTGTATATATGTGATTATGATAGACTATTATAATGTCTCTATATGATGATAACATACGTGTCTTGATTGGTAGACTTATGTCCCTCTACTTGATACATAGAAATTAGTTGAATGTCAACTCTTGACTTAGTAGACTTAAATACCTTTGACATTTATGATTATGAATGATTAATGTAGTAGTAATATAGGACCTTAACCATGTAAAGAATGGTGAATAACTTGGAACTTTCAATACAGAAAGAAGGTTATAGAATCCATGAAGTTGAATGCCATTATGTTATTCCTCTTGAGTGAATGATAGACTTAGATATACGCTGGATGGAATAGCATGAAACCTTCTCTAAGGAAGTCATAAGAGCTATCCTTATAATCATTGAGTGGCCACCCTAGTTGACCCATCCTTGGTAGGGTGATATGTTTTGGAAAGACTAAGAAGTGTTGACATTTCATATACCTTATTGTGATTTAACTTACCCTATGAAAAATATGGCAATGTAATGAGTAAATATTTTTCTGGTAGTAACTCTTTGTAAGACGAGAGTAGAATAACAATGAACCGTTGATATTCCTTAACCATGTGTCTGCATGGGATATATCCTAGTTCTACCCATGGCAAGTAGAACACCCTGCCTCGGAGTTGGGTAAGCTCTAGATTCCTTGCTAGCTAGTATGGTCTATGGAGATTAACGCCTATTCTTATCATGTGGGATGCATTCTAGTGTTGGAGAGGTTCTACAACGTGTAGGTAGTGGAATGAGATGTTATCTAGACATGGCACGAGTAGGCATTGAAGATGCCTAAATGAGAGTTCCTTAGGTCCTTCAAGACCATTATACGAAGTCCTAAATTGTTGAATTTCTCTTAAACATCGTTATGATTATTGTTGACTTAAGTTAATGTATGTAGAATAGAAGCATCACTATCTAGAGTAGCTTTGAGAATTAATTAGGTAGGCTTGGAGAGGGTATATGTGCGGTCTCTTCATGTCTCACTCAAGTGATTCTTAGAGTGACCTTTGGTAGAGAGTTTATGCGATGAAAAAGGAATATTTGACGAAAAGGGAATAATCTTACTTTAAGTAGTGTTAAGGATTATTTAGGTGTGCTTGAAGAGGATGAATGGGTGGTATGTTCTAATCACGTAAGTATGTCTTATGATAACTTTTGGTAGAAGGTTTCTATGCTTATATGATTTATAAGTGATGATAGTAGCAATTTTTGGACTACTTGAATATGCCTCATATGTGAAGGTTGATATGAATATGGTGCTTGTACTTATTTTGTGATGTTTTCATCAAATGAATATAAAAAAAACATGTTATAAGTAAATGTCTGTTTTAGCATGGTTTGATTGCATGTCACCATACTTACTGCATTCGATGTTCTAATTCCATATGTAATTTAATTTCTAAAGGTGTAGGTGCAAAGTTAGGTTTCTCTTGGAAGCAAAGCTTGGAAATAGCATCCTCTTAAGAAACTCTTGGTACGTACTCACATGATTCGAGGACATAGTAATGTTTTATCTTTCCGTTTCAAAAGACGTTGCAATTACACTTTAATATGTCCATTTTATTTATGTATGGGTTGTGACCATAAGATATTGATGTGTCTAAGATGGCTATAAAGATACTTAGTTTTTTTTGTGTTTTCTATGAAAGAGAATTGAACTATTATTGTGAAAAGCTTTAATTATGGACTACTTTATATATATATATATATATATATATATATATATATATATATATATATATATATATATATGCGATAAGTGATGTTTAAGGGCTTGTATAAGACCGTCAAGAGTTCGACTATGCCGTGTGGTGACTTATGGATGCCTTTTCTTCTACAGTATACTCTCGGGTGTTTATATGATTCTTAACTGACGTGAGTTGAATTGTGGATTCAAGGATTATGATTTGTGTTTGGAAAGATCTCATGATATATAGAAATAGTTTTAGATCGATAAACATGTGTAATAACTTAAAATGAATAATTGAGAATGGGTGCACAACTGAGAGGCATAATTAATTTTTTGTTCCAAAAATGTCTTTTTGAGGAAGAAAAGATTGTGTCAGCTACATGATGTGGGAGTTGAAATTTCAAAATGTGGCACTAGGCCCGCGACACGTGGCCACTTTCCAATTCCATCCGTTGAAATTTCTTATTCATTTTTCTTCGTCAAATCACCCAAACTAGTTTCTTTTTCATAAATTATTCTTAGATACATATATCCAACAAATGTATCTACGAATCAAAGTTGAAACAACTCTATTACACAATGCAACGAACTCAAAAACTTCCCAAATCAGGCAAATCAAGAATAATATATGAAATCAAGAAGTAGGAATTAATATCGTCAATATTCAAAAACTTTTAGGACAAATCCAAACTAAAATAATATGCTTAGCATGTGGGAGGACTATTGCAACATTATGGAAGTCTCACATACCTGATAGAAATAATGATTTTGCGAAAATCTCAACTACCTTGATCGATCTTGTTGAATTTGTCCCTTTTCTCCTTTTTTTCTTTTTCCTTTCTCCTTAGCCCTTGGTTGAAATTCAAAATTTTTAAGATTAATCAAGTTTTAATCTGACCCATATTAAACTCCTAAAAAAGGAATGATATAACATGGTAGTTAAATGACTAAAATACCGCTTAAAATCCAAGATTTAGAAGTTTTTAATCCAACATCCCAACTTTTAAAGGGCATAACTCACTTGTAAAAACTAAAAATCTCCTAAACATGGTTGCGTTTGGAACAACGTTACAAGAGATTTCCAACCACATCAGGAACTACATCTTACTTGTGCTGAGCTAGGACTTATAATCATTGAAGTGGACCTAATACTCACTTTTAACTTACTAAATTAGTTTCCGGATTTCCTTATACTTTCCAAAAATGACTATTTCCATATTTTTTACTTCCTTATTTTTCTTTCTAGTTGTGAGACGTTACAACTCTTTCATAGTAACAATAATTTTCCGACCTAGTCCAAATTTAGATGAAATCTGAGACATAATGGTGTAGGGAAAATATAATAATCAAAGAGAGACATAAATACGATTTTGATTATATTAGTGGATAGCTAAGAAAATAAGGAACCCGTAAGACTTTTTAGAATATAATTCTGGTGAGTATAACTCCAAAAATGGATCTAAGCGTTAACAATAGCATTGTATCTTTGAGCAGGCCACCATAACGGGATAAGGTCCTTCATAGCAGGGTCGCTGTAGTGGGATAGGTCTGTTGTGGCAAGACATACATGACTTAATGTTGTGAATAAACCCCTAAACAACCTTATTTGACACTTTTTGATTGTTAGAGCAAAGGGGACGACCCAAAATAAGTTTTTAAAAGTTTTTCACCATTCATGAGGCTAAACTTACAGTTTTAACAGTCATAATCCCTTTTCCAGTCCGTAGACTCTATTTTCATGAGTTAGTGTAAAGAGTTTTGATCCAAGAATTAATGTGGAAAACCCCTAATATAGGTATTAATATCTTGGATTTGGTCTAGGGTTATTGGCTTTATTATAATATAAACAATTAGACTTTTGATTATTGATCCTTGCATAAATAATTTTCTTACACCAAGGACAAGAGGAAAGAATATGGAATTGGATGACTTAAGTGCTTAGAGGATTTGAGGTAGGTGATGGTTTTTATTTCATGTGTGTGTGATATATGTTTGTATTTGCTTCATTTTAATACATGTATATAAGCGAATGTTGCATTATTTATCATCCTAATCTTAAATAAGGATATGTGAATAATTTTATAACATGAATCACCTCTTTTCGTATGACGTTGGTGATGTACTTGTGGTTGTAACTATGGCGTGTGAATGGGATAAGATTTCCACGTTCCGACATAACTATATCAGATTGCCATGTTATGACTTAATTTTTAATTAATTTTACACGTTCCCCCTGAAAAATTGGATCGGATTTCCACTTTCTGTATAATTATCATGGATTTGATTGCGATGTTCCGACATAAATAAGGGATCATATTGCTACATTCCGACATGATAATTTATTGGGTTTGGGTTCCTTGAAATGACCATTAACTTTTTATATAATTGGTTATTGTTATGAACATGGACTAGGACTTATGACTTCTCAAAGATTTCTACTTAGTGTTAGTGGGGGATTGGAACTTCATTCATGGATTACACAAGTAGAATTTATGAGTGGTTGAGGTTTTATTCTCCTAGTCTATGAATATTTTGTTAATCAATGATGTTGATATTTGGCATATTACATGGTTATACTATTGTAATTACTTATACATGTTTCACTTAGTGGGATAGTCGTGTGATCCTACCAATACATGGTGATTATGTACTTATATTGCACTTGATCTTATTTTTGTTGAGTCAGGCATCTTCCGATGGCTATTGACAGACTTTTTTTATAAGATTAGTTATCGTTAAAATTCAAGGGTGAGCTATTTCTTCTTAGCGAACTTTGGATATGTTTTTTTTTATGTCCACTCTTTTCGAAATTAGACTATTTGTTTAAGGTGTTGTTTAGTTTTGAGGTTGTACCCCATGTTCTTAGACTTGTTTTTGTTTGAATTTAAGTACAATAATTTTTAGGTTCTAGGCATATAATTTCACATTTTTTTAGTAAAATAACTTGATTCCATAACTTAATTGCCTTAGTTTTGGTTTAAATGATTAGTTTGGATTGTAATAATTGTTACCCGACCACATGGTTAGTGTGGTGCCAATCATAAGAGTCTACATCGTGACAAAGTTGGTATCAAGTCCCTTGGTTTTTTTATCTCGTTGTACAAAAATGATTCTAGTAGAATCTTGCAGAACGGTATGATGGCGTCCATACCTTTCATGGAGAGGCTATAAGACTGTAGAAAAACTCACTTATATCTACTCCTTCGTTCTATGAATTTAATCCAATTGGTAAAAAAAATCCAATTGGTATCTAGGTAATACAAATTGATATATTTCGTCCTTCACTATATAATCCTAGCAATAGCAATAGAAGTGGTAACGTCATTACTTGCAAAAGTGGATTACGTATAGACTATCAGAGGTCGTATACGATCACATCCAAAACAAGTATCCACTACTTGGATATATAAACTTTTTTACCAACTACACGGTGCATCGGTTATTTCTAAAAATGATGTTAAGGCTTGGTTACCATAAGTTAAAGATAAGGGTTGTTAAGAATTAGGTTCTACCAAGATCTGTGATTGAAATTAGCAGTTTGCACGACTTGCTAACTAGTATTGTTGTTTGTGGCATGAGTTGAGTCCAATTGATATATCTTAATTATATTTTTTATATTAATAAAGTGAAGTAGATGTCGTAGTTCCATATGAAAGGACATAAGCAAGTTAATCGGAACCCAGAAGGTTCCAATTGGTATCTGGCCTTAGGGACCGTATAAGGCATAAATTATCAATAATGGTCATCTATGGAACAAACTTCTTTAGATATGGGGATTGTCTGTGAGTTATAACTTGAAAATTTTGAATTTTGTTTTTTATTACATGAACTATTACTCAATGTTAGAGTTTTATTAGCTTGGAAGTGATGATATGATCATGTGACAATGCGTGGGTATGAATGATGATATGTGTAATATGCTAGCCTAGTTGTTAGAATAGTGCAAGTTGTAACCGCTTGAGGTCGTGGGACTTACTGTGAAAAGAAGGTCATCATAAGATTAGGAGCAAAGGTCTAGATAAATTATGTTGTGGTTCATAAGTTAGAAATATGGATGTGTAATACGACCAACTACTAATCGTGTGAAAATATGGTTGTGTTGTTTCAACAAGTAAGTTGTATTGTTGAATGTAACGTAAGGGAAATTGTGGAGCGTTCTTCCTTATGATTGGATGGGGGTAGAGAATGATTATCCTATTTATCAAGATTATTCAATAATATCTAAGTAAAGTTGTGAACCTTTGTGGAAGTTTAGAAAGAAAAAAAACCCCAGAAAAATCTTTTCCAGGTTCCATTTCCATTTTGACCATTGGGCGGAATTATTTCTACCAAGAAAGGACCACCAGAGTGGGATGAGGCAATGCAAAACCTTAGCATAGGTCCCTTGTTTATTAAACTATCCGATAAGACACTAAGTAAGATCCTAAATAACCCACGCGACCTAATTCAGTGGTCAACAATCAAATATAAATTATTCTAAGTTCATTCTAGAGAACTTGGGCATATGACGGTTGCATGTTGTGATCAGAAGTATTATAATTGTTTTGATTGATATACTGTGGTTTAACGGTTCGATGCCTTTTCCTTAAGTTTAGTATGCATCTAAAGCCTTTTTGTATTTATTTCTAATGTAGTTTTCTATTTATTTCTAGGAAATCTGTCCAAAGGAGAACGCAGATATTTTGCGCTGAAAGCGTAGAAGTGACCACCTACGGACCCCACGACGTTCCGTCATGACTGTGAGGGTCTGTAGGGGCTAACCGTCTTGAGAAGATAATGCTTGCTGAAGGAAGTTAGGAAATTCTTACAAAGTGTGGGACTACAGAAGCTCACAATGGATCGTTATAATCACGACGGTGCAGCCTGCACATTCATCAATGCTAATAGAGAGTAGTACCACTACCCAACATAAGAAGATTCTAGGTTACATGGAACGAATCCCCTTGACGGACCGTCGTGCTTGCAACGGTCCGTCACACCTGTTAGTAGAGGGTAACAGAGAGTTGATGAAGAAAAGCAGCAGAAAAATAGTTATGTATAGAGCGACGGATGACCATGATGGTCCGTCACGAGGGTCGTCAACTCAGGCGTATTTTTGGCACATTTTTCCTTAAATAGATTTCCCTCTTTTATTAGGTTTTGTTTCTTATAAATAGTTCAAAAAATATCGGTTTTGGGGTTAGACTCTATGATAGTTTTCAGTTCTAAAGTCTTAGTATTGAAATTTTGATTTTGCGATTTGATATTACTTTTCCGAAATCAATTATTTGTGTTTTGTGATTTATTCAAGTAAATTTCTGGATTTTGTTCATTCTCATCAAAGTAAGTGCATGAATTCTTAAATTATTATTATGAATTGTGTGATTATTAAAATAGGTAACTAATTTCCATAACTAAGGTTGTGGGAACCACGGGTAAATAAAAAGGTAAGACATAGATAAAATAATTATTCTAGAATAGTGTCTTGCATGTGTTCATAATTCTTTCGCTTAGAAGACTTTTTAATGGATGGCCAACGTTAGAACTCAACTTATTTCTACTTTTTGGACCAAGAAGGTACATAATAGGAAGAGAACTATCAACATAGATTTAGCGTATACAATCTAATAGACTAGTGTCGGTTGGTACGAAGTAACAACTAAATTAAATATCAAATATGATTCTTAATTTAAGGTAAAGATAAGGTTTAGTAAAGCAACACACGTAGCCGGACCAAGGTGCAAAGTGAAATTCTCTAGATCTCGTACCAAGGATTTAGAGATACCTAACTTATCACTTTGCATGCAAGATACTAGGAAAGTATTGTTATAGCTAGAATTACCGAGTTAGGAGCCAGTGGGGAATACTTATTCCCTAGTTACTCTTATTACTATAATAAATTCCAATACTTGAACATGTCACTTGTTACTTTAATTTAGCTAATTGCGTTCATTAATCAAAACCCCCATTTAGTTATTTGTTTTTGGGAAATAATTGACTAAATAGTAGTAATGATAAAATAAAGTTAAGTTTGAATCATTTTCCTAGTGGGAACGATTCTAACCTCACTAGTTGGGTTCTTTACTTGATACGATCGCTTTTAGTTCGTTTAGAGAAGTAAATTTGAGCTTATCAAATTTTTGCGCCGTCGCTGGGGACAATGGCTTTAAGAATAACTTTAAGCTTATTATCGAAGTTTAGTAAACATTTTCCTAATTTTCTTTTTCTTTTAGTTTTTGTCTTTTACAGTTCTAACTTCCTCATATGCAAACACGCGGAGTAGAGAAATACCCATAATTGAACCTGACCCCGAACTTGAGTATACTTTAAGAAGAATGAATCAGAATTTGGGAAGCCATGGTGATGAGGTCGACCCGCAAATGCCACTATTGGTTGACACCCATGACCTTGTATTACCTTTTATTCATGGGGAGGTGAAATACGGAGACAACCTCCAAGTCCAAGCCCTCAAGAGTACTACAGGGTCTATGAAAATATCGTAGACTCTGATGGCCACTCGTCTTGACCGCTCTACCACACAGCCACACTTTTGTGTTAACTAGTAGTATGATGCAAATGCTCACTACCTGAGGTTTGTTTTCAGGGCTACGTTTTGATGATCCACATTCCCACATCGCTAAGGTAAGACCAGTTTGCAAAAGTTGTGTAGGGAGGTCCAATTTGAATATAGATTTAATCGTGCTAAGATCTTTTCTCTCTCACTGGCAGGAGAGGCTGCTATCTTGTTTACTGAGCTACCAATAACTCAATTTTCAGTTGGAATCAACTGAGGGATGCTTTCTTAGCACACTACTACCCGGTTTCTAAGAAACTAAACCACAAAGGCAGGGTGAACAAATTTGTGGCACTACCGGGAGATTAAGTTAGCATTTCTTGGGTTAGGTTAACTTCATTCTTGTGAAGTGTCCCAAATCACCACATAGATGATGAGTCTCTGAAAGAGTATTTCGATCGAGTACAAAATGATAATAACAAAGCGGTGTTGGATATGATAGCGGGTGGTTCTTATGGGGAGTGTCCTTATGCCGAGATTGCTGAAAAGTTATAGAAAATCTCTCAAAATAAGAAAGCTTAGAGTACTAGGAAGTCAGATACTGGGAGAAACACCCTTGTAGTCCAATCTGTACAAAACTCAGTCGCAAATAAACTTCGTAATGAAATGGATGAAATTAGAACTGATATTGGGTTAGTGTTGAAACATGTTGTTTGGGGTTCGAAAAAGTAAATGCGGTGAACAACATGTGTAAACCACCACCGCCAAGTGATGAATATTACTATGAGGAGGACTCCTATGCAGTGAATGATCAGATGGGGGGTTTCTGATGGAACGTCCAAAGCTCCAAATAGGAGAATTTGCGGAAAGGTAAAGGAAACAAAGGTCAGAATTATGATAATTATAAACGCGAGGGTCATTATGTCCAAGATGGGAAAATGATAAGGATGTTCGATGCTAGTGATGAGCACGATAAAAATTTAAGGAATAAGTTAGCGGGTATAGGGTAGAAGTTTGATTCACATGCAATCTTGATTAAGCATCTTAAGTTTGAAATGTCCCAATAGTCTTCATCTGTGAACACACGGTAATCGACACTCTTCCTAGAAACACTATCCAAAATCTGAAAAAATGGGCATTGTATGACAATCACTACTCGGGGTTGTAAGAAAACTATTTACCCACTTATGTCGTCAGGTGTAGAAAAGGTGATAAGAGATGAGGATAGAGTGGTAGAGGTTAGTGGTGAGTTAGAAGATAAAATGGTAAAGGCTGTTGAGGTGCCCCAAAAGGTGACCCCCATGCCTAGACCACCACCTATTTTCCCACAAAAGTTAGTAAAAAAGATCAAGGATGGTAAATATCGGCATTTTATAACGATGTTGAAATAACTTTCTATCAAAAACCCTTTGGTATAATATCTTGAACAAATGCCAGGTTATGCCAAGTTCATGAAAGATATGGTTATAGTTTAAAGATATGTCACTTTTGAGGATGATGAACGAATGTAGCACTATAGTGCTATTACTACAAGATCTCTAGTGCAAAAGAAACAAGATACAGGTGCTTTCTCTATTCTTTGTACAATTGGGTTATTACATTTTGTGAAAGCATTATGTGATCTTGGGGCAAGCATGAATCTCATGCCCCTCTCAATTTACAAGAAGTTGGGTTTGGGTGACCCAAAGCCTACTGTGATGCAGCTATTAATTGACGATTAAACGGTAAAAGGCCCATTGCTATACTCCATGATGTGCTAGTAAAAGTGGAGTCGTTCATCTGAGGTACAATTAAAGAGAGTATGGGTGTAGAAGCATTGGCGACAGTGATCGTGAATTTTGATAGTGATGGCATTGAATAGTACGGCCCATTTGTTGCGGCACTTGATCGAGGTAATGTTAGTTTTAAACAAAAGAAATTTGAGTTAGATATGCAACATCGCGAATCTCCACCCGCGAAACCGTCTATTGAGGAGGCTCCAAAATTAGAATTAAAGCCTCTAACACCTCATTTGAGGTATGTTTTCTTCGGAAAAGATGACATTTTGTTGGTTATTATTGCATCAGATTTGAATGTTCATCAAGTTGAAAGTTTAGTGAATGTGTTAAAAAGGTTAAAAAGAGCTATTGGGTGGACTATTGCGGATATTACTTGGATCTCTCCCGATATTTGTTCTCATAGAGTCCAACTCATGCACGATCATAAGCCAAGTAGTGAGCATCAGAGACATCTAAATCCACCTATGCAAGAGGTATTGAAGAGGGAAATTATTAAGTGGTTGGATGCCGAAGTGATATATCCAATCGCTAATAGTAGTTTGGTATGCCCTGTTCAATGTGTACCTAAGAAAGGGGGAATGACTATGGTTCCCAATGAGAAAAATCAGCATGTTCCAATAACTCGGTGACTGGTTGGAGGGTGTGTCTAGATTACCGGAAATTAAATGCATGGCACGAAAAAAACTACTTTCCTATGACATTGATGGATCAGATGTTGGATAGACTTGTTGGAAAAGGGTTGTACTATTTTCTTGATGGTTATTTAAGGTATAACCAGATTTCTATTGCACCAGAAGTTCAAGCGAAAAAACACCTTTAATTTTCCATATGGTACCTTTGCGTTCAAGAGAATGTCGTTTCAGTTGTGTAACTCACCCACCACATTCCAGATATGTATGATGTCGATATTCTCTGATATGTTTGAGGACACAATTGAGGTGTTTATGTATGGTTCATCTGAGTTTGGTGACTACTTTGAGCGGTGTTTGAGTCATTTGTTTGAGGTTTTTAAGAAGTGTGAAGATTGCAATCTACTACGAAATTGGGAAAAATGTCACTTGATGGTGAAAAAGGTTATTGCATTATGTCATCGCATTACAGAGAAGGGTATAGAGATTTATCGAGCTAATGTCGAGGTAATAGAGAGACTTCCCTCACCTATTTATGTAAAAGGTGTGAAAAGCTTTCTTGGGCATGCAGGTTTTTACCAGAGGTTTCATCAAGGATTTTTTAAACATTGCGCATCCTTTGTGCAAGTTTCTTGAGAAAGAGTGTAAATTTTGATTTGATGAATCCTATCTTGAGGCATTTGGTGAGTTGAAAGAAATGTTGGTGTCTGCACCTATCATTATTTCGCCGAATTAGAGCTAGCCATTTTAGATAATGTGTTATGCTAGTGGGGTTGCTCTTGGTGTTGTTGTATTGGAGCAAAGAAGGGACAAAATCCTTCACTCCATTTACTATGCTTGTAAAGACCTAAATGAATCCCAAAAGAGTTATACAGTGATAAACCAAGAGCTCTTTGCAGTAGTCTTTGCTTTTAAGAAACTTCGCTTCTATTTGCCCAGTATTAGGGTTATAGTACATACTGATCATTCTTATTTTAGATATTTGATGTCAAAGAAGGATTCGAAATAGAGGTTGATTCGTTGGATATTACTATTCCATGAATTTGACTTCGAGGTTATTGATAAAAAAGGGACCAAAAATCATGTTGCCGATCACTTGTCCCATTTAGAAGATGAGGCAATGAGAGAGTTGAGGGATAATACTGAAATTGATGATACTTCCCCCGATGGGCATTTATTGGCCACCTCTCAAGACTTTATTCCATGGTTAGAAAATCTTGCAAAATATCCGGCTAGCGATATTGTCCCACCGGACTTGTCCTTTCATAAAAGGAAAAAGATTATGTATGATTTGAAAAAATTCTTTTATGGATGAGCCATACTTGTATTGAAGTTGTGTCGATGGACTAATTAGATGTTGTATGCCAGAAGTTCAGATGTCGAGTATTTTGGAGGCATGCCATTCTTCACCCATAGGTGGACATCATAGTGGTACCCGTACTGCTCACAAGATCTTGCAATGTGGCTACTATTTGCCAACTATCCACCAAGATGCTCATGAGTTTGCGAAGGCATGTGATAGATGCCACAGAGATGGTGGCATATCGAGAAAGCAAGAGCTCCCTTTAAATCCCATTCTTGTTTTTGAGGTATTTGATGTGTGGGGCATTGACTTTATGGACCCTTTTGTGACTTCTCATTGGATGAAGTACATTCTAGTAGCATTCAGTTATGTGTCTAAATGGGTGAAAGCTATCGAACTCGCAAGTAAATAAGGAAAGAGTGTCACCGCGTTCTTTAAAAAGAATATATTTTCCCGATTTGCCACTACAAAAGCTATTATAAGTGGTGGGGGATCCCACTTTTGCAACAAATTGTTTAAGAGATTATTGGAGAAATATGGGGTTCGCCAATTCCTTAACATCCTCAAACTAATGGGCAAGTAGAGTTATCAAATAGAGAGATTAAGCAGATTTTATTAAAATTAGTCAATGCTAGTAGAACGGATTGGTCAGGGAGGTTTGATGATTCTCTTTGGGCTTACCGGACAGCATACAAGACTCCCATAGGTACGTCCTTATACCAACTTGTATATGGGAAGGCTTGTGACTTACCGGTTGAATTAGAGCATAAAGCCTTATGTGCAATGAAAAAGTGGAAAACGTATTGGAATGAAGCTTCTAAACAGATTTAATGTGGGTTAAATGAGCTTGATGAATTTCTCCTAAGAGCTTATGAATGTTCAACCCTCTACAAAAAAAGATAAAGAAGTACCATGACAAAAAGATTGAGAAATGCAATTTTATGGTTGCGGATTTGGTGCATTTATTCAATTCTAGGTTGCGTTTGTTTCAGGGCAAGCTCAAGTCCAAATGGACTGGTCCTTACTTGATCACCCAACTATTCCCTCACGGAGCAGTTGAGTTGGAAAACAAGGAGGATGTGCAGTTTAAGGTGAATGACAACGAATCAATATCTATCTGGGGCACGCTTAAATGCGAATGAAGTGATTGAGGCATACCATCTTGATGAAGTCTAAGTATCAAGTGTCCTATGTCTTCCCGCGACGTTAAATCAAGCGCTGATTTGGAGGCAGCAAAATATGTATCATCTAGGCAACTATATGTTTTTCGTGATTTTATAGTTATAGTTTCATGTTTCTTTGCTTTTTTTCCTTAAAAACCCGTCAAAATATTTGTTTTCTTTTTGTTAAAATTGTTGACTATATCATAATTTAGGGTCCGTGTCTGAACAATGTCCAAAAAATACAAAAAGAATAGCTTAATGGGCGTTAAATTTGCAGGTATAAAATCATTAAAAAAATGCAGAAAATTGGTCTAACGCAGCCTATGATGGACCCATCGATGGAACGTCACGCTTGCAACGGACCGTCGCAAGAATCTGTCGTTCCTATGTGTGTTTTTAAAATTTTTCTAATTTAGAGCAGACATGACGGAACCCCACGACGGTCCAGACTAATAAGGGAGTGGGTTCCGGGACACCGGACCCACCAACTTGTTGATCGCCGGCGCTTTATGCCCATGGTTTGCTTCACCTACCACTTTATAATTTTAGATTCTTTTATGCATTAGGGACAATTGCATATCCTTTTTTTTGGGGGGGAGGGGTTGGATTAATGGAAATTGAATGCTATGGTGTAGTCTGAGTAGCTCAACTCACGATCCTCTTTTGAGGTTTTCTTGCCTTTGTTCTTTTTCCCTAAGAGATTGATTATTTTTATTGTTTGACCGGCATGTCTATATCTTGTGTACATAGTATAACTATTAAGCATGATGTCTAAAATAGAATTGATATCCCGATGAAATGAAAATAATGGATGACTAGGCGTAGTAACTAATAAATGTGTGGCTCTGAACATAACATAATGATACACTACGACATGACCCTAAATCTAAGATTCAAACTAGGTCTCTGATAACCTGTAAAAGTAATGAGATCTCAAGTGAGAGTTAGGAAAATTTGAATATTCCACCATTGGTACTGAGCTAGAACTTGTCAGATTAGTCATACTAAATGTAAGTCATAATAGACAATTAGGAAAGGATCATAGGCCCTTGTTAAAATAGTCAATCTTTGTCCTAAAATAACAGAAAAACCAAATGAACTAATACCTTATTGATCCAAATAGTTGGAGCTTAAAATAGATCTTTCTTTTTTACCCCATTTGAACTTTTCTGGGACAAATTATTGGCCCTGGTCCTTCTTGGACATGTATACCTCAGCTTATGGAAAAGCATAAGTTGGGGGTGACGAATGTAGAAAACAACCTTGTCGTTGCCCGTACCCAATCTTTGTTATGGTGAACCTTGACTCATGTCAAAGCCATGAGTAGAGGGTGGTTGTTATGCGGAATACTCTAGAAAGTTGGGTTGAAAGTATAAAGAGGAAAAAGTAACAAAACAATAGTAACACAAGAGTAAAAACAAAAAATACACAAGAAAAGAGAAGAGTCACTTACACATAAGGAGAAGAAAGGGAGAATGGCAAGGTTAAAGAAAATTGAGAAATAAAAAGGTAAGAGGCTTAGCCGATATTTCAAGGAGGGAAACAAGTCACTAAAATATACCTAAATATACCCTACCTGACCATGAGCCTATGTTACAAGCTAATAAAGTCCTATCATGATCCTAAGAGTTGTTATGGCAAACTTAAAGTAGTGAAAATAAGGGCAATCCTATGGAAATATGTGTAAATCAGTTGTGAAATTTTTTCAAAGAGCGAGTGTTGAAAAGTAATCTTTATACTCAAATTGTAATGATTATGTGAAAAATGAGGATATTATTCTGAAGTGAGGACACTAGTTGCACTGGAAAAATTAGAACCAAGGTGAGAGATCGAAGAGGATAGGTGTCTATTTGTGGTGAGTCTGGTTCATGGTCTGATCCACATAATTCAAGCCTAATAAGATAAAATGCATGAAGATACTGAGAATAATAATGATTAATAGCCAAATTTTTGCGAAAGCTAAAATACGAACAGTCTTATACAAAGATTTTGTAGTGAGTCATAGTGCGTCGCTTAAGGACAATCAATGAACTTAGGTTGAGGGTGTTGATGTACCATGATTTCACGGTACTTTCAATTCCCTTTCCTGAAGCTTAGTCTGTGTCTAAAGCCTTTTTGTATTGATTTTTGATGTAGTTTTCTATTTATTTCCAAGAAATCTGTCCAAAAGATAATGCAGAGATTTTGAGCTGAAATTAAAGAATTGACCACCTACGGACCCCACGACGGTCCGTCGTGGCTATGACGGTCCGTAGGGGTCAATTGTCCTGAGAGGATAATGGTTGCTGAAGGATGTTAGGGAATTCTTACTAAGTGTGGGACTACGGAAGCTCACGACGAAACGTCATAGCCATGACGGTCCGGCATGCACATTCGTCAATGCTAACAGAAAGTAGTCCAGTATCCAACTTCAGATTATTGTAATTGTCGTGGAATGAAGATCCTCGACGAACCGTTATTGTTGCAACAGTCCGTCAAACCTGTCCGTCGAGGGTAATTAGAGAGTTGATAAAGAAAAGCAGCAGAAAAAGAGCTAAGTATGGAGAGACGGAAGACCACGATGGTTCGTCATTAGTTTTTCGGAATCGATTATTGGTGTTTTGTGATTTATTCAAGTAAATTTTTGGATTTTTTTCATATGTGTGGTTATTAGCATGGGTAACTAAACTTCGTAACTAGGATTGTGGGAACCATGGGTAAATAACAAGGTAAAATCTAACTAAAATAATGATTCAATAATATTGTCATGCATGTATTGATAATTCTTTCGCTTAGATGTATTTTTAAAGGATGGCCAATGATAGAACTCACCTTATTACTACTTGACGGACCAATGAGGTAGATAATAGGAAATTAATTATCAACATAAATTGTGTGTATACTATCTAATAGCCTAGTGTCGGTTGTTACAATATAAGAACTTAGTCAAATATTAAATATGATGCTTAATATGAGGTTAAGATAAGGTTTAGTAAAGCAACACCCGTAGCCAGATCAAGGTGCGGAGTGAAATTCTCTAGATGCTGACCAAGGATTTAAAGATATCTATCTTATCACTTTGCATGCAAGATACTAGGAAAGGATTTTTTGTAGCAAGAGTTACGAGTTAGGAGCTTGTAGGGAACACTTAGGCCCTAGTTACTCTCATTACTTTATTAAACTCCAATACATGAACTTGTAACTTGATTACTTTAATTTAGCTAATTGCTTTAATTAATCAAGATACCCCTTTAGTTATTTGTTTTTGAGAAATAATTGACTAAATAGAATAATAATAGAATAAAGTTAAGTCTGAACCATTTTCCTTGTGGGAATGATCCTAACCTCACTAGTAAAGTTCTTTACTTGATGTGACCGCTTTTACTTCGTTTCGAGAAGTAAATTTGATTGTATCAGTGACCAAATGGCTAAGGTGTTGTTTGATTCAGATTATACTTATTCATACATGTCAATTCAATAGACTTTGGTTTTCATATGGTTTGTGATATATTAAATGCCCTCATCAATTTATCTAGCTTAATTGAAGAGTCAGTTATAGTTACCTATGTGTATCGTGTATATTTGTTGTGTTTATGGACTTTTACACTTGGTTGGTTTGGTTATGCTGGATATGATTGACTTTGATATAATCTTAGGCATAACTTGGTTTTCCCTCTATTATATCGCACATAATTGTAATATGAAATCGGTAACTCTAGAGATTCAAGGTAAGGAAAGCTTATAGTAGGAATTGGGTAGAAGCCTAAGTCAGATAAGGTTTGATCTTTTGTGTATGGTAGGAAACTGGTTAGACATGATTTTTTGACGTATTGGGATCATATACGAGATGTTGAGGACCAATCCCTCTCCATTAAGTCTATTCTTGGGGTTTCATAGTTTAGAGAGCTTAAGGCTCAAATCCAAGTGCGTCTTATTAAAGGATTCATCTGTCCTAGTGTTTCCAAGTGAGATGCCCTTGTCCTGTTTGAATAAAAAAAGTATGGTAGGAGGAGGACTACTTATTTTATATTAATCCATAAAGGAATGAATTAATACCGGAATGATTTACTTATGGTCAAATAAAGTTCCATTATACCTTGTTGAAGGAAACTGAAGATTTTTTTAACAGAGCGTGTACAAAGATTGTCTTAGTCCTTAGAATTTGATAATTTTACTTGAGTTTAAGGTGTCATGTTAATGAAATGTTGGCTTTATATAGAAAGTCAAGGTTGACTGAGAATAATGGTAATAAGACTTCGTGGTAGATTTTTACAGGATGTAACAATATAATAAGATTGTGGCTAAGCAAATTTGGGACAGTAATTATGACTTGCGAGAGCCTACGATTGTGTTTTTCTTATATTTGGTGAGCAATGTGGTTGCATGGAATGTTTCAAGATTTTTCGGGACACCACTTGAATGGATTATTTAAGAGCCAGAGTAATACTGAGGAAAAATAGTGGGATATAATACAACCTTTATAGAGAGGCGAGAGCAACAATATTGTATTGATTGCAAAGCCTTAAGAGATATCTTTTGAGGTGTAGATAATTTGGTATGGAAGTAGTTTCTTTCATTTTACTGTGATTATTATAATAATAGTATCACAAGTCCATCATATTGGTTATAATAATGAAAATGACTTGAGAAATGAGTGTAGAAATACTATCTCAAAGGTTATGATAAGTATTTTTGTTATGTTTTGAGTTTGGTAATGATTAGAATTGAATTGTTGATGAAAGATGATGTGAAATCGATGGAGATGAAATCTATGAAAAGCGAAGATCTATTTATTTATATAATTGTTGAGGTATAAGCTAATATTGATAACTAAATGGATTGTGTTATATGGTACAACTTACAATCTAGGTTTTCATTAAAATTTTACCTTTGTGGAAATATATTTTGTTAATGTATGAATTTCAAGGTGAATAATGATCAATCTTATCATGTATTGAGAATTTGAAAAGACTTCCATATGTATTGAGTCATAAATTTGATTATTATTGACAGTTAAGTACCCAAGAAAGGTTTCTTTTAAGGAGCATTAGTTCAGAGAAAGCTAACTTGTCGGAGTAGTTAAGATAGTTGTTAATATTAAGAATGCTAGATTAGGTGGAACAATTTTAAGAGTATGTGGGGTCAAGTGAATGGAAATAGCCGGTATCGCCTCCTCAAAGGAAAACCTTATCTACTATTTGATAAATTATTATGTGACCATTTATTTTATTTTACACATGGTTTTGAGTGTGATGCACTAGTTATGCTTGTGTGTGTTCTCACTTTTGTTGGTGGATCCCTAGTGGAGGATCATGTTTACCATTACTGCATTGTTATCCTAGATAAGTGGAATGATAGGAAAGACTTGGTTCATTCAGATGACACATTTTTATTGTCTTGGAGTTGTTAAAATTTGGTTTACATGTACCACCTTTCTTATTAGATAATATTGAGGCGCTACCCTTCATAAGTATGATTGTTTGGGAATCATGAAATTTATCTTTTCGTCAAGATCATTTATCTATTATTTGTAGTCAAATGTGTGGATCATTGACTCAAAACTACTGTTCTTAAAATGTAATATATAATTACCAAATCTAACTTTTCTCTAGTGTTGTTTAATGGTTTATATGTTTGGACATATCTCTCAAGGAGTATCTAATGTCTAAAGATTGAAATCATTGAAAGAACTATGATTGTTTAGGTATTATGAATGTTAAGAACTATGATTGTTTGGGTATTATGAGTGCGTGCTAGTTTGTTAAAGTTCTTTTTAGCGAGTATTGGAATAGAATTTATCATTGTTATGTGGGAAATGAATCATCCAGGATTGTGTTAAATTCATTGATTAGATGTTGCAAACATGTGTGCGCTCAACCTTAGGGGTTATCGAGGATCGTTTTAATGGTTAGTTAAGTTAACATACAACAATAACTATCACTAGAGTGATGAGATAACTTCATTGAGGAATTGTAAAGGAGTATGGGTAGGTATTCAAATAGTTGGTTTGAGGTTTGAGATATGAAACCTTTAGGGGGTGATGGGATTCAGTAAGAATGGCATGCGATAAGTATCCCCAGAATTCGACAATTCATATACTAATTCATATACCATGGCAATCTAGTTGGAGTAATCTGATGAATATAATAGAGCATTGTCAACAGCAATATAAAATTGTCATGGTAAGTTGGAATAAGCCAGAATTAGGTACTTACAAATTAAATACAGGTGGGAGTGCCCTACAGAATTCAGGTAAGATTGGAGGAGGTGGAATTCTAAGGAATCATCAAGGTAAAATAGTTTATGCTTTTTCTTTACCTCTAGGTTTTGGTACTAACAATATTGCAGAGATCAAGGCTTCACTATATGGGCTGGACTGGAGTGAACAACATGGCTACAAAAACATTGAGTTAGAAGTGGATTCAGAGCTGCTGTGCAATTGGATCAATAATACAATCAAGATACCATGGAGATATGAAGAAATTATCCAGCAAATTCAACAAATAGTTAGGAAATTGGATCATTTTCAGTGTCATCACATATACAGAGAAGCAAACTGTACTGCAGACATGCTAGCTAAATGGAGCCACAAGCTGGAAATACTTCAACATTTTTATACAACAACACAACTCAAGGGAGCAATTAGAGGAAGTTATCTATTGGAGAAGATGGGTATCCAGAACATTAGAAGAAGGAAACTCAAGAGAATAAAACATCCTCCCTAGATATAATTTTATACTTGAGAAGGAATTCCAATGTCATTAAACTTATTCATTGACTGTTTTAGTTGGTCGAATAGGTTTGCTATTTTCATTATCCATGTAAGGGGAGAGTCTCCCTCATTTATGCTTATTAGAAAATGTATTAAGAGAGGAGTCCTCTCTAGGTATTACTTTCTAATTGTGCATCTTATTGTATAAGGGTGGAATTGACTATCTTAGTAGATAAGTCAATTACATACCTACCAAATTTTAGAAGGTAAGGTCAATGCCCCCCTTCTTGTAAAATTTTGTTTCTATATATGATAAGGCCTGGGGGTGTTGCTAAGCCCCTGACCCACTCCAAGGGTCGTTTCTAAAAAAAAAATATACTACACTACCCTTACTTTAGCTGTCCTCTCCTACTTGATCACTCGGGTATGAGTGATGGGTAAATTAGTATTTATTATAACGACCTAATTCCATTGTTAGGGAAAAGATAAAAAAAAAGTATTTGAAGCCAGAAAACTCTTTTGTAGAAACATTGAAATCGGAGTCATTAAGGTGTAGGGTAAATGTGATAATGAATGAGATCTAGTTATATGTTCCTTTGGATTATTGGATATATAAGATGATAAGGAACCTATATGACTTTACGGAACTCACGCCGTGCGAGTAGAACTCCAAAAAATGATATTAGGGTGAATTGTAACATTTTTTGTTCGAGCAGGCTGGCAGAGAAGAGCCATTATAGCAGGATGGGTGAATCGTGGATGGCCAGACATGACTTTTAGTTTCTAATAACCCCTTAAACGATCTTATTTTGTACTTATCGATTTTAAAGCTAAAGAGAAGACCCAAGATGAGTTCCTCATAGTTTTTCCCCAGTCTGGAGGCTAAAGGTAACATTTTAACTCCCCAAATCCGTTTCTTAATCCATACAACCTATTTTTTTTATTATTATCGATGGGGAAGGTTAGTTGTCCCTATTTTTTTTTCCAATGAACCGATCACCAAAAGGAAGTATCTCTCTTAATTGTAAGGTGAAACGCTATCATCCAGGCGAAGAAAGTCCACGTTAGCCCCTCTACAATCATTTAATATCATAATGCATTATCGGGCATAGATGTTCACGAAACATTGTATGGGACATCAGCGAATAGTGGGAGTCTTACATCCGAGTGATGGAAAAATGATTATCAATGAATTCCTGAGCAGTTCTCACAACGTATGTGATTTATAACTATAATGATTATAACACACGTGATGAATGATAAATCTAACGAGCACCTGTGAAGAACGCATGCACAGAACGATTCATTGTTTCTAGTACGGGTCTATAAAATGAACCGAGAATGGGTAAATAACATTGGAAGAGGTTTTACTATGGACTCCATCTTAGTGACATTCTACCGTACCTTCACAATAAATAAAGCTAAAGAGTTAGGATCTCTCTAACCTCCCTTCAGTGAAACTCACTTTTTTGGAAGAAGATGAGCCCGTGCAAGTATCAGAATATGCATTCTTGCGATCTACAAAGTCCTTATGGCTTGCTTTTTGCCAGGTCATGGTGATATGCTGGACTTTATAAAAGGTTAGGAAGTAGGAGGCTCAGTATTGTTCGTTTATCCATCGGCAAATATGTGGCACACAATATACTCAATTTTACTTCCGCCCGGTGAAGCTTTTATAAAGTTGAGCATTGTTATGAAAAAAGACCTAATTTGGATATTATGATCTTAGGTTTACATTAGGGTTATTGGGTTTGTTATAATTAAAATATTATACCTGCTTGCGTATATTAATTGTTGTAGACCTAGAATAAGCGGAAATAATCCAGAAAGGGAAGATTCAAGTGCCTTAGGGGATTCAAGCTTAGATCGGATTGCCACATTGTGGCCTAACGGTGAATCAGATTCCTACGTTCAGGCATAAACATTGGATAGAATTGTCACATTTTTGCATAACTAACTTTGATTGAACTGCCAAGTTACGACATAAAAATTGAATTAGATTTTCATGTTACGACATAACTAAATTTTCATGTTAAGACATAACTAACTTTGATCGGATCAAGTTACATGACAGTTCCATTCACTTATTATATATTGGCTTGTTTTATGAACATGGACTGTGACTTATGACTTCTCAAAGAATTATACTTAGTGTAAGTGGGGAATAAAATTTCATTCATGCATTGAAAAAATGGACTTTAAAAGTGGTTGTGGTTTGGTTCTCTTAGGTTATGAAGATTGTGTTAATCAACGTTGTTCATATTCTGTATGTTACATGGTTATATTGTTGTAATTAGTTATCTATGTTTCCCTGAGATTATAGTTTTGTGATTCTAATTGTACACAGTGGTTGTGTACTGATACTACACTTGCTCTTATATTTGTAGAGTATAAGGAATCTTCCGGCGGCTATTGATAGACCTTGTAGAAGATTACTGATCGTTCTAAGTCAAAGGTGAGCTACGTCTTTTTGGCTTCCTTGGGTTCTCCTTTTGTTTAAGTCCACTCTTTTTTATTAAGACTATTTATTTTAAGTGCTCTTTAGTTTCGGGGTTGTACTTCTTATTCTAAGGGTTGTCGTTGTTAGAGTTTTGGTACAATAAATTTTAGGTTATAGATATTTAATTATGCATTGTTTAGTTAACAAAATTTATTTCGTAACTTAATTAACTTAGTTTTGGTTTAGTTGCTTAGTTTGGATTGTAGCAGTGGTTCTCCCACTATATGGTTAGTATGGGTGCCAATAACGATTGTTTGGATCATGAAACGTACATCCTATCTTTCTTTCTCGAGAACTCAGTAGATTTGCATCTTGTAAAATGAGTGAAGACTCTTTCAAAAAACGTTTTTATCCAAGTTCCCCATTAATAAATTTTATTAATGACATTTAGTAGAATAATATTTGAAGTTATAGAAGTAGAATAAAACTTTCAGGTTGTGACAATGAAATATTTTAAATTGTAAAAAATCATAAAAACAATGATTAACTATTTGTAAAAAATCAATTTTTGAAAAAAAGGAAAACAAATCGCTTTTGAACAAAAAAAGATAAAAAATTGATAATTGTGTACTAATTAATTTTGAATTCATTGATGATAATTGTTATTTAACATAAATTTAGGAGATTCAAATTAATTAGGTATATTTATTTTCCTTATTTCACTCTAATATGTGGACATTAATTAAAAAAAAAGATTTTATATATTTTGTTCATAGTTTCTATCTCTTATTCTTTTCCCTGAATTTGACCTCACTCATGAGTCTGCTTTTCTTTGCTTGAAAAGCCTTTATTTTGCGAAATGGACAGCTACTTATCTATATTAATTAAACTTGTTGGTAGATGAGATCTTTTTAATATGAATTCTTTATGATTTATTGTTTGTATTTGTATATTACTAAATAGTAAAAATAAATGAAAATATAAATGACATTTTCTGATTTCATTTATGTATAATATATTAATGTTGTGATTTGTTTTGTTTAAACGTCATTTTTTCCATATACGTATTAATTTATGTGAAACTGTAATTATTCAGATTCCTTGATTTTATTGGTACAATTGAGCTTTTTCTTAGTTATTTTGTTTATTTTTTACCATGGCTTTTACCGAGATTGAATTAATATATGAATTATATGAGTATAAGTGTATGGAATATTAAACAAATAAAATGGTTGTAAAGTTACGAAATTTGTGAATACAAATAAGTATTATACGTGTTGTAATATTGTTATGAAACATATATTTCTTTAGTCAATTTGATAATAATACTTATAATAATAATAATAATAATAATAATAATAATAATAATAATAATAATATTAATAATAATAATAATAATAATAATAATAACAATGATAAATAAATAAATAATAATGTGTCACGACCCAAAACGAGTCGTGAGTGGCACCCACCCTTAACCTACTAGGTGAGCAAACCAACAATTCTAAACACCAACATTCACCAATAGTTCAACTATGAATAAAAAAATATAATGCGGAAGATCCAAAACCTATTAATGTAACCAATTAAATAGGCTTCTAAAGTTTATCAATTGTTATCCCCAAAATCTTAAAGTCATCACATCAAGAACATCTATCCTCAAATTACAAGAATATATTAAAAGTAGGCTTAAAACTCGTCATATTATCTCTTAAACATGTAAATGGGATAATTTCCTTTTGAAAAAATTTATATCAATAAAGAATCGGGGAGTTGAGGATTTCTTAAATCTGAAACATCAGCAATTGCCCTGGAAGAATTTCAAGAGTTAGCAGAACCGACAGAGCGTAAAACCTATGAACAAAATTGATAAAAAAGGGTTGTTGAAGATATGGATGTGGTGCTTAAATTCAGAGTGTTACTATATTCAAGGCTAGAGATCGTGAAAATCAAAGAAGTTTCAATGCAGAACTAGTTATTAATGATAGGATGAAGATGCCCTTAGACAATATAGATAACTTTAATAAATGTATTTGATGTTCTCTTGCAAGTATGAATACCCTTCTAACTATATATTTAATTGATTTATTTATTTTAAAAGTATCGTATTAACTAATTTTGTTAATAACATTTAAGAGAGAAAAAGTCATGCTCTTGGGGGCTCTATGTTTACTCTTTTGTTCCATGGTTGGAAATGCATTGGCCAAAATTATATTATATCTCTTATTGAATCTATATAGCTCATGGATTGTTACCTTGTCGAATGTTAGAAATACATTTGAATAATTGAGTTTCGGCAGCTTGAAGAAAAAATAAATAAAATTATAGGTTTGAGTGAATTTCATAGTGTATTTTACATCATATTGCTGTGAATAAATATTCATTATTGTGTAAAAAATATCAGTAAAAACTATGATGATTTGTATTAAATTTGTATTAGGTTGACATGAAATTTGAATATGAATACATGTAGTGGACAATTTAGAAATTATGAGATACTGTGTGGTACTACGTAAAATATATTGTTGTTTTCTTATTTATAGCTTGAAGAATTTTAAAGATGTGTATGTCATTCTTGTTTAACCTCTCCCATGCAAGAGTAAATGTGATATACCGAACCATGTTACCAGCCAAATTTATGTCTCCTTGTTCTAAGATAACCGTATAAGACCACAACTTGAATGTTGGAAGAAGTTTGCTGATGTGAAATTCAAAAGGCCTAAAGTTACTTGCAGTAGATGTCCTCAAGTGGACCGCCATAGGAAGACATGTTCGAATTAATCTGCGATGAAAACTGATAGTTTATTTGTTTAAACTATAAAAAAATATCTTTTTTATTTTGTCTTTTAGACTCCTGTTTTGTCTTGATTGTAACAAAGTAGTCAATGTTTTGCAATAATTTTTATTGGCAATGCATATCAAATATATATCGAATTGATATCAAATGCATTCTAACTAAGTGTTTAATATTCTGCTCATGTTTTATACAAGATTCATTCAGTATTTATACCAAGTTAATATATAGGTTATTGTTTATATTAGTGAATAATATATAAGGTTATTATGATATACATTTTATAATAATTTGGTATGCGACTGAGTAACCATTGATATTATTTATTGTAATTTACCATGAGTATGAATTTGGTATCCAACTTGTGTCCTACTCTAAACCAAAATAAAACAGGATGTAATTGATTTTGGTACAAAATTTAATCATTGATGTTTTAAACTATTATATTCATATCATCCTGTATTTATATAGATTGTACCAACTTCATACATCTTTAAAATAATTAATCCACGCTTGTTAAGACAATATACTTTACAACCAAAATTTATTTATTACCATAAGGTGGCTGACTAGAATAAATATAAAACAAGATGTATTTGAGGTTGTTACAAACTACAATGATCACTATTTTACATTAACATAATTATTTCTTCAAATTATACATACATATTGCATAGCAACTCCAAACAACTTAAAAAAATTTTTATTCACACTTGTTAAGACAACATAATTTATAACTAGTATTAATTTTGTATCTATAAGGTGTCCAACATAAATAAATTTAAAACACGATTTAATTTAGGTTGTTACAAAATACAATGATCATTATGTTACATTGGCATAATCATTTTATCAAGGTATTTATATAGGTTGTATACCAATTTTATTCAATTTTTACTTTTTTATTAATTTTTTGGGTTAAAATATTAAGTAAAAAAATACCAATCATATATCAATATGGATGCCAAAAGTAAATAGTTCGGATACCAATTATAATACATATTAAGTTCAGGAACTCCTAATTGGAGTTTGTTTTGTTTCAGTTAATAAAAAAATGTTAGTTTATGAACTCTAAATACTGAATCCAAGTGGTACAAAGTCTTATCCTAAAATTGTAATAGCTAATCTGTAATTGATATGTAGTTTGTATCCGACTAGGAGAAAAAAGTTGATATTATATAGCATCAAATACATATATCAAACACCAAAATATCATCCAAAAGTTTCAAAACAACTTGTTATACTAAAAGTTCAAAGCTGCAATCAGCATTATCAAATTTGATCTTGATAGTCTTGGTATAAAATGATTTCATGTATCTTAAGCATATTCTTTTTCAATGCGATCGACCATGTTTTGTAACGATAGTTCTAGTTACTTCAGTCATAATTCATACAAAAAAGAGTAATTTACAAACTGCACTACAATCACCTAATTGTGTTATTGATATCTAACTAATTTTAAACCAATGTCAAAACACTTTTCATTCTAGTTGCATACCAATATTAAATAACATTTCATACCTTATTAATAAGTTGGAGATTAAAGTCAGATTCATACAAAAATTATACACATTTGTACAAGTTTTACATCAATATAAGTTTAGTACTAACAATATGCCTAATATAATAGTTTTTTTTTTTTAAAAAACCACTAATTTTGATAATTTGAAAACAAATTAAATATAATTCTTACCCTGATCAATATATATATATTTTTTTTATCTTTTTCGATATTGGGATTTGTTAGTCCTTCTTCGTTGTTTTAATTCTTCGATCTTGATGGTTTTGAAGACTGATCAGTTTTTACATTTGTTGCTTATTAATTTATTTTTTCTCCTTTTTTATCTCACTTACAAAATTCGAATCAGAATCAGAATGATTTTCTACATTTTTCCCTTCATATTTTTTCCCTTTGGATTTGCAAGACTTATTGTTTTCATTGCTTGACTATTTTTCTCTCTTTGTCTAATTTAATTCTTCAATTGAGAAGAACCATCCTTAGCAAAAATTTCATTCTTTTTGGCGGCAGAATTTTGGTCAACATGTTTAATGTTGGGCATATATTTCATCCGCAGAAGTTTCTTCTTCTAGTCGAGTAATCTTTGGAGGAGTTATAATAGGTTTCTTTTACATGTACAAGATAAGAAACTAAATTAATTATGTTTGAGAGAGATATGCAATTTTTGATTTCTGAAGGTGGGGTAGGATGGTGCTCGCGTGATGTATATGATAGGTGTGGGGTGTCAGAATAACGGGTGTGGGCGGTATGGTGTATAACAGTAAAAATGGAATTGTAAATGATAGAAATCCCTAATAGTGTGTAATTGATTATTATTGAGTTTAAAAAGGGAACTATAATATATATAATTAAATTATCAATAATATAAAATAATAAAAAGATCAATATTTTATTGATTTTTTCATAAAGCTAAATTTAATTGATATGTTACAACCCGTAATTAAACTATTGTAAGTAAAAAATTACGAGTATGTGTAAAACCCGTATATTATGTTTAAATGTGAATATGATTTTATTTTTCCTACTTACAACCAAAAAGGAAAAAGCTCAGGGTGGTTAATGTTTACTATTATGTTACTACGACGACTAGATACATTTATAGTTTTTACTCACATAGATCTATGATTGGGATGAATTTCAAGTCACAAATGTTTACTCGGAGACTCAAATAAGTTCGTATTTATTTAGTTTTGCTTCTTCCAGGATATCATGTTTAATTTTTACATTTATGGTTTAGTTTAGCTTAAAAGATGGTAAGTTTTACTATTTGTAGGTACTTTTGAATTCAGACAAACCTTCTGGGCCAACACTGGGTAGAGCACAACCAAGATACCACCGCCTATGTTGACAATATCGACCATGAAATTACTGATGTATTTTTATAGGAGTGGCTTGTACAATCATGTTTTGTAGTTAATGTTTATGTTCCTAAGGACAGAGTTACTACTGATAATCATTCATACGGTTTTGTGGATTTTCGAAGTGAAGAAGATTTTGACTATGTAATAAAGGCACTGAATAAGACTAAATTTTATGGAGAAACAAATTTCCGGTGTTCTGGAAGTAAATGATGTGGTTGGTGATCCTATTCCCCACGACCTTTTGCAAATTGTCCTATACCTCCCGCTTCTATTCCATCATTTTTGCCACCACAAATGCACCCAACCTGCAGCAGTTGGTATTATGTCGCAGAAAATGCACAGAGGAATGCCACCTCTGTAGCCCAAAAGTTAGCTCCACCCTTGAATAGGCCCCCTCCACTAGTGCTGCAATGGGTGTTAATATTTTTTTATCTTCCACCACCACCTTAATACTTAAATTGTGGTCACAGTGCTATACCATCTCCACATCTTTCACTAGGTTTAAATTTGGAAACACCTAATTTTTTACTACCTTTAATGTTTATCCTTTATAGGGTATACCATTTGATGAATAATGCATTTCTCCAAATTCTTTTGATGATGACATCATAAAGAAGGTTCACATAACACATACCTTATTTAAAATGAAGTGGAAAGAATAGTTCTTTCATGCAGAGATGAAATAGGAAAAACGTGTCCAAAGCTGTAAGCCAAGTTAAAAGAGGAAATGATTAAAATGGAAGACTTCTAGGACAAAAAGGAAGTAGACAATGAAGTTCCGGAAGGAAAAAAATTACTTTAGAAAACTTATTTCTTTACTTGTAGAAGTCAATAAAGGCGAAAATCAACCTCAATAAATGTAATAACCCGATTCTGTTGTTATTGAAATGCCAACGAAGTAAAAATCAAAGCCAATTTTTTTTGCATGGTACTACGATTTACCCATGCTTGTTTATATTTGGAGAAAATTGAAGTCGTGAAGCTGTACGGAAATCTAGTAGCATTCGGATGGATAAAATATGATTTCGAATATATAATCGGGTAGATGACTAATTAAGGAATTTGTATGACTTAACAGAATTGAATTTGGATAAATAAATCTATAGTAATCGATCTTAGTGTTAAGTATACTTTATGAGCGTAGTGAGTTAAAAATGTGTTGTAAAAAGGTAGAAGTGAAACTATCTTAAAAGCTCACTTTATAGAATCCTACCGCTGCACAGGGGTTATTGACACTATAGTGGGACGGGCTAGCTGTAGAGGACGAGGAGGGGATTTAAATTATAAGATTTTTGATATTTTTCAGATGACAAATCACTGGTTTAAAAGGTTCCACTACAGCGATGTCGCTACATTGGGATGACCGCCGTTGTAGCTAGACAAGCGCGAATAAAGTCATAAATAAAAAACCAATAAAATCATATTTGACACTTTTACATTTTTACAGATACGAAATGAACCTGGCTATTTCAAATCATTTCAACCATTCTTGAAGATAAAGGTAAACTTTTCACACCCTAAATTTACTTTTCGATCAGTAAAATGTAAAATAATGGGTAACTTACTTAGGGAGGGTTTCTTGATATATTCTATGGCGTTTAACCCTAATTTGACTTAGTTAGGATGATGTGGTTAGTCTAGGGTTCATATAATTATTATTGTTTCGGGTATTTTGTGATTGCTTGTTGATTTTTGTATTATTGTGATAGTTTGTAGACCAAGAATAAGTGGAACGAATTCAGAGAGGGAACATCAATTTTCTTAAGGCTTCAAGCATGTTTCGAGGTAGCTTATGGTTGTGATTTCATGATTTTGTGGTGTACGCATTATCTTGCTTCATTGCGATACTTTTATGTTTATGAATGTTGCACTATTGATCACACTTGTTATGTTCGTGATAGATGAATGATATAGCTATGAAATTGTGACGTTAATGTATGGTCTTGATGATATACTTGGGTGTGATTATGACGTGTTATTGGAGATCCAATTTCCACATTTTGATAAGATAACTCTTGATAGGATTTCCATGTTCTAATATTAATTTGGATAAAATTGCCACGTTCTGGCATACATGGTATCAAATTTCCAAGGTCCAACAAGCTAAGTGTTTGAGTTCGGGTTCCGTAAGAGGACCAATGATGTGTTGAGAATGTGAAATGGTTTGCTGAATCACCATGTTGATAATATTGTTAATGTTTATATATATACATGTGATTATATTGTTGTACGACTAGCATATATAACAATAGTGGGATAGATGTGTGATCCTAGAAGTTGATGGTTATAGTGTATTTATTTTACACTTGCTCTTATTTTTCTTGAGTACAGGACATCTTTAAGAGGCTATTGACAACTCTCGTTGAATAGATTCACATCTTTCGGGAAGCCATGGAGTTATCTGCTGTCTAAGCCCACCATTTTCTAACTTAGACAATTTTTCTTAGTTAATTGAATATTTCATTACTACTTTTTTTTAAACTTGGATATCGTATAATAGTCTTTGTACATTGATGTAAAAAATCTGATTAGGACTAAGTATATCTTCACATGAGTTTTATTACTTAATGACTTGTTAAAATAATGAGAAATAAATTGTGGAGTCAGCTTTAAAGCGTTTTGACTCTAATCAGACGTCATAGGATGACTAAGATGTTCGAAAACTACTTGTCTGTGTACTCGTGTGATCTAGTGTGTTGTTCTTAAATTGGTGTGTCTTTTAGAGTCTAAAATCAGTGGGAGACTCTATTACTTAGATTAACGTGTTTAGGGGTAAAACGTCTAGGTACGACTCCCCATGGACAACTGTAAGGGTCCTTGAAGAGGACCCAAATATTGGCCAAAAAGTTGTCAATACATCATAAATTACGGGCATGACTTCCGACCATTATGTCAAATTACACCCCATAAATGACCTCTAAAGGTCAAGATTTGTCCTAGGGAGCCTTTATCTCGCATATCCAAGTCTCTGATCAAGACCACTTAGAAGAAGTACAGCCCGAAAATCAACATATAGTCCGTAGATCGAGGGTTCGTAAGTCACACTATCTCTATGGTGCAAGTTTTCCAAGCCAATTTTGGTTTGATATATTTCACCCTTGGCTAACTAAATACATGAACGATTATTTTGTGTATTTTGGGGTATTTTAAGTTTAGACAATTTAAGGTCAAGGTCAAGGTCAAGGTCATATTCAAGCTAGGAGAAAGTATTTCAAGTCATTTCTTCTACAATTTTTATGGGCTTTATAATAGTAAGGTATGGAAAATTTTGATACATTAGCTTCCTTTTTTTCAAGGAGTATAATCAATGGTTTTTCAGAGGTGTTACTGTGATCGAAAATCCTAATTTCTATTCTAAGTATGAGTTCATTGTTAAAATGTTTTCTAAGTCATGATATTGACATATTAATATTAAATCAAGGTGTTTAAGACGATTTTCATTAGAGTTTGCTGAATAACACATGTTTTATTCGAATATACTAAATTGACTTATGAAGTGGAGTTTGTGATTATTATTACACGTTGATAGAATTGTACTTGAATTCAATTGTATTATTAATTTCTATTTCTATGTATACTTATTGATGATGAATTGATAAAAATTTGAATTATATTGATTCTGGTTTTGGATATTGGAAGTTAACCAAACATCTTGTTAATATTGGAAATGTTGTTGTATGGTTTCCACTTATGGAGGAGGTGCTTACTTGTTAAATGTGTTGTAATAATAACCTTGAACACATTGGATTGTTTAGGGAAGTAATACCAAGATTAATATGTATAGGGGTTTATTATAAAGTTATGTATGTGATTCTTGAAGATAGGATGAGTATTATAGTAAGATGTGAATGCACAATATGTTTTTACGTGGATTAGGATGAGTGCAGTAAGATCATTATTAGAAGATAATGTCATGAATATTGGTGGTTATCTAAAAGTATTTATCACATATGCACACACACACATGAGTGAATGAATGAAGATAATGGTAAGGTAATGAACGTGAGCCTATTAAAAAATTTCATTGTTTTACTCTAATGAAGAAGGGGGGATTTTGAGATGGATACTCTCACATAAGTAAAGGAAGAGTGTCTATTAACAATTTGGATACTTCTAAGACCTTCCCAATGAATGAATGATAGGCTGGGATGGATACCCTTATGGTAGTTTAGACGGGGTATTTAGTATCTCAATCCCTTAACCTATAACAAATGAATTTACTAAGAGTCCAATACTTCATAGGGATTAAATATAAGTATAGAGAGGATATGATAGAGATAAGTTCTCTCCCTTGAGTTGAGGCGGGGTGCCGATAAAATCTCACTATCGCTTAACTATGCTCTCGGATAGTCCTATAGCTAGATGAATCTACTTAATCAAGACAAAATGACCCTACCTTAGAAAAATGGGGGTTCCTCATCCAGTAAGGGTTACTACCACGATTCCATGTTAAGCTCTTATGGTCTATGTTAGTTAGGGCTTACCACTAAAACATAATGTAATAAATCATGTCTTGCAAAGGGTGTACTACTAAGTGTAGGTGGTAGAAAGGCACATCATCTATGCATTGCACAAGTAGACATTTGAATAGGGTCTTGGTGTGTACTTATTATGATAATGGATGAATGGGTCTTATACGATGGTAATTAATCATGTTTGTATTATGTCTAATGATAATGAATGTGCTATGACTTGTGAATATGATGTTCCTCGTCTAGGGTTACTTCAAAGCAACATTTTGTGTGAGTAGTTGTATGGAAAGCTACTTGCACATTGAACTAGTATAACTTAGAGTTATCTCATGTGATGGTTGTTATGTGGTTATTATTTTTTGTATTATGTATATATATTTATGTATTAATAAGGTTGATTTGAAAGGGGTAGTATAAGAGTCAATTTTAGATGACTGTAGAGTATTGCTTATGTGTGGATGGTGGTATAGGAAATTATCCACACATTGCACAGAGTGATACTTGAGGGTTACTTAAAGTGAATAGGTAAAGTCAAGGTAATTGTATATATGGCTTAAAAATATCTCTAATGTTTTAAATTGCTTAAATACTAGTTAGGGATCCCTAAGATTGTTTTGAATGAGGTGCATAAGATAGTAAGTGCCATGGGGATCATTTATAGGGAAAAAGCGAAACTTGCCTCTTATTATTTGAAAGATGTTCCCTAAATTTTACGTACCCAATACAGCTCAAATAGGCCACTTAAATCAGGTCCTTTAAAGTGCAAAGAGTTTAAGAAATTATTTCTCCTTAATTACTTTTCCGTGAGAATAGGGAAGTGAAAGTTGAAGAGCTTATTAACCATAGGCATGGTATAATGAGTGTGCATGAGCACTCCTTAAAATCCACCCAATTGTCTAAATATTCCCTATATTTGGTGTCAAATTATAGAGATGAGATGAATATGTTTATGACCAGGATATTTGACCTAGTTAAGAAAAAGTGTCGGTTGGCAGTTCTTCATGATGATATGAACATCTATAGAATCATGGGTCATGCGCAATCTATGAAAGGAGGTATGTCTGAAGAAAAGAACAAGGATTTGAAGAGATGCAGATCCGATGAACCACGTCAACCTAAGTATAAGATGAGGTTTATTATCCGATACTCCCCTATAGTAAACAAGTAATAGGTTTTAGACTTAAAATTAAAAGAAGAAAATGGAGGTTGTTCTTCTTTTAAATGATCTAGGTCTGCCAAGTGTGGCAAGCAACATTTAAGTAAGCTTTTTGCCTATATGGATGGGTACTTTGGGTGTGGTAAGAAGTGTCATTGTAGAAGATATAGCCCTTTACTCATGGAAAAGGGGAGAGAGACCAACCAATCTACTCATGGTAATCAAAATCCTAATGCTCCAAAGAATTTACCATTTCTATGTGCTTCAAGCTTACAAAGGAGCTAATCCAGAATGAAGGCCCCGATAAGCTATAGTTTCTTATGGTTGTATTAACTCTCCCTCAGATGGGTTTACCTTAAGTAGGGCATAGTTACTTGAGTAGTAAGATTTTGGATATCCTTATATTTTCCTTCTATTCTTAGTCAAGCTTAAGAGCAAGAAGCCGTACTAGCTTATTCATGTTTTGGAGTCATGTATATGAGTTTGAGTTGTGTATTCTCTTTATGATATATATTTCCTTGATGATATGATTAGTAGTTGATTTATACTTTCTCATGTTAGGGTGTATCTAGTTTTATTTCCTGAATTTCCCCATGAGTTGAAATGTTGATCATGCCTATGTGTGCTTTTAAATGAAAAGTTCATGTTTTCTTTATGATGAAATGATAATCATGCCTAAAGTTTTAGAAGGTATTTTCTCCATGTTCTAATGAAATGAAGAATGAGAAGTTTTGATGCATATTGAGTTTGTAGAAGTAATTCCTACTTGCTTGTGTTGTATTGAGTGCATGATGAGATAAAGAAGTGTTTCCTTGTAAGCTGGAGCATTAATATGATTTTGTGTATTCTGGGATGCTATTCTTGTGTCATTACCCTTGATAATGTTGTTAAGTAACATTCGAGGACGAATGTTCCTAATTGGGGATATTGGAAGAATGCTAAAATGGAATAGGACAAACTAGAGCTTCACATGAGTTTCATGAGTTGATAACTTGTCAAAATAACAAGGAACAAATTTTGAAGTCATATTCAAAGAGATATTATGTAAAATTTCAAGGGACGACCATGACATTCGAAAACAAGTTGTTTGTGTGCTAGTGTGTTTTTATATTTTTTCCTTACATTGGCGTGCAATTTGGAGTCTAAAATCAGCAGGAGAGCCTATTAATTATAGGAACATGTATATTGGTAAAACATACAGGAATGACTCCCCAAGGAACACCCTAAGGGTCCTTGTGGATGACCCAATCATTGGCCAAAAAGCTGTAAAAACAGCTTGAGTTACAACTATGACTTACAAACAGTAGGTCCATTTAAGCCCCGTAAGTGATGTCTATAGGTAAATAATTATGCTAGGGAGCATTATCTGCAATGTCAAAGTCTATTTTCAAGGCTACAACAGGTCATGACAGCCCGTCACTCCACCTATGGTCTATAGGTGGACCGTTCGTAAATCACACTATTTTTCTAATGCAAGTCCGTCAAGCCAAGGGTGTTTTGGTAAATTCCACCCTTGGATGAATAAATACATGGACGGTTATTTTGAGTATTTTATAGTTCTTTCAATTAGTTAAAATAGTGAAACACTCATTTAGACTTGAACATAGAAATCAAACCATTCCCTCCAAATAGATTCTCTCTAGAACACCTTTGAAGGTCGAAGTATAATTTAAGATAGGAGAAGGGATTTCAAGTGCTTTCTTCTTCAATTATAAGGGGCTTTCAACTAGAGAGGTATGCTGTCTCTTGATCATTAATTGTCCTTTTTATTAAGGAGTTCAATCAGAGGTTTTTTTAAAGGTGTTTCAATGATAAAAAAATCATAATTTATATTCTAAGATTGGGTTAATTGTGAAAATGTTTTTTAAGTTACGATATTGATATATTAATAATCAATCATGGATTTTAAGATGATTTTCAATGGAATTATTTAAAAACTCCATGCTTTGTCGTAATTTCCTAAATTGACTTATGAAGTAGTATTGTTAATATAATAACATGTTTATAGAATTTACTTGAATTGTATTCGATTATTAATTCATATTTCTATCTGTACTTATTGATGATTAATTTGTAGATATTTGAGTTATGCTGATTTAGGCTTTTGAGATCGGTAAGTTAACCTAACTGCTTGTTAATATTGTAAATGTTCTTGTATAGTTTGATCCACTTATGGTGGAGGTTCTTACTTGTTATATGTGTTGTGATCATTGCTTTGAATAGATTGGATGGTTTAGCGAAATGAGGTCGAGATGCATATATATCGGGGTGAATTTTAAAGTTATGCATATTGTTCTTGAAGAGAGGATGATTACTAAAGTCTGATGTGAATGCGAAGAATATTTATGTGTGGATTGTGATGAATGTAGTAGGATCATGTGTTAGAAGATAATGTCATGAATGATTGTTGATATGTAAAATATTTTCTCACATGTTCACACATGCACATGACTGAATGAATGTAGCTCATGATAATGTAATGAATGTTAGTCAATTGAAAGGTTTTTACAATTTTACTCTAATGAATGAATAGGGTTTTTTGAGATGGATACTCTTACGTAAGTAGAGGAGGAGTGTCTAGTAACAAGATTAATATTACTAAGAGAATTCCATTGAATGACTAATAGGTTATGGATGGTTTTCCTCATGTTATTTTGTGTGGGGTATTTTGTAGAAATATCTTAAACTATAAGGAATGAATATATTCTAAGTATAATACTCAGTAGGGATTAATGCGACGCATCGAGATGATATGATAGAGATTAGACCTCTCCCATGAGTTGAGGCGGGGTACTTAATCGCAATCTCTTGAAATGGATACCCTCATGTTTGTTATGGTGGAGTATCTTGTATCCATCTCTGTATTCCATAACTATGCACCCACATAGGTCTATAGCTAATGGAATCCTTCTAAGCTAGAAAGAATGAACCATAGCTTAGGCAGGTGGTGACCCCTCATCTTGTAAAGGTTACTATCGGGATTCCTTGTTAATCTTCATTGTCTATGTTGGTAAAGTTTTAACCCCACAAAAGAATATAATTAACCACGCATTCCTGAAGGTTTACTAGATAGGGTAGGTGGTGGTATTGGATGCCATCCATGCATTTCAAGAGTAGACATTTGAAGGGGGCATTTGTGTATCCTTATGATGGTGTAATGAATGAACGTGGTCTTATATGTTGATCATGAAGAATGTTTGTTTTATGTCTAATGTTGATGCATGTGGTATGACTTGTTGAATGTGATGCTCCATGTCTCTAGTGACAGTAAAGAAATATTTTGTGTAAGAAGTAGTATGGAATGCTACTTTGACAGTGCAATAGTGTAACTTAGAGTTATTTTGGATCATGGTTCTTATGTGATGATTATGCCTTGTATTATGTTTATGTCTTTAGGAATGCATATGGTTGATTTAAAACAAGTAGCATGTGTGTCAATCGTTAGGTTACTTTAGAGTGATGCCTACGTGTGTATAGTGGTAAGGAACATTATCAACACATTACACATAGGGACACTTGAGAGTTACTTGAGATGAAGAGGTAATGTAAAGGTAATGGTCTCTATGTGTTGAATATGTATCGAATGTGTTACATGACTTATACAATGGTTATAATTGAATACCATCTTTCTTATACATGTGTTTCATGAAATTTACCAAAATAAAATAATTGTATTGCTTTCAATTGAATATACTTTTTCGGATGTTTTTGCATGGTCATCATATATAGTGCATATTTGTACTAACACACGCTTCTTCCTATTTTTACAGCAAGTATAGATGGTGGTATCTAAAGGGTTTCTTCTATAGTAAAGTTCATGGAGTTGCTATCCTCAAGCTTTGTTATGTCTTCAAAGATTTGAGGACACACATCTTAAGAGCTTTCTTTAATAATTCATGTACTAGACTTCTAATAGTTTTCTTTAAATTGTAAAGTATCGTGTCCCTGTGAAGTAGATATCATGTCTAAGATGGCTACGTTGAGACTTAGTATTTTCGATGTTCTAATAAATGAGTTTCCACTTTTTGACTTCATTGAGAAAAGTTTGAAATTATTCACTATTTTATGCCTATGTGACTAATGATTCTAGGGCTTGTATAGGACCTATGAGAGATCAAATACAACGTGTTACGACTAGAGGGTGCTCTAGGTCATGATAAACTTTGTATAACAGTATATGGTTAATGGATTTAGGGTTCAAAGTCTCATATTCCACGTCTATTAGATTCTTGTTCATCGGTGTAAATCGTGACACATTTTTGAGAAAGACGCTATTGGACGATAGAAATTACAATTCTTTCATGTTCTTAAAGTCGTTCCCTAGTATGCATGTTTATGAGTTGCTTATCCTATTCTTGTTATTTTAGGATTATGAATAAGAAAAGGTCTAATAAAAGGAGGGATCCAGATTAAAATGTGAATTAGGAGGTTCCCCTTGAATATCACCAAGTTACACAAGCTCCTCAGGGCAAGCATATTCCAATAGCCCCGGTGCATGTGACTTTAAAGGAATTTAGGGATTTTATTCTATTGTTATATCAACACATGAGAACTCAAGCTCAAGCCGCCAAAACATAAGCTCAATCTATGAAGGCACAAGTAAATAGAGAATATGTGGTAAGATTGAATGACAATGAAGGGGTAAAATGGTATCTAGGTTAAGGAACTTTGTAAGGATTAATCCTCTGATCTCTCTAGGTTCTAAGGTTGGAGGATCCCCAAGAGTTTTTTGATGAGAGGTATAATATAGTAAGTGCCATGGGGATAAGGTTTAGGGAAAAAATGGAACTTGCCTCCTATCAATTGAAATTTGTTGCAAAAATTTTGTTTACCCAATGGAAGTTCAATAAGACAGTTGAAGCGGGTCCTTTCCAGTGGGAAGAGTTGAAGAAAACATTCCTTTGTATGAATAAAACATGAAGAGTTTATAAACCTCTGGCAAGGTAGCGTTAGTATGAAGAGTACTCCTTAAAATTCATCCAATTGTCTAAGTATGCCCCTTCATTGGTATAAAACTATGGAGATTGGATGATTAGGTTTATGACCAGTATATCTAACCTAGATAAGAAAGAGTATTGTTCGGCAATGCTTTATGATGATATAAATATCTCTAGACTCATGGTGCATGGTCAATCTAGTGAAGTGTCTATCCTTGAAGAAAAGAAAAAGGAGTTAAAAAGTGATCTAGATCAGAGGACACTCATATTAGGAATTTTCTTTTAGAATTTATGTAATAGACTTCTGATTGCTTTCCTTAAAAAGTAAAGTGAAATTTCTATATAAAGCAGCTGTAATGTCTAACATGGCTATGTAGAGACATAGTATTTCCTACGTCATGATAAATTATTTTCCATTTGGTAAGTTCATTGTGAAAATTCTTAAATTCAGCACTATTGTTATGCCTACATGATGATGAATGCTTAGGCCCTGTATAAGACCTATGAGACGTCAAATATACCGTGTAACGTCTAGGTGATGCTCTTAAATCATGAGCATTGACTTTCAGGTTCTTGGTTTATTTTCCACAAATGTTAGTTGTTAGATCTTTTGTTTAGTGATGGAACATTAATTTTAATAACTTAAATTCCCTAGTTTTGACTAATTTTCTTATGTGTATAGTAGTATTGGTGCTCCCACCGGCTTGTAATTGAACGTGCAAATCACTATGGATTTTGATCATGACAATTTTAATTAGAGCACTAGGTTCACTGATCCCGGTGTACCAAAATTAGTCTAATTGAGTCTTGTGTAATGGTACATGGATGTCTTTACTTTTGTTCGAGAGCCTATAAGAATTTAGGATATATCTAATTTTTTATTGTCTCTTTCATGCTGTGGACTTGATTCCGATTGGTATTTGTCAATTTAAATTGGTAAATAAGTTCTTTCACTTTGTCTACGCAGATGGTTAATACTAGATATAACGGCATTAGGCTCGTTGCTCCCGTAAGTTCTCCAACAGAGGAATATGCAGCGAGAGGCCGTGGTTGGGGTAGAGGCAGAGGAAGAGCTAGAGTTAAAGGTCATGCAAAACTGGCGTCTGCTCTGAATGAAATGCCAACTGACAATATTTTTGTGAATGAGAACCCTCCGAAATATAATAAGGTAGAGAATAGGAAGTTGAGATAAGGATGTCGAAGAGATTGAACAAGAGGAAGTAGTGCAAGCTAAGGCAATAGGAATTCCTCCCATCGATTCAGTGTTATCTCAACAATTCATATCTTTCTTGTAAGGTTTGGCTGGTTTGGTGATAATTCCACCCACTTAAGCCCATACTAATCCTCTTGTAGCTAAGACTGTGCCCTTGATGGGTGAAGTAGGAGGATACGATGCATTTTTCGTTCTTTTTTTGTCTTGTGGTGTCCGGTAATGAGAATGATACGTTGACATGTTTCAGAACCTTAAGTCTCCGATATTTCTTGATTCTAAGACTAAGGAATCTTATGAGTTGATCATGATTGTTATAAAAGGCTGCATAAATTAGGTATGGTTCACCTCACGGGGTTGAGTTATTGTACTTCAGACATCAATGTGAAGCCAAGAAATGGTGGAGAGCTTACATGAAATGTAGATCATCTACATTACCTCCACTTAATTTTACCCAATATCATGCCTTATTTCAAGAAAAGTATATACCTGGGACATTGAGAGATCGCAAGAAGAATGAGTATATGGAATTGGAGAAAAGCGGTATGTTTGTTTCTTCTTCTGAAGCTAACTTTAATGTCTTATCAAGATATGCGACACAGTTTGTGACTACAAAAGAGGAGAGGAGCTGGTTATCTGACCGAGGTTTGAATCCTGACTTGCAAATTTTTTCTATTCACATGACTTCTGGAGGGAAGCGTTTTAATGAAGTAACAAAATGTGTGAAGTTAAAAAGGGTGAGGCGAGATGGTCAAGGCAAAACATTGTCTAAGAGGGTCAAGGGTTCTGGAAATTTTCAAGGATCCTATGGTAGAGGATACAGTTGACCAATGCTCAAGTCCAAGCCAACTCAGTCCGCCATTTCCTCCTCTATAGGTAACTATTCTGGGACTCCATATAATAATTTTAAGAAATAGTTAGAGTATTGTGCATACGACGGGAAGCATATCATCTGGTGTTCACACATTTTTTAATTGTGGTTAACTTTGACACAAGAGGATACACAGTCCACAACCGCACATGTTTGATTCCGGACAACATCATTCTCGAACAATGGTACCCGCAAAAAAAAGTAATAAGGATAGTGGACGTGCACAAGGTGGGCAAGGAGGTAACCAGAGTGGCAGTGGAGGTACAAAAATGGGTAATTGTGGTAGAGGTAATGTGAAACAAGGCTAAAAGGTAGCTCGTGAGGATGATAAAGCTCACTATTATGCTTTTCCTGGAAAACTGAGGCAAAGGCATCTGATATAGTGATCAGACATACTATTCTTTTTTGTGACCGATGACTAATATGTTATTTCACCCATATTCCACTTATTTTGTGTTTGTGAGATTTGCTTCTAAATTTGAGATGTTGTGATGTCATTGATGCCGCTTTTTATTTCTACCCCTATTGAAGAGTCATTCAATGTCACCCACATCTATCATACTTGCCCAATCTTATTTATGCGATGTCATACTAGAGTTTATTTGGTGATTTAGGATATGGATGATTTTGATATTATCTTAGACATTATTTGGTTTTCCCCCTATCATGTTGTGCTTGACTAAAATATTAAGTGTTATGCCGTAATATAACTATCTCTAGAAAAATCACATTAAAATGTTTTAAGTATAAACAATTTGATAAAAATACATAGAAAAGAGTCGTCACTTAATTTTATAAAGAAATTACGAAAACTTAATTTAAAAAAGACTCTAACAGATTAAGTCGTTAAAAAATTAGACAAAATGGGTAAGAGATTCTTATTACTGCTTTAAGAAGGTTTTGGCACATAAAGTAGATGCTAACACGCGGTTATCCTATGACTTAGGTTAAATATTTGACTAACTTTGAGAAAAATAATTAACTTTACAAAAGAAGGATTTTTTAGGTTCTTTTTTATAGAAAAAATGAAACTAATTTGATTATTTGAAAGAGATCAAAACTTTTTAAAAAAGGTTAAGGTTAGCACTAAAAATTACCTTAAAATTAACATCTAAAGACGAGATAAAAATTAAGTATTTTTTTTAAAAGAATATTATGTAAGAATTTATTTGAATAACTTTACAGATGATAGTTCAAATTAATTTGGTTAATTAAATCATTATAAATTATTTTAAATTAAATGATGAATAAAAAAAAGTTTTGACTAAATATTATAAAATAAAGGATAAATATAAAATTGTAAAATAAACTAAAATAAAGAATATAGCTCATCTTCTAGGAATTAAATTAAATTAAATATAGGGTTAGAGTTAAACAAACAGACAAATCGCAAATAAGCAATAAATATAAGTACAAAAACTAAGGAAATAATTGACTTAGGCCTAGGTATAGTTGATATAAATAACATGGTTTTACAACAACAACAACAACAACAACAAAAAGAATAACAGCAACTACAACAACAACAACAACAACAAAAACCACAGGAACAACAACGGCAACAAATACAACAACAACAACAACATAAAAAGAAACAACAACACCAATAGCAACAAAAATAACAACAGCAACAACAACAACAACAATAATAGCATCAACAACATCAACAAGAACAACAAGAACAACAAGAACAACACTAACAACAACAACAACAACAACAACAATAACAACAACAACAAAATAGATTGCCATTTTTAATTGCGATGTTCGTAACTGGAGGACCAAAGAAATTAAGTCCATGAAGTTTTAACGGAAGCATCGTTCATTCAAGAAATCTACTTGGGAGACTGATAAATGACATGCGAGAAAATTATCCGCAACTGTTTATTGATTGAGATATTACTTTGCTCTTTCCTTAGATTACATTCCAACGTTTTGTCACTCGGGGATGAGTGATGGTTAAATTGGTCTCAATTGTAAAAATAAGGTTCCGTGATTATAGAAAAGCCAACGAAAGGAAAATCATGGCCAGAAAAACTTGTTCATAATACTTGGATTTTCCTAACCTTGTCCAGATTTGGAGGACATCAGAGTCATCAAGGTTTAGGGACATCTTGTTGCAATCAAGTGGAGTAATTATTATTTCAATTATACAATTTGGTAGATGATCAAGTAATGCATACAAATTTATGAAATTGAATTTGGATAAGATCTCTGTAAATCTATTTTAGCGTTAAGGGTATTTTCTGAGCGTAATGGGTTAAAAGTGTGTTGAAAAACGAGAGACCTGAAACTTTCTAAACATTTCACTACATCAAATCCTACCGTTGAAGCGAGATTACTGCTATTGCAGCGATTCTACTGCAGTGGAAGGGGCGTCGCCGGATAGGACGAGTCGGGGATTAAAATTATATGATTTTTGAGATTTTTAAGAGGAGAGCTCAATGATTCAAAATGTACAACTGCGGAGGGATTGGTGCTGCTACAGCGACACTGCTACAATGAGATGAGTGGTGCTACATCAACACTGCGACACAAGGATGGGTGCCGCTGTATTGGGACATCCACAAATTCATTCGCAAATAAAGAACCTTAATGACCTTATTTGACACATTTTGAATTTTAATGTTATGAGACGATTCCTGGTCTTTTCTAACTCGTTTAAGCATGTTCCTGCACCATTACGATACTTGTATGTATATTAATGTTGAAATATTGATCACACTATGAAATCATGATAGACGAATGATGTAGTTATAAAATCATGATGTAAATGTTGAGAGTCTTCTCTATTGATGCTAATTCCTTACATGATCCCGGTGCTACTTTATCATTTGTTACACCTCTTGTAGCTAAAAAGTTTGATATATTGCTCGACATAGTGCATGAACCTTTTATAGTGTCTACTCTGGTAAGTGATTCAGTTATTGCAAAATGTGTATACAAAAATTAACCTATAATGTTGCCTTATAGAGTTTCTCATGTTGATCTAGTAGAACTAGATGTGTATTATATTGGGTATGGATTAGTTGCATGCATGTTTTTCCTCCACTGGTTATAGTACTAGATTTGTGAGGTTTAACTTCCCATATGAACCCGTTGTTGAGTGGAAAGGGAGAAATTCTATTCTTAGAGGTCTTATTATTTCTTGTCTAAAAGCATGCAAAATGATCTCAAAGGGTTGTCTATATCACAAGTAAGAGTTCAAGATTTAGACTCTTAAATTCCTCTCATTGAGTCGGTACCCGTAGTGAGTGATTTTTATGAGGTCCTTCCTAATGACATTCCTTGTATTTCTAGCAAACGAGAAATTGATTTTGGCATTGATTTGATACAGGATGCAATTCCCATTTCAATTCCTCCTTATCGGATGGCTCCGGCCGAATTGAAGTAGTTAAAGGCACAACTCAAGGATTTGCTAACAAGGTCTTTATAAGGCCTAGCATTTCGTCCTGGGGTGCTTCGCTGTTATTTGTAAATAAGAAAGATGGGTCTTTGAGAATGTGTACTGACTACCATCAAGTTAACAAGGTCAGCATTAAGAATAAGTACCCTCTCTCTCGGACGACTTGTTTGATCAACTCCAATGGACGAGCTACTTTCAAAAATAGACTTGAGGTCGGGATATCACCAACTTATAGTGAGAGGTGAGGATTTACAAAATATGGCCTTTCCGACATGGTATATGCACTATGAGTTTTTTCTAATGTCTTTTGGTTACACTAATGCTATGGCGGCGTACATGGACCTAATGAATAGATTGTTTTGAAATTACCTAAATGCATTTTTGATCATCTTCATTGACGGAATCTTTGAATATTCGAAGAATGAGGGTGATCATATGGGTCATTTGAGGGTAGTGTTACAAACCCTTAGGAACATCAATTATTTGTAAAATATAGTAAATGTGAGTTTTGGTTAAGGTCGATGACATTCCTTGGGCATATCATCTCTAGTGAGAGAGTTAAGGTAGACCATAGGAAAACGAAGGGGGTGAAAAATTTTCCTAGACGATTGACTCCCAATGATAATTGGAGTTTCTTGGGTTTAGTGCGGTACTATCGGAGGTTTCTGGATTATTTTGCCTCCATCACATTTCCGTTGACGACTTTTACCCAAAACTATAAGAAATTAGAGTTCTTGGAGTCATGTGAGAAAGACTTCAAATTATTGAAAGATAGGCTTACTTCTGCTCTGGTTTTAACCTTACTGGAGGGCACAAAGGGGTTTGTTGTTTATTGTGATGCATCTTGTGCAGGTTTAGGGTGTGTGCTGATGAAACATTGGAAGGTGATAGCCTATGCCAATAGGCAACATAAGGTACATGAGAGAAACTATCCTACACATGACCTTGAGTTAGCGGCCGTGGTGTTTGATTTGAAAATATGGAGGCATTACTTATATGGGGTTCATGTTGATGTATTTACCAACCATAAAAGTCTCCAAATATGTGTTTACCTGAAAAGAGTTGAACCTTTGACAAATAAGTTGGTTGGAGTTGTTGAAAGACTATGATATGAGTGTCCTCTATCACCCTGCAAGACTAATGTGGTGGCTGATGCCCTAAGTCGTATTACCATGGGTAGTGTAGCCCATGTTGATGAAGTCAAGAAAGACAAATTTCATAGGTTGTCTAGATTCCGGGTGAGGTTGGAAGGTTTTTTTTATGGTGGTGCCATAGTCCATCACAACTCCGAGTCATCATTAGTAGTTGAGGTGAAGTTTAAACAACACCTTGACAAATCATTGATGGAGTTCTAAGAAGTGGACCCTTGCAAACATAACGAGACATTCTCCCTAGGGGCGATGGTATTTTAAGGTGCGAAGGGAGATTGGGTGTTCCCGATGGATCGATTGAGTGACCGGATCCCTGAAGAAGCCCAAGGTTCTCGCTACTGCATTCATCAAGGTTCGACAAAAATGTACCATGACCTACGCGAGATTTATTGGTGGGAAGGTTTAAAAATTGAAATATGGCATTTGTTGGTAAGTGTCAACAGTAAAGCATGCACATCAAAAATTGGGTGTCTTACTACAAGAGATCCAAATTGTGGACGCTACTACCTATAGGGGTTATTGTGGATAGGTTGACTAAGTCCGCCCACTTTATTACCATTAAATCTACTTATTCAACGAAAGATTATTCTAGGAGCTTCATAGATGATATTATGTGTCTCCATGGTATTCCGTTATCCCTCTTAACTGATTTGGTGCATAATTCACATCTTGGTTTTGGCGGTCTTTCCGAAAAAGTTTGGGTACTAAGGTGAAGTTTAGTACTGCTTTTCATCTCCTAACGAATGGTTAAGCGAAACAAACTGTTCAAACACTTGAGTATACGCTTAGGGCTTGCATAATTAATTACAAACGGAATTGGGATAAGCATTTTCGTTTGGTGGAGTTTGCTTATAATAAGAGTTTTCATTCATCCATCTCCATGGCTTCCTACGAATCCATGTATGGTAGGAAGTGTAGGTCTCCTATTGAGTGGTTTGAAGTGGGTGAGCCTCGCTTATTGATCCCGATTTGATCTATAAGACGTTAGAGAAGGTTCATATCATAAGGAACTGGTTGCCAACAAACTATAGTCGGCAAAAGTCTTATGTTGATCATAGAAGAAGGGTTTTGGAGTTTGAAAAAGGTGACAAGGTGTATTTGAAAATTTCACCTATGAAATGGGTGGTTATATTTGGCAAGAAGGGGAAATTGAGTCCTCATTATGCGGGTCCCTATGAAATTTTGCAAAGGGTTTGTAAGGTGGCCTATGAATTTGAAATTCCTAGTGAATTGGCTTTAGTTCATCCGGTTTTACATGTTTTTATATTGAATAAGTGTATCGGTAATCCCGAGTAAATTCTTCCTATTGAGGGTCTTGGTGTTAAGGGTAAACTCTCTTGACGAGGTTCCGGTTAAAATTCTTTATTGGCAAGTCAAGATGTTAAGGAACAAAGATAGGGGTTTTCATAAAGGTGTTATGGAAAAACTACCTAATGGAGGGTGCAACATGGGAGGCCGAGGTCGACATGAAATACCGTTACCCTACTATTTTATAAATTAAGGTTAGTCATTCTTTATTGTTAAATAATTATGACTAGAAATTGAAGTTTCATGATTTTTGGTGAAGTTTTTTAAAAATGTGCATTTTGAAGTTGTATTAATGTGAAGTTATAGAAATATTGCCTTAAACTTGAAAAATTGCATTTGGTTTGTGTTTAGTTATGTTGTGCATTTTCATTTGGTGATTCTTTACGAAATTATATGTAGCATATTGATAAGTTGATCTTTTTTGCAAATTGACTCATGTAATGTATGTTGAGCTCATGTTTGTTGTGGGAAGGAAATTTCCTCATGATGAAGTGTTTTGAGTCTTGTGTATGGTAATTGATGTTTGAGAATTGCCTTGTTGAAATAACATAATTTAAGTTGATTTGATTGGTTGGGTTTCTAGTTTTGAGTCTATTCCTTCTTTCAAAACAATTTTACTGTCATTCGGGAACGAATGTTCCTAGGGGGGATAATGTAACAGTTTGAAAATTCAATATTTGTCGTAAATCCTAACATGGATATGATGAGATTTAAGTAGTGTTTTGAAGTCCATTTTAATGAATATAGGATATTTAGGATTTAAGAACCAAAACTATCAAGGATGTCCATGACGTCTTGATGTTTGTTCAAAGAGGTACTTGCGTGCCTTAGCCTATTTGACTACCTCTAAGGAGTTGGAAATGTATGAAAATTGGTGGAAACGTAGTTCATAGATATTCGAGTGGTTTCCTGGTCGAAACGTCCAGGTACGACTCCCCATGGACTGACCAAGGGACCTTATAGAGGACCCTTGTGTTTGGGGCAACACTGCTTGGTAGTGTGTGTCGACAGCGCGGGAGACGGACCGTGTGTGGAACAAAAGGGTATTGATGACACCATTGTACCATACTTAGACAAGTTAAGGAAGGTCCCTACATGCACATTCTCTGAACTCATCAACGGAGTGCATGATGGAGGTGTGAGGGTCTGTATGTTCATAGACGGCACGTTGGTGGGGTTCCGTCTGTGAAGGGTGAGTTTCTTGCATGTTTTTATGTTAATCAAATTATTTAATTAAGTGGTTGCGGGGTTAGTTAGGTATTAAGGGGATAATAATTAACTAACTTAATACCCATATAAAAGCCCCAACCTCAATTAAACTAATGAGAATTCTAAAAGACAAACTCTCTTCGTTCTCTTTTCTTTGTCTTTCTACTTGAACTCTCCGTTCAAGATGAGCAAGGAGAAGGTTTTTGGGGCTGTAAAATGGACGAATTCACCATCAATTCTTCATGAAACATTAAGTTATGGGATCAAATTCACCTTTGAGACTCTTTCCTGAAAGTGCTCCTTCAAAATTGATTTCAAATGTTGAGATTTCTTATGTGTTTCATCCAATTACGAAATTGATGTTGTTAAATAAGTTTTTTATTGTTTGTTTAGGGTATTATGGATAAAATAACATGTAATTGAACTTAATTAGGGTTAATTGTCATAGTTTGATACAAATTAGAGAATATGATCTTTAGCCCCTAACCCTAGTATGTTATCTTTAGCTATGTTGTATTGTGATCATTCAAATGGCTTGGTTGTAATTTAGATTACTATACTATAGTGTTTCTATGAATAAATTAAGATGAATTATAGGATTATCATCCTAATTCTTGAGATATGATTTATGTTATGATGTATATTGTGAAATTGGCCTATATGTTCTGCCTTAAGCTATGATCTAATGTTTAATTGTGTTATAGAGATGCAATTGACCTTGTTATCTTATTGGTTATCATTGTGTGAGGATGTTACTCCCCTTATTGGGTTGAGTTATGGGTTTATGGTAAGACCTTTATGATGATTTATGAGGAAGACTTGGTAAGTCTTAGAATCTCTATATTTACTTCCAGTTGCGATTAATCCTTGTTAAGTAATGGCATTATATTCGAGTATAGCTTGAATTAGGATTGATAGGTTTGTAGGATGTTGATTTCAAATGTCTAAATTATTGTTGTGATGTTGTTAAGATGTAAAGGTTATAAGGGTGCGGATGTATACCAATGTGCCTTATTATGAAATGGTATGCAATATGTCAACCTCACCTTTATGAATTGTGATGAAAGTACTTAATGTCAAACAATTATTGATGATCTATTGATGATGATGATTATACTGTTTGTAGACCCTATGACATAAATTAATCTACGATTGATAATTAAAGGCTTAAAGACATTTCAAAAAGGGACTCTAGCTTAGCACCGACTGAACTAGATTGAGGAGTGTCCCTTCCTACATAAGGAATGTAGGACCACTAAATTACTCTTGAGATTGAAGACTATAATGCATAGTTAATAAAGAGGGTCCCAACGATATCTTCTAGTTCTTGAACTATGCTAGCTCACAGGAATACTAGCTAGTGGATCCACGTAGTTGTATGTTTCATTTTTTTGTACTGCCTTGGCAAGTAGTCCACCTTCTTTGGTGTATTGTTTTATGACACCGAATTCCACACTAGATCATGCAGTATATGTCGGTTAGGGAAAGATTTTCCAAAAAAGGTAAAATGAATTCAAGGACTTGAATTCTAACCAGAATAACCTAAAGGGTCTAGCTTAGTCTAGGTAGGGGTATGAGACTCTACCTAAGCATTACACTAGTTAGCCTTGAGGGAAGTCTTAGGAGGATGTTCTCATATATATTTTTATTTTATAATGATATATGATATGTACATGATGAACTTGCACATTGTTGATACTATATGTTCATTAGTACACTTATGAATATGTGTAAGGTTATATTGTTAAGATAAGGTTAAATGTGTATATAAATGTTATACTATGTGAAGTTGGACATTAGTTATGGTTTCTTATTGAGGTCACTTGATTTAGTAAGGCTATGGGTCTTTGTTTGGTCATTGCACTTTTTGACTTGATAGTGAGTCATGATTAGTTGTGTTGTTTAATAAGATGTGATTAACTCTTAATCTGTTTGTGAAATTACGCCTTGATGGTAGGGTTGTAGTAATCATGGGTTCAAGTATGTTGGGGTGCATAATCGTTGATTGAGTAGTAAGCATGTTTGGTTGGTTGGTATGACTTGCTTAGCTATGCATGAGACCTTTAGACTCATAAAATTGCATGTTTTGATTAAAGTCCCTTTTTAGCATGTTTTGACATTATTTGTGCATATGGTCTCATACTTAGTACATGGGGAGTACTTACCCAATTTTCTTCCCTTTTCCCTTATATTTTAGGTTCGAGTCATTGAAGAGTTTAAAAGGTGACATTGTTGAAGGCTTGGATTCTTCATTTCCTTCAAGTAGGGTAGGTCCTCAACTTCCGAGGGAAATGCCACAATCTAGTTTAAAGACTTGTTAAAGACACTTTAACATCTTTCCTTTCTATTGAGTACTATACATTTGTATGACCTATATGTGGTCTTGTATTGATGTATGGTCTATGCAAAAATTTGATATATTCCGTGTAGATGGTATGAGATGAGAACATATAGGACTATGGTTTTTTCCATATAATAATGTGCAATAAAAGTAGAAGGCTATGTAATTTTCTTATGCGAAGGGTCTATGTATACTCGATACGAAAATATTATGTGTATGTGGAGGTCTATGTAAACCTCGAAGTAGATGTAAAGAAATGTTGTAAATTTTTGGCAATTTCAACCTATGAGTGTAAGGACATGAGACTAAGAGGCCAGTCGTAGTCTTTTAAAAGGACGATGACGCCGATTATGACTAAGGGGTAAACTCCGATGTGAAAAAATGCTTATTTCACCAAACTCAGAAGAACTTGGTTTTGAATATAGGGAACGATTTCTTCTATTAGTCTTAGAGCATGTCTTTTGTCCAACGACTTACATCTTGAAAAAAACCAATTGTTGCACCACCTAAACCACATAAATAAGCTTGCCAAGCTCGACCATTACTGCTCAATGGAAATTATTATAGATGATGGATGAACATCATGATGGATAACTTAATCGAAGAAAATTTAGACCTATGGCGAGTTGTCTTTGATGGTCCAACCATACCCATAACGAACGAATTTACGGAATCACTCATTTGCTAAATAAGAGGAAAGAAGGAATTTTGCAGATAAACTGGCAATTCAGAATAATGCTAAGTCTAATAAGATTATGATAAGCGATATAGGTCCCAATTAATACAATTGAATCTCATTATGCCTAGACAAGAAATAAATGTAAGAAACTCTAAAAAGCTCTCACGAAAAGAGAAGTCAGGTAAAAACACTCTATAATTGAGAATTTAATAGACAATATGAGCTGTTACAAATGGCAGAAGGTAAAAAATACAAGATATGCATACCAGGTTCACTGCAATCATCAATGAAATTGTCTCATTAAAAGAAATGATTCTTAATGGGAAGTACGTAACAAAACTTAAGTGTTGTTCTAGAATCATGGGAGAGCAAAGTAGAAGCTATCACCGAAGCACGTTAGTGTGACAAGCAGGTTATTGATCAAATCAGTGTTAATCTTATAACTTAGGAAATTAAGAATAACCAAGAAAGGAAATTGAAGGAATGAAAGAAACAAAAGAATTTGGTTCTCAAAAATACCACACCACAAATTTTAGAGGATTAGAACATCAGACTAATGACCACACAATAAGAAAACGTACTTCAGAGGATGAACTTTCATAAACCAATCGAGAGGGATCCATTGGAAAATTTCTGTCACAAATGCGGAAGTTTGGATAACTTTATCCAATTTTTTACACTATTAGTCATGAAGCAAAAGAAAAAAAATCTATGAATGATCAAAGGAAATCAATAATTATAAGTATATTCCTTCAAATAGGAGTTTGACCAATCATGAAGTTGATCTCTCAGTATAAAGGGTATTTGCAGGTACGGGAAATTAATTTGAGGAAGTGTCTGAAGATGGAGGATCTGAAATTTAGTCATTACAAGAAATTTAAGAGACAAACATGCATAACATTATTGCACAAGTCGATCTAACATAAAAAGAAGAGAAAGAAATACTTTTCAAAGTCAAGAAACAATTTTAGCACTTATGTCTAGAACATATTTTGGGGAAGTTGCAGATCACATAGATGGAAGTGTAACGACCCGGATTCTGGAATCTAGACTGCCAACAGCGCTGTTGACCTCTCAAATGTTGCAAACAAGCCTCACCTTGCATTCATCACATTCATGTAGTTAAATTTGTGAAAAAATTAAAACTTTTTAAATGTATGAAGTATATATAGAGTTCATATAGTTATTTCAGGATTTCATAAATTCAAATCAAAGAATAACATATCATATAAGTTTGCCAAAACGAACTTATTACAAAGCTTCGAATAAATGTATGAAAGAAACGATAGGGAAAAAATCTTCTAGTTATTTCTAAATCTAAGTCTAGAATAAAGCTGTAGCCTCCTCGAAATCAAGAAGACCTACCAAATTGTTTGGAGAAACGCTAATGTGCAAACCGCTGCATGTGTCGTCATCTTTTCTTCTAACTTTCACCTATAAAAATAGGAAATAGTAAGGGGTTAGTACACCACTTGTAATAAGTATGGGCGTATGCACACATACACATAAAGCTATGCATGATCAAAGATTGTTTTTCCTAAACAAGATGCTATTTCTGGAAAGCCTAGTGACTAGACTTTCCTAAATCATTAGATATTTATTATGGTATGATTATGATGTTTTTAATGCATTCAAAGAACACAATTCATTTTCTATATGACCACAAAACATAAGTATTATCAACATTATATTAGAACAACTCGGGCGAAGATTTGAGATTTTTTATCATCTTAAGCCGAGAGCTCCTCTTTGTACACTTACATTATTTTTCAGTCTTCTCTTGCTCTTGTTGTATAGTTCAATAATTATTTTGGTCCTATTTTTTAGATACAAGTGCAATAATTCGTTGTAGTCCCATACCCACAATGAATATATGTAAGTAATCCAAGGACTAAGGAATGATTTCTCTACCCTATAGTGAGTCATTCTTCACATTATATATTGATTACCTTTCATAAGCAATTATCTATTAATCATGTCATTGATTTCATTACTTTCATGTTTTATATATAATTAATTTCGTATACACGAAACTTTAAAATCGTTGATGAAGCATAGGATATTTCAAGTGAGGGCCCGATATATGGGACCTCAAGCTGATGGCCTTCTTTAGCAAACACAGAGTCCGGTTCATTCCTTTAATCGTACTTCACATCATTAATTTCATTCATTCGTAGGTTTATGTAATCACCAGCTATACTTAGGATGAAGTTTATGACTCTAATAAGGATCATGAAGTGCAATGACCAAGAATGACCCAAAGTCAACTCATGATTGTCTTGCACAAACACTTTCGATATCGTTCATTTCATTATCTTTCATATTTTGTGGCTAGCCTCGTCCTCTCATTGGGAACATTAAACTTAACCAACATAGATCATGTGAGATTCATGAAATCCAATGTATTCCCCACACTGAAAAGAGGTGGAATCACCATCCAAAGTGACCCGAACATACTAGCGTATATAGGGAGTAGAGCCCTTCTAGATCCTTACATTGGCAGTATAGATTCAAAAACTAGGAGATATAAGGAGACCCATTCCCGTCATGACAGACAGTCTCATCTCATGAGAGTTACGTGAACCTCTGCCTTTCTCAAAAGAAGGCATCACCGCTTATTGCTATCCTATCGTTGCTTAGTATAAAGTTTCATTTCATTCAACTCATAAGTCATGGAAGATGACTTCTAGTATGAGGGAATTATAGCTCATTCGATGATTTCTCATCTCATCATTAGTATTAAGTGTGCATTAACTTCAATACTTTCATTATAGTGTTCATAGAGACTGGTCTCTTCTTTAGCTTCACACTCTCATAGGTGAGTACGTTTTGGTAACATTTACTTAGGCTAATTTGAGATAGCTATGATCTTTCACATAAGCCTCTTATCATATTGTCACCACATTCATTAGCGTTAGCGACATTTGCTTTTCATAATTACTCATCCGTTTGACATGAATGCTCATTTCATCATTTGCCAATGCACTTGGCCATTTAGTGTGTTTCACACTATTACTTAACCCTTCTAGGGTTTCATCATTTAACTACATGTATATTAGTTATGCATCCCCTTTTACATAAATGTTCATTTCATCATCTTTTAGTGTTAACTCAAGCATTGTGGAGGCTTGCTTCTAGATTTAGATCTACTTATTCTATTGATAAATCGTCATCCTTACTTTACATTGATGAAATGTGAATTATTCTTTCATATCATCCTTAATGTACATTGATGAAACTGAATTGTTATGACATATCATCCTTAGGTGTTAATGACACCAGTTTCACACATTCTAACATCTTCATTCGTGAGTATTTTTTAAAAAAATTAGCTTTGGTGTAAGTAAGAGTTGTCTCTCTTCCTTTAACAGCCCATTCTAGTAACTTACTTAATTTAGACCACTTTAATTATGTTATAACTCACGTTACTTACTTAATTTTGTGTAGTAGCTTCGTATCACTGTTTATATACAATGAACACTTCATCAATGAGTTTCATGTGTTCATGTGTCATTCTTTTAGAGGATGTTGGGAGTTGTCCCAATGAGCGGCATTCCCTTGATAATTTAGTTTACAAGTGATTATATTATCATTTAATATTCTAACTGCACAAGATTGACATATGATTAGTATTGGCCTCAACCTTTGAATATTAAACTACATAACCATTTTTGTTGGCATGTGTCAATTTTAGGTATGTTCACATTTAAATTTAATATTTATGAACCATTAGTTAATATTTTAATTAATTAGAATAACATTATAGAAATTTACATGCATAACTTTTATACAATGTATCATTATCCATTTTATTGACATACGATTTGTATTGGCATAAACAATTGGGTATAGATTACATAACCTTATTTGTTTTCATAGGCCAAATTTTACGTTCTTCCATGCATGGTTGGATATGTATATTATTCATTAGACAATATTTTAATTATTTAACATAATATTATAGACAGTTGGATGCATCCCTTTTGGACAATGCATTGTTAGCCATTTTATTGGCATAAGCCAAACAATCACTCAAATTATGATTTCGTGGAGATCTTTTTAGCCAACCTTATAACATATATTCAGGCATTGCATTTTTAAACATATTGGACATCATAATTTGATCATTTAACGAACACAACTTCATCAAAAAGTAACATTTACAGTAGGTATGCACAACAAACCGTAATCATCTTCATTCATAAAAGTTCCGGACACTTCTTAGCATAGTATTATTCTCTTAACCAATCTTGGTTCATGACTTTTGGGTAAAGTTTTATGACATATTGAAGATCATCATTATAATATTTGATGAATTTAACACCTTCATAAAGTCATTGTTACAACAATGCAACATTCGGACAAACACATCAACACCTACAACAATTACGAATGTAACTAACATATCATCGATTCATGATTCACGTTTTAAGCACTTAACTTTATACGATCACAACTTCATAGGTTAATCAACTTTATGAATTCAAGAACATTACACATAATATTATCCATCACCACCTACAAACAAAATGATATCTAACCTATTCAACATGGAATAAAAAAGGATACTAGGAACAAAGGAGTTCGAGGAGAACACGGAAACAACCCTAGTTTTTAAGATCTTTGAATCGTTGGAAATAAAGTTCTCTTGGCGAAAGAAGTCAACAAGAAACACCTATACCTTCAGTAGAAATTAATCTACGAAGACCACCTTGAATGAACTTTGAAGAAACCTTGACTGTTTCCCTCAGACTTTTTTTCTGGTTTAATTCGTTTATTTGTTTGAGTTTGAACGTGGTTTTTAGATTTATAAAATGACCTTTACTTATTCAAGTTAGGGTTTAATACGTTATTAAATAAATAAATCAACTAATTACAAAAAAAATCCCTCGTAAGTTCAATAAACATAGGAGAATGTTGACTTGACCTAAAATCTAATATTTTGGTGTCGACTATTGTTTAGGTCAACATTTTGACTTTATATTAATTAATTCAATCCTTAATTAAATTAATTTATGCACCTAGGGTAAGTATTTAAGTACCCCTAAGTCATTGGAATCATAATCAACCCATTAGAACCATCCTAGGTTAAGTACTCAGATGTTTCTTGCATTATACTAGGTTAGCATAAAAACTTCGATTTGACCCCTTTAATTAAAATAATTAAATTAATAATTTAACTAATTAATTAAACTAGGGTAATTATTAAAGTTCCCTTAAGTCCTTATAATCAACTGATCCTTTGGACCATCCTAGGTTAATTACTAGGTTGTATTTTTTATTATCTCAATCGAAATCATAAAACTTCTTTGTGATTTCGGTTTTGACCCTTGAAATTATTTTAATTAAGCTGCTAAATTAATTAATTAATTAATTGTACAAAGGGAATTTTTAAAATATGCCTAAGTTGTTAGGACCTTAAATAACTGTTTGGACCATCCTAGGTTAGGTACTAGGTTGTCCCTTTCTTGTCTTAACCAAAATCTGAAAATTTCCTTTGTAGTTTTTGTTTTAGCCATTTTAAATTAATTAATTAATTTTCTAAATAAATTAATTAGGTAACCTAGGGAAATACTTAAAGTACCACTTAGTTGATAGGACCATAACTAACCTTTTTGCCCATCCTAGGTTAGGTACTAGGTTGTCTCTTTAACTAGTACTTGGTTAGTGTCAACCCGGTTTAGGTCCTAAGTTGTCGGGTGCACTAGTGGGTCCTTTTCGCTAAGTCCTTTGTTAGTTAGCTATTTGGGGAAGTAGGTAAGAGTCTAAAATTTTTTAGGAAGTTAGACCCCACATGGAGTTGATCCTTATGCACATTTTTATTCCCTTAACTACCTTAACTGGTGGTCCCCTCCTTTGGTGTTTCTTCACATGTCTTGCAAATGTGCTTGCACATGGGTTGGTTGTAATTTCCTAACTTACTATTATTAATGGTTCATTTCGGAACTTTTACTTATTGTGTCAAGGACCATCACTATGTCCATGGGCACTGCTTAATTTCCATAATCATTTTAAATGGTCATGTGGAATGCTACTAGGTGTGACACATGGTTGCCTAGTAATTTATGTGAAGCTATTCATAAGCTTAGGGTCTTCATTGCAGACATAAATCTTGTATTAGGGTTTGACAACCTAAAATGTATATTTCTCATTCGTATATAGAAAATTGGCTAATATCCCTTAGCCAATTTTTCTAGACTATGCTCAATATTTCTCAATGTTGGGCATTTGGGTGCCTATGTACCCCTAATAGTCTATTCTAAGGTCATACTTGCTCTTCCTAAGACGTATGATTTTCCAGAATTTTATAGGAATGAACACAAAATATGAGATTAACAAGATCGTCTATCATGGTTGATAGCATCAAAAAGGGTAAATCATCGACAAGACATGACCTATAATAAGGTGAAGAAGAATGTTAATCTTCCAAGATGACAAGGATTAAGAAACTTTTTCTATGTTGGACTGATTGTAAGGTCAAGTACAATATTTTATCTCAGGACCCTTTATTTGTTAACATGTATCAAACAAGATACCTAAATTTCCCTGTCATTTATCCTTCAAAATGTCACTCCAAACCTTTATTTCACAAATAAAATACCGAGTATGATTTTTATTGTTATCAACACTTTGAAAGACACATTCAATTGACACGTAAGTTTCATCATCCAATAAGGGGGAGTGTGTTTACAGTCGGTTCATGTAATGGATTAATTTGCATGATGAACGGCTCCACACATACAAAAAAAACATTAAATTAACATTAGTAATCCATTTTTGAGTGTGTATTTAAAACTTAAATTTCCCCAATGGGAGAAAAGTGTTTGTCATGTTGCTTTTGGATATTGGTAAAGCAAAATCCGTAGGCAACTATACAAAAGCTTATCTCTCTTTCAGGTAATTCGAGTTCGAAATGTTCACCCAAAAGAGTATTACTACTATAAACATAGTATTTCTCGATATGTGTTAGACCATTCTTAAAGTAAATGAATCCATTACACAAACCAACTAAAAACACTCTCCCAAGAGGAAGTGAAACTTAGGGGTCAAATCAATAAGTCTATTACAACGGTGAAAATAATAATCATATTATGTTTTGAGTTCTACAAGAAAAAGATAAAATGGGAAACTAAGGGATCTTGCTTAATATATGTTAACAAATAAAAGGTCCTGAGATAAAAGTTAATACCTGAGTTTAGACAAAGTCATACATAAAAAATTTACTAAATTAATAATCATTGAATTTCGATCATTATCACCCATGGAAGATTAATTATCCTCGTTATATGAGAGATTATTCTTATTTTGGAAAATGAACTTTTGACATCGATGTATGTCCCTTCCTTTGAACAAAAACATTTTCTAGTTTTGATAGTTTTGGTCGGTTGTACTTTCATACATACATATATATATATATATATATATATTTGGTTCCAAGATTTTTTGAATTATATTTCAAGCCAAAATGACTATTGAAGTTTACTTGAAAAAGGTGACCGACTTCTAGAAAAATATTGAAGGACAAAACTTAAATGCTACATTAGATTGTTATTCTTTTGGATAAATAATAGAAGTCAAAATAAATAACTGAGTTAATTTTTTAGTGATTTACCATATACACCCACTTGAATAAAACGATATCAATATTTTACCTTTTTAGATAAAATTCATATTTATAACGTAGCCACCCTACAGAAAGATTTGAAATACCCTTTCCTACCTCATAAAATAAGAAGATTGTAGTATTTTCCTATAGAAAGTTAAATGGTGATAAATTGTTGCGAAAAGCAGTTTCGTCGTGAGCGTACAGCCTAAAAGGGGCCTATACTCAAAATCATTGTTCATATCCAAGAAAATCAGTGGCATATCTAATTATCTGGTGGAAGATTAAATCATCCAGATTTAAGCTTTAAAACAAAGTTTAAATTTATAAGTTCCAAAACATCTCGAAACATAACAAGCTCAAAATATATACTCAAATAACTCTGGAAATACTCGGAAAACAACAATCGATTGCCAAAATAGTTCAAAGTAAAAAATGAAAGAAAATAAAAAATTAAACCAATATAGATCAACATAAATATTATAGGAACCATGAAACCTCAAACCTTCTAGACAGAAAGACAAAAGTGGAGTCCTCCTTAATGCAAGAAAAACTGACCAAAGCTAGCAAGAAGTGCATAGTGATCTCAATGAAGCTCATGGTAATGATTTTGAACACTAGTGTCTGCATCATAAAATGATGTAGATCGAATGATATAGATATTTATTTGAGCTGAGGAATATAAAAATTAATTCACGAGGCCTAAGCAAGATACTTAACTGAATGTAATACATAATTAGAGAAAAAATTATTTAAAAGCTTTGCAAATGAAATACTAATGATAAAATAATATATATATATATATATATATATATATATATATATATATATATATATAATGATAAAATACTCTTGTAACACTAGAAGAAAATCTTTGTTTTTATGAAAAATTGTGCTAGTATAGACAAAACCACCCAAAGACTATGGGGTTCTTTTGGTAAGGTCCAAATTTTGAATGTCTCACATATTACCCACGCTCGACCAGTACAGCCCGTGGTTGGACCTAGATTATAGGTCCAAGTTTGCAGCCAATCGAAGAAAATTAGCTTTTGGGTAAACTTCATGTCATACCTCTTCCATATTTTACAATTGTAAGGATATGCCTGTATTTTTGTCACGACTCAAGTATAAATAGTGGACATGGCCGACATTCAAAGACAAATGTTGTTCCACAACAAAACTCTCATTTTTGATGATTACAAGCGAAAGACTAACTTAAGAATACAAAATCTTAAACACTCAACCAAATTCATAAGTTGAAATAAAAATATTTAACTAAAATGAAAAAAATTAAATAGAATAATGTATTAAACTCTTCATATAATAGGAAACATATGTATTTAAAACATTTAATAAAACAAATAATAATACTTACTCCTCAACTATATTGACTGTCTATGAAGCCTCTAACATACAAGGATGGAAGCCAGGATAAGACAAAGACATCCTTACTAAACCTAAAAGTAAGTAAAATCCTCTGGAAGAAAATAGGCTCACCATATCTGACTTTGACTCTCAGATGTATCAACGAAAATGTTGTTGATGATTCTGAACACTTGTGTCTACAGGATCCAAAGATTCAGGCCAAATGTCCCAAAAAATGGCATGTACGAGCATGTAAGTGGAAATCTAAAGCATAAACATAAGATTGAACTTGATGCAAATTGAATCATACTTACCTCTATTAAATTTACACAACTCAATAAACACTCAAGGATACTCAAAACTACTCAAACTTAGTGTACTGAGAAGTACTAAGGGATAAAATAATCAATAAAGATATTAGATACTCCACTCAAGGATAAGATACGCAACTCAAAAATATAATATTCGACTCTTGGTACTCAACTCTAGATACTCAACCTAATATAAAGCAAGAATATGCACGAAATATGTAGAAGCTTTACAAAACCTTAAAGAAACTTAATTCTTTAAATAAAATGCAATACCAAACTCAATTTTACTTATATAATAACATAACATAATTTATGTAGAAATTTCTATAACTGTAAACCATCACTTAAGAGCTATAGTGAGGATACACCACTTTAAATAATGTTGCCAAGGACCGTCTTATACCTTGCCAACAATATAGGACCTAACATAACTTAGAGGAGCAATTACTCTATTGTATTAAACTTCTTATTCTCATACTTACTTCAATTTGTCAAATCAATAGTTTATCATAATGGATTCCCAATTGAATTCCGAAGGTTTCTTGAAATTGTAAGACCTCAAAAATGATATAGGCTAACTATAGACTAACATGTTGGTGTTTATGGTTTAAGGTCCTTAATATGTATAATATATGGTATAGATGTAGTAGCTAATGTATTAGGTCAAACGTAAAGAGACGACCAAGACGTTCGACGCCTATGTCACCTATATACCTAATATGTGGTTTTATGTGATATAGTGTGATTAATGAGGTTTGAAGGTAATTAAATGAAATATTATATCATGTATAGGCATGTGTAATTTTTCGTGAAGTTTTGAGGTAGAACTACCAAGAATGTCCATGACATTCGAAAGATATGCCTTGAGATGACCTTGTGTATGTAGGCGTGTTTAATCAAGTTTTACGTGTATATTTTGGATGAAATTCATGCGAGAGGTGTTAAATTATCGTATTTGGGTTGGAAAAGTCTAGTAAATTATCCCCAAGGACCATTTAAGTGTCCTTGAGAAAGGACACAAACTAAACGTCAAGACTGTCCCAGGCAGTCCCAAAGACGGAGGCATCGACGGCTCGTGGGACAATCGACGCCTCGTTTAAGGGTGGATTCGGTGGATACTTAGTATTGGGAGGAATGAGTACCTTGACAGGTCTCTGACCCAACAAACGGATGGACAGGACGGTCCGTTTGTGAACAAAAGGTCTGTCGACTGTCCACCATCGATGGTCATGCCTCTGCGTGTGGTTTCACTGCCAATCTAGGGGTGAATTTTTATATTTTCCCCACTTCTAAATTGATGTACTGGAGGTTTATTAAGGGTTTATTGGGTATTTTCAATATGTATATTAGTGTTTAACACATAAAAGATTTTATTCTTCTAAATAATAACCCCAAAATCTCTTAAGAAATTCCAAAGACTCCACTGAAGTCAAAATTCAAGAAACATCTTGGTGTGGATTTTTTAGTGGAAATTCATAATCAAAGTGAAGAATTATCATCCTTTAGGTATGAATTTTTATCCTTGAAACTCTTTTTCTCAAGGAGCCCAATCCTCAAGATGTTTTCTAAGGTTTCTAAAGTTGCATTGTCGAATTTCCTGATTCTACAAAGGGTTCTTGCATAAATGATTTCTAAACATTGAATTATGATCTAATAGATATTTTATTGATTATTTAAATTTAAATTACCTATGAACCCATGAATTGGATTAACCCTAGTTTTTGACTAAGATGTGGGTTACTTCATATTAAGTTAATATTATTGAATTCTTATTTAGTTTCTTATGGGCTTTCTAATGATGTAATAATTGTAGTAAATTTATATCTAGGTTGTGTGATATCTATTAATTCACATTGAATTGACCTATTTTATTGATTATTGTAGTTTTTATGTTTAATTGTTCGTTATGGCCTTAGGTAAGGGTCTTGTGTTATCGAATTGAGTAAGTTGACTTTGAATTGAATTATTGAAGATGGTTCCTATTGAACTTTTTTTTATGTTTATTTATACTTGAATTCTATTTTGATTCGTATGGTTTACTTATGGTGGTGGTGTTATGTGTTTTACTTGCGATTGATGTGGCCTTGTCGGCGTTACTTTATGCAATATGATGAACTTGTCCATATTGGAAACTACTTGAAGTAATATGACTAATTTTTTACTTTAATAATGTGAAGCATGAAAATATCTATCTACATGTGATGTCATATATGTATTCTTCTATTCCTTTGTCTTAGGTGATCATGTTAGACTATGACTTTGACATTATCAGTATAGTGTTAGGGTTGAGTCTTGGTTATTCCTACATAGCTATATGTGTCTATGTGGAGTATACTGATGATGTTATGAAAGTGTATTGTATAACTTTAAAATGTTAGGTTGTTTCCTATGTGATTCTAGAATGGCTTTTATTATGAGTTAAAAGTGAAGTATGTAGTATCTCGTCTTGGTTGACATGTGTCCCTTGATTGATGTATATATGATTATGAATATGCGATTTATTGATTTAGAGTGCTATTACTCTTAATTGAATGTATGAATGACATGTGACTTTAAATGAACTTAAGAGAGTCTTTATGTGAAAACCTTGACTAAATCGTAAGGTTAAGATTCTTGAAGTTGTAAGCCATAATGATATCCTTAAAAGTAAAGGAATGATGGATGTAAGGTAAATTGGATGTATCAGCATCATATTAATCCTTAGGAAAGTCATCATGAGCTTCTTGTCATCATTGTGCGATAGCCCTAGTGGACGTTTACTTGGTAGGGTAATATGATTAGGTTATGAACTTCTTATGAATCTTTTTGTGTGAACCTAATTTTTTAATTAGTCCATGAGAAAGAAGGCTAGCACTGAGAGAGCATGGTAAGGGAAGTAGTTAGAGTTAAAGTGTGATACTACAATCCAAAGAATCCCTTCATATTCCTTAACCATGTGCCTACATGGGATGTTTCTATGTTCTACCATTGGCAAGTAGAAAAACCTCATTGGATTAGGATAGAACTCCGGACTCCGTGTCTTGATATCATGGTCTATCTTGGTTATTGACTATTCTCATTATAGGGAATACTTATTAGCATTAGGGAAGTATATGGAGATTCGGTGGTGATATGGGAAGCTATATAGACATTGCACAATAGACTTTTAATATGCTATGTGTAGTTCCTTAGTCTTATCCTACACCATTACTTTAATGTCCTTATGTAATTTATGAGTCTCTTTATGAACTAATGAAGTAATGATTTATGTTATGAATTATGTAAAAGAATGAATACCTAATATAAAAGTGACGTAAGCATTTCTTACCTAATGTGTGAAGATGGCATAAGGGATGATCTCTTCATGTCTTACCTGTGAAAGTCTTAAGGATGACTCTATTTAGGGAAGTTGGTTGATTTTGTTGATATGATCTAAGCCTTAGGTAGTCTAAAGGATTATTTAGCTAATCTTGAAGATGTCTATGGACGTTATCTTATTGATTTACCTAATTAGGTCTTTGGATAGACTTTGGAAGGAGAATGTCATATTATTTATATGTTGATATGTTTGATATCTTGAAGTGTGTATGTGACTCATTACAAGTAGTCTTGAGGATCATTTAGGCCATGCCTAGAGAGGGTGTATGGGCATTCTCTCTTTGTGTTGCTTAAGAGAGTCTTAGCATAGCTTTAAGTGGGAATATTACATGCTAAAAGGTGTCTAAGATGAAGCTTAAGCAATTCACTATTACAATGAATTTAGTCACTGTACAGTGAAGTGAGTTCAGTGTAAAGTGATTCCAAAAATGTGCTAATTGGGTTAATTTTTTCCTTATGTGTTCTTAAGTTGTCAAGTGTTGCTCTTATGATTAAAATATTATTTCTAAAAAAAAAGATGCATATTTCCAATAAATGTCCATTATCATGATTTTATGCATTAAGCCATACTAAGTACATGTGGTTGTACTAAATCCATGCTTTTATCTATCTATCTATATAGTTCTTTGTAGGAGAGGAGATTTGAGAAGTGAAGACTTGGACTTAGAAGATAGATCAAAAGAAGACTTGGACTTAGAAGATTGTTCAAGAGAAACTATAATAGACTAATTATTCATACATTCATTGTTGTTAGGGCCGTGTCCCATGTTTTCTCGTGTCTTAAGATGATTAGATTGAGACTTAGTATTTCCTACTACTTTTATATGATAGAAATTTAAAATACTATGTTATAGTTTGTGAAAATTTTTAATTTTGCATTCCTTTTCACTGTGTATATGCGATCAATGATATGAATGGTCATGTATAAGACCTCCGAGGTCGCGTACGCCAGTATCAATCCAAGATTGTGCCTTAAATTGTAGGGTGTGGTCTTGGGATGTCGCAGAAACATACTCTTACATCTCTCTTAAGTACGAACTATGAACTCAACAGTAATGGTTACTGATATAAAAGATGTATTTAATAGTTTAGAATCATGAATACATTCTCCTCACTCTCATGCTTACTTGCTCGAGTCTTGAAACAACTAATATTTGTTGAAGACTCCACAAAAGGTTAAAAAAACATTCTTAAATGTTGAAAAGAATTCTCAAAACATAAATTTTAACTCTATTTAAATTTGATTTATGAAGTGAAGGTTATGATCATGCTATGAATGATTTAGATGTTTAGAGTAGCTTAGGTTAGTTATAATCGAAATGTAGTAAAGGTGCACTCTCAACGAACTCAAACGGAGCAAACAGAGGCAAACGATATGGGCAAGGCGAACCAGGGGAACAAGACGCTAACGTACCGAGGGGGTTTAGGTCACTTTGGTAGGCGCATCACGCAAGGACCCAACACAGAAAATCATCCAAATTCCTTGTTCGTTTTCTAACCCTAACGAGCCTATAATAAGAGATTTCTTCCCCATTCACTTGGATTCAATTACTTAACAAAATTATACTATAATATACTGAAAAAACCCTCAAATTACTCAATTTCATCTCAATAAATCATTAAAACCCAAACACAATAAGATTTACAAGGAACTTCGAGACCACCTATGAAGAACTCAATAAGATTTCTAATCATTCAACTTTAATAATGAAATTTACTTAAAAATAACATAGTTGGCATGTGGTTTAACAACCCAAAACTATGAAATCTTACATACCTCTTAGGTATCTAACCCATGGTGAAAATCCACGACATCACGCAGGAATATAGACGAACACTGGATCCTCCCCTATGTTTCTCCTCTTTTCTTTTGTTCAACTCTCAACTAAAACCCTTTGTGTATAGTATGATTATAAAATTGATCCTAATTGGATTATACCGCTAAAATATTACTTCAAGCGAATAAAATTGGTTGGTAGAAAAGACAAAAAACACCCCTCACTATTTTCGGCTAACTTTCTTTAACTGGACAAATTAACTTTAATAGGTCGTATCTCACTCATCCGAACATCAAACTTAGAGAACTATGTGTCGTTGGAATGAAAATTCAAACATATTTACTAAGGTATCTGGTATCATACCAAAATAATCATGTTCTAGGAGTTATGGTCATTTGAAGTTGACTCGAAACTCATATTTAGCTTGAATCTCAAAATTTCAGATTTTGTTTTTTCAAATTTAGTTCTTTTTAGGGCTCAAGATACTACATCTTGTAACGTGACCATAATAATTAATGAATTCTTCATTCATTGGTAAAATCTCACTCACTACGAAGAACGGTTAGAGTCTTAGCTCAATTTTATTGAAGTATTACATTATCTTCCCCTTGGGATAATTCATCCTCGAATGATGGGTGGACTTGGTATGGCATGGGTAACTCTTACTAAGGTTTGTGTCTAATTGTATACTCATACTGTATTTAAGCTTAAACCAAATCCTTGTGTTTAGATTCTATACTTCTATATAAGGAATATGATAAAAAAAACTATTACCCTTTGCTACCACATCAAAGCTAAGCAGTCGAATAGCTCCATGAACTCTTACTATCCTCATTTGGAACAAACTAAGGGCTCTCATTTAACTATTTATCACTGTAAAAGCTTATCATCTCAATTACTTTGGAACTCATTAATATCTTGTTGCCACCACTTGCCTTGCTTTCTCATATTATCATCTCCATCGTATGTCTAAACCAAACACTTTATATCTATATAAATATTCCACATAAACAAATCAATTGTTCTATTTAGTCACACATGAAAAATCATAACTCAAATGGTAACCTTAACCCGGTACCATACCATCTCGTTAAACCTCTTGATGTTTTTGTTAGTTGTTTGACTAAGTCACACTTCATTACTCTTATCTAAAAGTTAAGGTCTTTCAGTTATACCACTCATACTCATTGTAACTTGCATATCAATTTCCTCAAGCCATCCACATCAAATCTTAAGACTAAAATAATATCCCTCTTGTTGGCATTCTTCAAATCATCGCACCATCTCAAATTCAAGCTTAATATTAACTACTACACCCAAATATGAACACGATTTTGTCTGCTAGGTTATACGTTATAACTTTATTAGTTCTATAACCTTATAAACATCATAACCCTCTAAAACAAATCATAAGCCTAGATTAAATCTATTAACTCTTTCTATTCTATTCACCACTTACACGTGGTCGTTATGAATACAATGATACTTCATCATAGCCCCTTTTATAGTGAAAGTTTACTCTAATTCATGTTGAGTTGCACCTCTCAGTTTACCTCCTATCATGAGTTGTTCACAACTCATTACTTCATTGTCTTCCCATAAGGGAAAACTCCTCATTACGAATGTAATAGGTTCCAGAATATAGTATTATAGCTTTTAAAAACACTATCTCCCTTTCTAGGATTACTAAAACTCTGCATACTTTCCTCTATCTCTAGTCTATTTTACTACTACATCTCATAACCTCGTAGATTATGCTACTCTTTCAAGTAAAAATCATCCCCAATCTCCAAACATACTCTCTCATAAATGTCTCAGCTTAAAGAATATCAAGGAAAATAGTACAATTTGTTGTTAGCTCAAATGACCGATTCATATGAATGTGCATTACTCTGAAAATTTAAACATAACTTACTCTTGGGATTCTCTTAAGACCCTCTTAAGTCTCATGATTTTATCAACACTCTTGCTAAGAATAACTCATCCACATGAATTGACCCTTCTCTTTAACAACCTCTTGAATGATGAGTAGTCGAATTGATTTGAGAAATGCACGACTATGAATAAATTGCTATGACATAGGTCTATTGCATGATAAAGAGAATAAAATAAGGGAAACATAACTTAAATGTATGTAGTCCCTCATTAATAGATGTGGGGCCCTCACAATCATAAAAAAGATCCAATTTGACACGACTTCATAGACATCCTAAGAAACTATAACTTAGTGCTCTGATACAAATTTTTTCATGACCCGAGTCTAAAACTTGGATGCGTCCGGTACTTGAAAACCATTATTGTTACCGAAGCGAACCCTCATCCTTGTCGACTATAAGAAGAAGACATTTAAGCATTTAAAATCTAAAAAAATAAAAAGAAATCATTAAATTAAAATATAAATCTAAACGCAAATGAAAAAAATTTGAGAAAAATAATGTATTCAACTCATTGTATAATGGGCAACTTGAGTCTTTAAAACATTTAATAAAATAAATGAATAATAAAAATTCCTCAACTATACTTACTATCAATGAAGCCTCTAACTAACAAGGATGGATGTCGAGACAAGACCCACAACAGCTTGACTAAATTGTAAAGTAAATGAAATTCTCTGGAACCAAGGAGGGTCACCATATCTAACTTGAACTCTCGTATAGCTCGATGAAACACTTTTTGATGATCCTAAATACCTGTCTGCACCATCAAAAGATGCAGGATAAATGACTTAGTTTGTGGAATGTACAAGCACATTAAGGGGAATTCTAAAGTATAAACATAATCTTGAATTTTATAAAACAATAAATATACTTACCTCTTTCCAAACATACTCAACTCAAAAAATACACGATGATACATAAAACTACATAAACTTACTAAACTTATAAGTACTTAAGGATAAGATAGTGAACTTAGAGATCCGATACTTCAATGAACGAATAGATACACAACTCAAATATATGATATTTAACTCTTGGTACATACTTTTATACTCAACCCAATAAAAAGAGAAAATACACATGAAACATATAGAAAACATTGTAAAACATTAACACCAGCTTAGTTCGTTAAACAAAATTCAATACAAACTCAACTTTACTTTTATATTAAAGTAATATAATATCAAATTGGAGTTTTACTAACCTTCAAGCATGACTTAAGAGTGGTAGTGACAATACAACACTATACCTCACGATTCCAAGGACCATCCTATACCTTGATATTAGTATAGGACCTAACTTAACTTAGTGAATCCACTAATCTATTGTGAAAAGGATTATTTTAATAAGTATGACCCTTTTCTACACATGGTTACGACATGGTTTTATTTAGACGTGAGTTTACTGAACAAATTCTCACCCCCAATTCAGTGCTCTATACTCTAAAAATATACTAGCTCTTGTGTTTTAAAAACATCCTTTTTCTGTGATTTGAGAATAATTCTCAAAAACATAGTTCAAATACTATCTTGGAAATCTCAATTTCCCTTCTTTCTCCATTCAGGAACCTATTACTCTTTTCCAAAAACTAGCCCAAAGGCTCTATGGAAAACACGGTTTCCATTCTTATTTAAAAGTGAAAACTTTTTAAATCTTTTTGGGAATACTTAGTACCAATATACATTTGAAGATATTAACTTCAACATTAGTCTTTACTCATTAATGTTTACTCAGTTGTACTTATGTCTTAAAACAAATATAAAACATTTTAAAAAGGCATTCTTGAACTTTGTAAACTTTTCTTTGACTTACTACTTAACTTCTAGACTTGATCTTAACTTTCCTTTAATTGAAGTATGAATTTAATGTTCATGATCTCATGTTTATAGATGATTTTGTGATATTCAACTTGGAGGTTCATTCAGAATTATGAGCATGAACTACTCAACTCAAGGACTCAAAGATATTTCTTATCGAAAGATTGTTCGACTTATAGGGTTCATACAAAATTATGGGAAAAGACTACTAAACTCAAGGACTTCATGGTTAGCATTTAATTTTCGCATGATTAGGAATATCATTTCAAAAGTAATAAGTAACTCAATACTCAAAACATAAAACATAGAGACTATTTCTCTCAATTATACTCAATCTATGGATTTTATGGAGATGTTATGGGATTTAACAACTCAACTCAAGGGTAAAAATATTAATAAGGAAATCAGGTCTAGGACCGTTCTAGTTCTCATAGTTACTTAATTACATCTTTTAAATCTATATTTTATCTCAAAGGATTCCCAATTGATGTATGAAATTTTCTTGAAATATACACTTACATCTCTCTTAAATGTGTATATAAATTCAAGAGTAAGTATTTATGATATGAAAAATGTATTAAATAGTTTAGAATTATCCTCACACTCATTCTTACTTACTCAACTCTTGAAACAAGTTACTAAAATTTGTAGAAGACTCCACAAAAGGATCAAAAGAGACTTTCTTCAATGTTGGAAAGAATTCTCAACACTAATATTTTACATCTACCTTAAATTTGATTTATGAATACAAGGTTATGATCATTTTAGGAATGATTTTAGGTGTTGAGTGTTGCTTAGGTTAGTTAGAATTGAATAGGAGTAAAGGTGCACTTCAAACGAACTCAAATGGAGACCCCGGAGGCAAACCATATGGGGAAGGTGACCCTGGGCAACCAGCCGCTAAAGTACAGAGGGGGGTTTGGTGCGCTCTGGCAGGTTCATCATGCCAGGGCGCAATCTAAAAAATATGCCAAACTTCCTTGCTCGTTTTCAAACCCTAACTCGCTTAAAATTGGCCATTTCTTCCCCAATTACTTTTATTCGACTATTAAACTAAAATATACTAGAATACACCAAAAATACACTCATATTAATCGATTTTATCTCAATAAATCATCAAAACCTACACACAACAAGATTTAAAAGGAAGTTCAAGTACACCTATGAAGAACTCAATAAGAACTCTAATCATTCAACCTCATGAATAAAATTTTGTAGAAAATAACATGGTTGGCATGTTGGTTAAATAACTCAATACTATTGAAGCTTACATACATATTAGGGATCTAACCTATTGCGAATCCACGACAACACACCAGAATCTAGACGACCATTTGATCCTTCCCTTGACTCTCCACTTTTTCTTTTCTTGAACTCTCAACTAAAATTATATGTGTATATTAGGATCATAAAACTGAAACTAATTGGATTATACCCCTAAAATATTACTTAAAATAAATTATATCTTGTTTGGTAAGAAAAAGAAAAAATTACCCCTAACTATTTTCGGCTAACTTTCCTTAACTATACAACCTAAATTTAAAAGATCATATCTCACTAATCCGAACTTAAAACTTAGAAAACTTGGTGGAGTTGGAAAGGAAATTAAAATATGTTTACTAAGGTATCTGGTAGCACACTTAAATAATCATGTGCAAGGATTTATGTTTATTTGAAGTTGACCTAAAACTCAACATTAGGTTAACTCTAAAAAATTTTAGGTTTTTGTTATTTTTTCAAATTTAGTTCTTTTTCAAATTAAACGTGCTACATATAATCTATAAGCTTAATACTGAAGAAATTTTTAATTCCTTGCTAAAATCTCACTAACTACGGAAAAGAGTTCAAGTCTTAGCTCTAATTTCTTTTTGTGGTGTTACATAATCTCCCCCTTAGGATGATTAGTCCTCAAATGACGGGAAGGCTTGGTATGGAATTGGTTACTCTTTCTATGGTCTCCGTCTAATTGTATACTCATACAACATTTAAGCTTAACCCAAATCCTTATTTTTAGATTTTGTAATTCTGCATGAGGAATCTCATGTAAAACTATTACTCTTTACTATCACATCGAAAATTAGCATTCTAACAACTCTATGGGCTCTTACTACCGTCATTCGGAACAAACTAAGGGATCTCATTTAACTATTTCTCATAGTAATATCTTATCATCTCAATAACTTTGGAACTCATTACTATCTTATTGTTACCACTTGCCTTGATTTCTCATATTATCATATCCATCTTAGGTCTAAAACAAGCATTGAAAGCTATGGACATAATCCACATTAAAAGCTCAATTATTCTGTCTCGTCACACATGAATAATTATAACTCAAATGGGAACCTTAACCGGTAACATACCGTCTCGGTGCACCTCGTGATGTTTTTGTTAGTCTTGTGACTAGGGGAAACTTCATTGACCTTATCTAAAGGTTAAGTTCTTTTAGTTATACCACTCATACTCAGTGCATCTATCATATTAATGACTTCCTGTCGTCTAGATCAAATATTAGGACTAACACCTTCACCCTCATGTTGTCATTCTTTGAATCATCACACTCATCTCAAATTCAAGCTTAATATTCACTACTATACCCTAATATCAACATGATTTGTTTTCTATATGATACCTTATTACTTGATCAGTTCTATAACCTTATGAACATCATGACCCTCTAAAAAAATCATTAGCCTAGATTAGATTTATCACCTCTTGCTATTCTATTCACAACTATACTTGGTCATTAGTACTACAATGAAACATCATCATAACCTCTTTTAAGTGAAAGTATACTTTAACTCATCTTGAGTTGCACCTCTCACTCTACCTCCAATCATGAGCTCTTAACAATTCATCTCTTCTTAGTTGACCAATAAGAGAAAACTCTGCATTACTAAATCATAGGTACATGACTATAGTAATATTGCTTTTCAAAACAATGTCTCCTTTTCTATGACTACTAAACCTTTGCATATTTCCTCTAATTATGGGATATTTCAGTACAACCTAGAATGACCTCATAGCACATGCTACTGTTTAAGGTGAAAATCATACCCAAGCACAAAACATACCCTCTCATAAATGACTCAACTTAAAGTAGATTAAGGAAAAGAGTACAATTTGCTTTTAGCCTAAATGAACGATTCATTTGAATATGAGAGCATTACTCTTAAACTTTAAGCATAAATTACTCTTGGGTTTCTCTAAGTAACCTCTAAAGTCTCATAACTTTCTCAAGACACTCGCTAAGAACAACTCATCCACAAGAACCACCTCTAGCATGATAAGTAGTCAAATGGATTTGAGAAACACACGAGTATGAATAAATCTCTATGACATCGCTCTTTTGCACGATTAAGAGTATTAAACAAGGGAATCATGAGATAAATGTATGAAGTCCCTCATCTATAGAAGTGGGGCCCTTACAACCATAAGCAAGATCCTATTTGACACGACTTCATAGAAATCCTAAGAAACATGAATTTTATGCTCTAATACTATTTTTTTCATGACCCGACTATACACCCAGGATGTGGTGGACACTCGAAGACCATTGTTGGTTCCTAAGCAAACCCATATCCTGATTGACTACAAGAAGAAAATGTTTAAATATTTAAAAATTTTAAATTAAACAAAATTCATGAAATTGAAATATAAATCTAAATTCAAATGAAAAACTTTGAGAAAAATTATGTATTCACCTCATTATATAAAAGGCAACATAAGTATTTAAAACATTTAATAAAATAAATGAAGAATACAGAGTCCTCAACTATATTGACTATCAATGAAGCCTCTAACTAACAAAGATGGAAGTCGGACAAGACCCAACACATCTTGACTAAATTATAAAGTAAATGAAATCCTCTTGAACCAAGAAAGGTCACAATATATAACTTGAAATCTCGTATGGATTGACGAAACTCTTTTTGAAGATCCTAAATACATGTCTGCACCATCAAAAGATGCAGACCAAATGACTTTGTATGTGGAATGTACGAGAAAATTATGGGAATTCTAAAACATAAACATATTATTGAACTTGATAAAACTTGAAATATATTTACCTCCTTACAAACTTACTCAACTCAAATATACTCAAGCATACTAAAAAAACTACACAAACTTACTCAACTCAAAAGTACATAAGGATAAGATTACTCAACTTAGAGATTAGATACTCCACTCAAAGATTAGATACTCAACTTTAATATATGATATTAGACTCAGGGCACACCAATCTAGATACTCAACTCTATATAAGACAAGAATACACATGAAATATATAGAAATATTTAAAAAAATATTAAAAGAACCTTTGTTCGTTAAAGAAAATGCAATACAAACTCAACTATACTTATATAATAAAGTAATAAAAAATCAGCTTAGTGACTACATGGTTTAATGGAGACGTGAGTTATATGAACTAATGCTTGCCCCCAATTAGGTGATGTATACTACTCCAAAAATATACTAGCTATCATGAATTAAAGACATAATGCCTCAATGATTTTATATTAGTTCTCAAAAACATAGCTCAAATGTTATCTTTGAAATCTCAATTTCCCTTCTTGCTCCATTTAGGAATCTTTTACTCTTTTTTCAAAAATTAGTTCGAAGGCTCTATGGAAATCACAGTTTACTTTCTTATTTTAATGTGAAAACATTTTAAATCTCTTTGGGAAAACTTAGTTCCAATATCCTTATAAATATATGAACTTCAACTTTCGTCATTACTCTTTAATGTTTCCGAATTTGTACTTTATGTCTTAAAATAAAGTTAAAACGTTTTAAAAAGATTTTGGAGAACTTTATACAATTTTTCTCAGACTTGGTTATTAATTTTTAGACTTGACTCTTAACTTTCCTTGAATTCGAGTACGGATTAAAAGTTCATGAGCTCATGTTTATGAATGATTTTGTGATATTAAACTTGGAGGTTCGTGCGAAATTATGAGCCTGAACTACATAACTAAAGGACTTAGAGACACTTCTTATCTCCGGATTGTTCGAGTTATAGAGTTCATAAAAAATTATGGGTATGAACTACTCAACTCAAGGACTTCATGGTAACATGTGATAGTTCCAAAATTAGGAATATTATTTCAAATGGAATAAGGAACTCAACACTCGTGGCTTAGAACTTGGAGATACTACTCCTCTTAATGATACTCAATATATGGAATTCATGAGTATGTTATGGACTTGAATAATTCAACTCAAGGGTAAAAATAACAGTCGCAAATTATGTATAGGAACCTTATTATTTTGATACTTACTTACTCAAATCGTATTTCACATCAATAGTTTATATCAAAGGATTCCCAATGGAACTCCAAAACATTCTTGAAATATAATCTTACCTCTCTTTTAAATTTGAATCATGAATTCAACAGTAACGGTTTATCATATGAAAGATGTATTGAATAGTACAGAATCATGAATACATTCTCCTCACTCTCATTCTCACTTGCTCAAGTCTTGAAACAAGTTACTAAAAGTTGTAGAAAAGTCCGCAAAAGGATCCAAAGGTAGGGTCTTAGAATGTTGGAAAGAATTCTCAAAAATTATCTCTTAACTCTACCTTAAATTTAATTTATGAATTCATAGTTATGATCTTTTAAGGAACGATTTTAAGTGTTAACAATTAGCTTAGGTTAGTTAGAATCGAAAAGGAGTGAAGATGCACTTTGAAAGAACTCAAAAGGAGAAACCGGAGGCAAATTGGATGGGAAAGTCCAAGATAGGTCTCCATCCCCTAAAGTACAAAGAGTGGTTTGGGGCACTCTGGCGAGGCCCCAACCCAGAAAATCTGCCGAACTTCGTTGCTCACTTTCTCACCCTAACTCGCGTAGAATCGAACAATTTCTTCCCCAATCACTTAGATTTGATTGCTTAACTTGATTACACTCTAATCTACTAAAAACAACACTGAATTTACTCAATTAGTATCAAGAAATCATCAAAACTCCAACAGAACAAGATTTAGAATGGACTTTATTATCAATAACTCAATAGGGACTCTAATCCTTCAACTTCAAAAATGAAATTTCATTGGAAATAACATGATTGGCGTGTGGGTGAACTAACACAACAATATGTAAGATAAATACCTCTTAGGGATCAAATTCATGCAGAAAATCTACCACATCACGCAAGAATCTTGATGAATGCTTGATCCTCCCCTTTGTTTCTCCCCTTCTCTCTTCTTTTATCTTCTTGAACTCTCAACTAAAAATCTAGGTGTATATTGGATTTATAAACTAAACCTAATAGAATTATACTAAAAAAAATATTGCAAAAAACGAATTTTAGGTAAGGAAAAGAACAAAAGAACCCTATCTATTTTCGTTAACTTTCCTTAACAGGACAACCTAACTTTAAAAGATCATATCTCACTGATCCGAACTTGAATCTTAGCAAACTCGGTGTAGTTGGAAAGCTAATTTAAAGATCATTTCTAAATTCTCTTGTAGAACACCTAAATCATCTTGCTCTAAGAGTTATGGTCATTTGAAATTTATTAAAAACTCATAAGTAACTTAACTATCCAAATTTAAGATTTTTGTTATTTCGAAATACGGTTTTTTTAGAGTTAAAGGTTCTGCATCTAGTTATCTTACCTTTATACTAAAGAAATTTTTAATTCCTTGGTAAAATCTAAATCGGTACGAGGAACAATTAGAGTCTTAGCTCAATTTTTTTTGGGGTATTACAACTTTTTATAGAGTAAACACTTGGAATTGTTTTTTTAGGTTTTTAAAGTGACTTGGTAATTCCTAATTTAAAAGGAAAAAAAACTTCATTCTTATTAGTGTATGAACACATAGGTCGGGTAAGAAATTCTTTTATCGAAGCGAAGGTGTGAGGCACCCCCGAGCCCCCTTGTTCTAGAACTGTCTATTTATTTAATTATATTTGGCTACAAATAATTTTTGGGATGAAAAAGTAATTCATAATAGTAACTATTTTTTAAGGAAAATAAATTTATCCTCCCTAGAAGCATAACTGCACAAAGAAACTTTTTATTTAGAAAAATACATACCAAGGATTGTAATCGAACACATGGTGGAATCTAATTTTTTTATTATTTTTAAAGAGTAAAAAAATAATAAATAGTTATTCAAGTTTTATTCAATAATGATATAAAATTAATAAATGACTTTTCTTGTAACAAATAGACAAGAAAATGATATTTCTCTGTGCAAATATATTATTAACATTTTCTTAATATATATATATATATATATATATATATATATATATATATAGATAGATAGATAGATATTTAAGTACTACTACTTTAAAATGAAAACAAAAGAATAGAAAGAAGATTTTTATTACAAAATAATAGTTGAACTTCCTTTTAAAAAAAGGAGTTAGATACAATTTTTCATTTACTTTTTGTGTACTGATAAAATCTCATGAATTGCCAGTTTAGTAAAAATCTATTTTATAAAAAATTATCACATTGTTCTCTTTTTAAAAAAAGATTGCAAAAATAGTCAATTTTATCTAATAATTAAAGTACTAACCAAAAGTAGGTGATTTTGTATTTTTGTTGCAATATTAATTACACATATTTATTTGAGAGAAAAAAAAACAGAATTTATGAAATGATCAGATTTACATTTTTTGCAAAATGACCAGATTTGTATTTTTTGCCAAAATGATCAGATTTCATTTTTCTGTAAAATGTCAAGATTTACATTTTTGGCAAAATGACTACACTTATATTTTTTGCAAAAAAAAAAACTTTTTTCTTAAAATGAGCAGGAACTAAGAATTTAAAAAAAGATTTTGAGATTGTTATTTCATTTTCAGGAAAGCATTAACTTACTTATCAATTCTAGGATGAGGTAAAATTAAACATAACACCACCTTAGTAATAAATATGTATGTACATGATAATAAAACATAATCATATAATAATCATAATAGATTTGTTTAAATCAAAACAAACATAATACAAACAACTTAATTAAAATATAAAAAAACATAAACATCAATTAAAGATTACATTGTGAAACATAAATTGAAAAACCTAAAGTTGGTCACAGGCAAATAATGAAAGCAAGTTTAGTTCAATTTCAAATAACACCAAATATAAATCACATTTTTTCTTTACAAGAAACTTTTTTTTTATTGTTCGTATGATTTTCCTTCTTCCAATATTTGTTCTTGTTTTTTTTGTCTTCTCCAATTTAAAAACGAAAAAAGAAAAAGTATAAATAGATGTTGATTGATGTACATTAAACACATTCTTCTTGAAAACATAAGAGTCAATGCATACATTAAACTATTTAAAGTCCCAATGTGCCACTCAAGATGACCAATAGAGTTTCTCCTTTATCTTTTTTCTTTTTCTTTTTACGAAGATAAAATTAATTTATTAACTGTAATTCCCTTTTAGATAACCCATGTCTTTTATTTATTATTTGAATAATAGCTAATGAGTCATCCAAAAAATTAAAATAGCCCAAATATCATTTTAGATGATCTATTTATTTAATTCATTAATCTGAACGATAGTTAAAAGGCTGATCTGAAAATTTAAAATAGACACAAAATGTTGGCGAATTTGATCAAGACCCAAAACTACAAGAAAATAAGCTCAGTAACACAAAAAATAAGGTACAAAAATTAAAATAAAAATAAAAATGAAATTCAAAAAATAATAATTAAAAAATTCAAGCCACAACTTTAACATGGTAAAACTGGAAAAATACTAACAAACCAATACAAATCCGTCCTCAAAATGACTTATTTTGTTAAAAGGAAATGATGATGACAAATTTGAATAGAGGTTTAGAGGGGGGGAAGATTGACATTAATTTTCGGTCGAATGGGGTTGCCAAAAGACTTCACCAGAAATTTTTTATGGTTTTTTGACAAATTCAGATCAAAGAATAGCCCTTAAAGATATCCACACATTTATGTAAAGGGTATGATATCGCGATGATCGTAACTTCGTAAATCTAAACAAAAAGTGAAGATTTATGTTTAGCTTTTCTTAGATCTCGGATTTTGGCTATGTATATGGATGAATGATTTTCATATTTGTGTAGAAAAGGGTGAAAAGAAGAGATGATAAAGTTTTTGGATATTTTTCCGGTGACACGGTGGTGGCCAACGCCGATAGTGACAGCGCCGGGAAGGTGGAAGAAAAATTGGTGAGAAAATAAAGTTTAATTTTGGAGTTTCTTATTTTGTTAGGGTCCCATATAAGACCTTGAATAAAAATATCATGAATGGTTGATATTGGATCTTGACCATTTCTATTGGATCGAGTTGTAATTGATTGGGCCATAAACAATTGGTTTTGATCAGCCAAGTTAAAACAAAATTAGGTAATTTGACTAATAAAAAATACAAACAAAGACAATCAACAAAAAAATACAAAGAATATATAAAAAATACACTATATTATATTATAGGAATAAAATAAATAAGCCAAAATTAGGTGTTCACACCATACCCCTATTGGTTTCGAAAAATGGACATTTTTCAATCAAAATAAGTGAACGAAGTGGCTAATGTTTTCCTGTTTCAGTCTCCGATGAAACCATTTTTAAAAATATTAGGAACCTTGCTTCAGAGGTTGCCTAGATATCCTTGATCTTAAGAAAATCAGGGCAGTGTAGTTAGAGAAACTTTGATAGCCAAAACTATCATGAACAGTGGCCAATAGATTGCTTCATCATGATTTTCGTCATCTACCATCTATAATTACAAAGAAAAGAGCTAGATAATGATTCCTCTATATATTATAAAAGTTCAAATATCTCCACTTGATATTTTTTCTTAGCGTCTCATTTTTAGCTTTGATTTGTTCATTGCGTTATCTCTGAGATTTATCTTTGTACTCTCTCGGTGGCTTGTCGATCACTCTCACATGCATATTTTGACTTGAGTTGGCGGTTGAAACTCAAAATAAAGATCACAAATTAAGAATAAAAAAAGATTGTGTTTCTTTTAGTAAATAACAAAAAATAAGAATCTTAAACTAGGACGTATAACCCTAGAAAGAAGAGGAGGAATGAGTGTATTTCCCTATGAGTTTAAAATGAGATGTATGGTCTTTATGGATTGACCTAATATTAGGTGTATCAACTAAATGTGAATATAGTGTATATAAGCCATGGATTTTGGTGTGTATTCCGCAGGTTTTGCATATGGTGAGTCTTTCCATAAATAGAGAATTGTTATGTTTTACATATGAATAAGGACTGGGACGAATTGTACTTGAAAAAAATCTAGTGTGTATTGAACATGAATGCATTATCATTTTGTATTGCATGGGACATGGATTGGTACATCTAGGTCATGAAATAAAGGTAGGTAAGAGAGAGTAGCGGGTGTTACAATAAATTGTTGATATAGTTCAACCTCCCAAGTGGACTCATGATTTCTGTCTTATTATTCGAAGGTGGAGAATCCAAAATGGCTTTTATTTCGTAAGTTTTACAAATGGAACTCCAAATGCACATTTTTTTGGATTAAACTTGAGATTATACCTTCAAAGTCTTTCAAAGAATTCTCTTAGATCTTGGACATGGTCAACTTTCATTTTAGACTTGATTATTACGTCGTCGACGTAAAATTCAATTTATTTATGCATCATATCATGAAATATGGTGGTCATAGCCGTCATGTAAGTTACCTAGTCATTAATAAGACCAAATGTCATGACCCTTTAGCAATAAGTCTACCATAGAGCAATGAAAAAGTTTTCTCAGCGTCGTCTTCATCCATCAAGATTTCATGATACCCCGCATAACAGGCCTCAAAAGATTCAATGTATTGTTTCTTTAATCATTGTCTATAATGTCGATATTTGGAAAGTGAAAGTTTTCCTTTGGACTAGCCTTGTTAAAATGTCGATAGTCAATAGAGATTGTTTTCATTCCATCCTTTTTCCGCATAGGAACAACATTTTAAAACTAAGTAGTGTAATGAATGACTTGGATCACATTTGCATTTCATTATTTCATGACTTCTTCCTTAATATTTTGACTCAGGTATGGTTTAAATTTCCTTTTTCTCTGTTGGACGGGTGGAATATCTAGATGATTGGGCAAATTATGAACCACTAAATCAACACTCAAACCTGACATTTCATCTTAAGATCAATAAAAAACATCTTAGTATTCAAACAAAAGTTGTATTATGACATTTCTAATTCCTTGATTGTTATGAAGAATTAATTTTATTGTCTTAACTTCCTCAGTACTTCCCAAATTTATTGTCTAGGTTTCACTAAGATTAGTCTTAGGTTTATGCTTAAACTATTGTGGTTCAATATATATTTACCTAAAATAATTTTCTTGATCATATTTAACCTCTGATTTAGTGATTCAAGAATGAATAACTCTCTGAAGTGTAGGAGTTAATTCGATATGCATGTCATGCTATCAAAGCCGACATTTATAGAACAAAGAACTAGAGAAAAGCATTAGGGGTAGGGAAAAGGAAAAATTTAATGTGAAACATGAATTTCATTTTATTGAAATTGCAAATGGAATAGAAGGGTTGACACTTAATCAAAAATACTTTGAAACATTGGGATCACAACCATTACAATAAAAAAATGCAAAAGAGTAGCAAAACAAACTACCAAGACTCCATCCATATGTGGAAAGGAATGGCTTCCTAATTTCATAGTTCAACACCTATGTCAACGAGTTCCACATTGGAATGGCTTGTACTCTCATAAAATTAGAGCACATTTACTTCACAAAACAACTGACTAAATTCCTCAATAATTTTTCAATTTCTTCAAAAGTAATGAAATGTTTCATTTCTGGACCTTGAGAATTGATAAAGGGAAGACAAATATGGGGTATCCATTGTGAAAATTCCTAATAAGTCCTTTTATCGTTCTTCTCATTATCTCAATTTCACTTTCGTTATTTTTATCTGAGGCTAGAGGTGTCTTGGTTTCCTATAAGGGTAATGAGATTGATACACTCAAATTAAACTTCCTTAAATAAGTATAAGTGGTCGTATCAAGTAAAGGACCCAACTATTAGGTTGCGGTCGATCCCATGAAAAAATTATTTAGACTTAACTTTTATGTATGACTACCTCAATTTAGCCAAGTCCGTTAAAAAATCTAGTAAATAAAGGGGGGGGGGGTTGTATAACAAAAATGTTGCAATGTTTTGAAATCAAACAAATAACAAGAGTAAATTGTTGGTGTTTATTAAGTTGAGGGAGAAAGTAGGGTGTAAGTGTTCCCCATAGGTTCATAACGCCATAATCCTAGCTATAAATATTCTTTTCTAGTGTTTTGCATGAAAAGTGATAAGTTATGTATCTCAAAATCATTGGTCCAGAATTTAGAGAATTTCACCCCTTACTTTCGTCCGACTATGTATGTTTAAGTTAGTAACCCTTACCTTTTCTTCATATAAAGCATCATATTCAATATTTGGCTTAGTTATTACCTCGCACCAATCAAAACTAGCCTATTTGATAGTATCCACTAAATCTATGTTTAATAATTATTTTCCTATTTACTACCCCCTTGGTCTAACAGGTAGAAACAAGGTGAATTGGATCATGTGGACTCGTTAAAAAAACTTCAAGACGAAAGAATTATCGATCCATGCAATAACCTAATTAAGAGTTGTTAATAAGAAAGTTTTATCTTGTTAATCGCCCATGGTTCCCACAACCCTAGTTGTGGTTTTAGTTACCCATGATTAGAATCACACAATTGTCTTCAATTACAAGTCCGGAAATTTTGAATAAATTGTCAAAGCAAATCTCCAAGAACAAAAGTATTAAAATAGTAAAAACATCCAACCCACAAAAAAATTAGGTTATTTACCCAACTTATAATAAAAAGAGTCTTTTATTAAAAATTATTAAGAATAAGAAAAGTTTTGTCTAATATGGGGATTCAGTCGAGGACCCCACAGACGATCCTTCGATCGAACGACAGTTCGTCGACTGCTTCCTTCAGTCCATACTTTGCAACTTTTCAAAGCCTGCACATTGTGTCTTATCTTATCCAATCGAGGGACCAGCAGAACGTTCCGTCGTTTCGCTTACGCTACATTGATGCCTATCTTTCCATACTTAGCATTTTGTAAACATTGGGTACTGAGGCAGTTTTTGATCCTGAGTTTTTGATCTCATCAACAATTTGCTAGGACGGTCCATCAATCTGTCGACAGACCGTAGGTCCTTCTGTATCCCCACACATGGTAAGAATTAAACAAGTTGCTTCCATATGATTGAAACTCCAGTGGATGATCACAACCTACGGTCCGTCGATGGCTCTGTGAATCACTTTTACACTGATTTGTGCACCACCTTCTCCATTTCTTTTTTGGACATCTTTCCTACAAACATAGATAAAAACACATTAAAATAACTATGAAAAGGCTCTATACGGACACTAAATTTAAGGAAAAGCATTGAAAGTACCATGAAACCTTGGTACATCAACACTGTCAATTTAAATTCGTTGTTTTTCCCCAAGCGACACACTATGGCTCACCACAACACTTTTGTACAAAAGTATCCTCTTTTAAGCATTAGCAATCATATGGCTATAAATACTGAGTTTTTTTTATTTGTTTAGTGCATGCTGCTACTCTTAGGATCACTAAGCTCATTCATTTGGATCAGACCATGACATAGACTAACCACGCACCGACACCTCTACTCTTTTATCTCTCACAAAGGTACCAATTTTTCAATATTGCAACTAGTTCCTTGACTTCAAAATATGTCCTCCATTTTCACATAATGATTTCAAATTTGAGTATAAGGACCATTATTGAACACACACAACCAAAACAACTTCTCACCTAGTATGTAATTTTCTCCAAAGGCTTACATCTATTTTCACTTCTTAAGTTCACCATATTAGACTCTTAGGATCATGATAGGACTTTCTTAGCTTGTAAAGCGGGCTCCAAGTTAGGTTTGATACATATGGGTATATTTTAATGACTTGTCGCCCTTCTTGATATTACAGCTAAGCACCTTACCTCTTTACTCGGGTATTATGCCATACTCTTCCTTTTCTTATATTCTTTGCATTGTTTTCTCCTCTTTTTTTTTCCTTTTTTGGAAATAACTCTTAGTTATTTTTCTTAAAGACTCTTTTTCTATTTTTTTAATTTTATTTTTATTTGATAATGGCTTTGACTGAGTCGCTTCTCTTATTCACTATTTGTTTTCTTTTTCCACATTAATCTTGTCATCCCCACTTTTTGGGGCATTACTCACAATAGCCACCCTCAACTCATGGCTTTTCCGTGAGTCGAGGTACATAGTACCCAAGGTTGTGTTAGGGCCAAGACGAGGTAAGTTTCTTAACTAACCACCCTCCACTTATGCTTTTGGCCTAAGTTGAGGTGCCCATGTTCAAGGAGAGACCAGGGTCAACACATTATTTCCATAAAATGTTAGTCGGGATAGAAAAGAAATGTTTATTGTAAGCTAAAAAATATTTGGATGAAAAACGGGATCAATTTCATTTGGTTTTCTTTTATTCAGGCTAAAGATAGGGTAATTTGAACAAGGGACTTTGATCCTTTCCTAAATGTCTAACACAAATTTCGTTTTTCAGGAATTACTGGGAAAATTCTAGCTAGGTACCAACAGTGGAACAATCAACTTTCCTCACACTCTTGACACCTCATCACCCTATAAGATTATTGGACACATAGTTCGAGTTTTAGATTAAGGGTCATGAAGTGGTGAATCTCTATGTGATACTTAGAGCCAACGCATTCAACATTCATTATGCCTAATCATGAAAGCATTCTCTTTAGAACGGGATATCATTCATATTAATCCATTAAGATTCAGAGTTTATATTCATAATTTGTACAAGTTAATACACATGCCGGTTCAATAGTAAAGTAATCAGTCTCTTGGGGAAACATAATACATACAAGAAAACCACCAAGAAAGGATTGTGAGTTAGACTACTCAGACTTCACCCGAGCACTCACTTGCCATCTATACCACCCCCAACAAAAAACATGACATTTTCCCCAATGCAAAAGAAAATAAAGAAAGGGTGGTAGGTGAAGCAAACTTGAGTAGTAGGGCCACCATCAATGGTGGCCACATAAATATCTACACCATCAGTGGTGGTCCTCTTAACAACCTCTAATCTAGAGCTAGACGCCGCAACATGTAACTCACGAGCCCTCATCTACCTAGTATCCTCATCAACTAATGAGGCTCTCATCGCAGCCTCCATATCTGTCTGCTCTTTCTTCTGAGCCCGAGCATCCTCACTCTCA